>NC_056726.1:74003212-74068212 GCF_019279795.1 Protopterus annectens | reverse complement strand
TTCTTCATCCTTCTGGCTTTGCCTTGCAACCTGATAGAGATTCAAGGTTTCCACCTGCTGAGTCACTTTCTAGAAGATGATACAGTGCCTCTGGTGCCTTGTTCTTTACTATTGATACTTACCTCTTAGACTCTTTGTTAACCAACCAGCATTCCTTCTTCGCCTTTTATGACTTTTCTGTATCCTACTTTTTTGCACTCTTTCTTTTTTTTGAACTTCCTAGTCTTCTATACCTCACAACTAGCTTTCCTTATGAATCTTATTTCCATATCTGGCCCACCCTTATATTTTTTTCAGTAGTCCACACAAATGCTGATTTGAGACACTGCCATTCTTCTTCAACTCCACTTGTCTTTTCTTCTCTCTGAGGTGCTAGAGCCATTCTGTTTCTTTGAACTCTTGTCCTTTCACTCCAATCAAATTCCAAGTCTCCAGCCTAGTTCTGTTGACGTTAGAGCCTTCTCTGGTCACCACTTGGAGTTGACTTTAGCCACCAGTAGTTTTCTCTGGGTATGATTTTAAAACCTCTGATTATAGCTCAATGCCCTGACTTGCATGTTGGCTGCTATTGGATGTGATCGTGTGACACTGGCATGCTGAACCATGTGTTGGCCACCATCCAGCCATTTACCAGACATCAATTTAGAATGGTATCTCCATCTTTATTCCTGTTATCCCAACCATGTGGACACAGGTAGTTCTAATATCCTGTACTGTCTGCCCAGATATGAGCATTCAGGTATCCAGTTAACAACAACTCATATTGTCCTGCTCGTAGAACCTGCAGATTCTGTCTGAATGCACTCTTTTCCTTGCTATGACAACCATGTCCTGTCTTTATGCTTGAGTCTGACTGCCATGTATCTATCACTAATTCTGGTGGGATGCCATTAGGTCAGAATATAGATAATCAGCTTTTAATTTGTTCTGTTTTCCAACAAACTTATTTTATTGATGCATGCAGAGTAAAGTAAAATTCAATCATCTGGAAGTGTGTGTAAATGTTTTTGATGTGTTTGTCAATGTGTGCGGTCAATGTACTGACTCAGTTGCTGTTAGTGCACAAGCACTAAAAATGGGACAAGGAGTTTTTCCTTATTCCCCACTGTTGTGTGATCTTGGGAGTTAATATATTTAAATAGCTAGACATGGGGATAGGGGTAGAACTGTTTTGTTTTCAATGTTTTATGATTAAAGGGTTTTCATACATTTCAATACAGACCCATCTGACAACATCTCTCACTGTCTTCTTCTTCTGAAGACTTTCCCTCATCACAATTCCCAAGCCAGTTCTTGTCTCCTAATGAGTAGTACACTCTGGATCCCAAGCCAAGTGGCTTTTTTTCACTGCCCTTCCATCTCAGTGTAGAAGATGTCCAGCTTTCTCCTTTCCATCATGTCATCTACTTCCAAACTGCATCCTATAAACCTGTATGACTGTTGTAGTTCTTAGTTTGGCAAAATGATTGTTTATTTGTCTAGCTTTCACTTTACAGACAGAATCTGGCAACTAGACACTGCTGGCCAGTAACCCCCTTATTGCATAGCCAAAAACCTGGTACCACCAAAGTTCCCTGGCGCAGGTTGAGTTATCATTGGCATGACTGTACTCTTTTTTTTAAGTGACATTAGTCAGTGTGACCCATTCAGCTTTAGCCTATTTTTGCTCCATCATGTGGTCAGTCCCATGCAGTCTGTGATCCACATTCCCATTTGATGCCTAAAGCAATTGGTTATAGTGATAACTTTGATGATTAGCACACCTTGTATCTTCCACTCTGAACATTTACAGGCAAAATATAAAAATGGCAATCAGATATTGTAAGTCCAAATTATGAACTTATGTAGCATATATCATCAATGAATTTTGTAACCCAAAGATGACAATGTAGACCAGATAACCTTTGTTCCTTTTTTAATCATTTACCTTACCACTTCATGTGTAAGAGAAATGATATTGCCTCTAGATGAATATATTAAAACCTCATTATTGCTATTACATTTAGTCCTGTCCAGTCCTACTCTGCAAAATATTACAGCAATAAAAGCAAACATCCACTCCTTTAATAAAGCATTCTGCATGTTCATAGCAACTGATTCTTTCCTTGTGTTTCTTTGTATACCCTGCTTTATCCTATTGGGACTGAGTGACACACATTTTATGAATTATGCATTATATTTAATACATTCTTTTCCATGTGATGGGCATTTTACTTCTGCTAACTCAGCCTTAGGGAATGCTGAAAGAAATTCCTCACTTTTTGGCAGGAGCATTTTCATGCAGACAAGTATGATTTCCTCGGTATGTATTTGACATGACACGGGGATGATATTTTCATTTTATTTCTTTATTTAGGTTCATAGGTTCATACTAGGCTATCTGCCCTAGGGCATTTATAAGCCTAGCCAGAGTGTGTTTGGCTTTCGCCACCCATTTTAAATTAATTTTGCTATGCCCTTTTTCGAGGTTAGTATACTGTGCCTCTGTCTAACAGTGACACAGAAGTGATACCCGGGGTAAACCTACGATCTCCCATCCACTCATCAAGATTCCTCTTGAAGAGAGTCAATGAGGGACTCTGCCTAACCTGGACTGGGATTTTATTCCAGAGTGAAGGGAGCCTCTGGGTTATGAATCTGTCCCTCCAGCATGTCCTATTTATTTCAGTGCTGAGGTTCAAGTCTCTCGAGCACAAAGCTCGATGGGATTTGGATTTTCTGAGGTGCAGCATACCCATTAATTCCGGGTTGGACATGGCTTTATACGTCAGGCACAGATCGCCTCTGAGCAGGTGGTATGCCACTGAGTAGAGCTGGAGTTTCTTTAACCGGGCAGCATATGGCATCTGATTGAACCCTTTGATCCTCTTGGTGAGGTACTTTTGGGGTCTTTCCAGTTGCTGCAGGTGTCTGGTAAGGTACATCCCAAAAGGGGCACTGTACTCAATTATAGGCCTGATGAGGGATGAGTAAAGAGGCATGATGACCTCCCCTGATCTAGATGTGAATCCCTTCATGATTAGGTGGGCTATATAAAATGTTTTTCTAACCACTTTGGCCACGTGGTTGTCAAATGAGAGATTGCTATCAACTTGGGTCCCCGGGTCCCTAATTACTTCTTCTGTACTTAATGGATTAACACCTATGTGGTAATTTGTGGGCACTTTGTTTTTGCCAAAAGGGATGACTATACACTTTTTGGCGTTTAGCTTGAGGCCATGGCTCTGGCACCAGTTGTCTGTTTCTATGAGGCCCTTTTGGAGGATGCTTGTGTCGGCTGGAGTGTCGATTATGGCGCCCAGTTTGCAGTCATCTGCAAACTTGATCAGCCACAGTCCTTCCGTGTTAGTCTGTACCTCCGAGAAAGATATACCAAACAAGAGAGGTCCCAGGACTGAGCCTTGTGGGATGCCACTTGTAACTGGTTTGGAGTCTGACATGGCTCCAGCAATTCTAACCATGTGGGTTCTGTCCTTGAGCCAGTTTGCAACCCATCTAGTGACATAGGGGTTTATATTTAAGCTGGTGAGCTTATCTATAATGCCTGAGTGGGGTACTGTATCGAAGGCTTTTGCGAGGTCCAGGTAGGCTGTGTGGACCACCTTCCCCTCATCAATGGCGTTGGTGACTGTTTCAATGAAATGAACCAGGTTTAAGAGGCAGGATCTGCCCTTAACAAAGCTGAAATGGGTAGGATCCAGTATCTGTAGGTCCCCAATATCTTTATTTATGAGGTCCATGATGATCCTTTCCATAGCTTTGCAGACCAAGCTAGTCAGGCTTATGGGGCGATAGTTTCCAGGATCCGTTGAGGCACCACCTTTGTGGAGAGGGACCACTGTTGCTGTATGCCACTCTTTGAGTACATATCCTGTAGTAAGGCTGAGATTGAACAGTAGTTTTATGTTTGGGTTTAGATCTTCTTGGAGTTCATGTAGGATGCAGCCCGGGACACCGTCTGGTCCCACTGATGCTGTGTTTTTTGCTTTGGAGAGGGCAGCTCTTACCTGAGCATCTGAGATTTCAGGGGGGGCAGCACTCTGCTGGGATAGATATTTGCCCTATTGGTGGGGAGGGGGGGGAGAAGTTTGCGCTGAACCTGTCAGCTAGGATGTTGGCAATGTCTGTGGGTTCGGTGTATTTTTTGTCATTTTGGACTAATTCTGAGCATATCTGGGAATTCCCACCCAGGTTCCTAACATAACTAAAGAAAGCCTTGTGATTATCCTTAGTGTCCTGTGCAATTTTTCTCTCGAAGCTGGCCTTAGATGATTTTATGAGTGCCCGTAGTTTTTTGCTAATACTGATCAGAGATGCCTTCCCATTTTGGGATTTTGCTCTATCATGTAGTAGCTTCCTCCTTCTATTGTATAGTTTGTTTATGGCTGGGGTCCACCAGACAGGACGTCTGACTTTGGAGGATTGGGACTTGGTTTTATTTGGGATTGCATGATCCATGCATTCCTGAAGGTGTTCATAGAATGCGTTTATAAAGGATTCTGCGGTCTGGGCCGTATTTTCCACAGGCCTGGGGGCTTTGAAGGATTCCACCTCGGTTTTGAGAAGTGTGAAATTTGCATTAGAGAAGTTTTTCACTGTGGTTTTCAGGGCAGGGGGTGGAGTCGGGATGTGAATATCCAGTGAGATTAGTTTATGGTCTGATCTTACCAATGAGGGATACACTTCTGGTCTGGAGCATAGAGTCCCCATGTTGGTGATGATCAGGTCCAGTATGTTTTCCCCTCTTGTGGGAGTGGTAATGAGTTGTTCCATAGCATTTGAGTTTATAAATTCTAGGAACCTTTGGGCTAGGGTGTTGGAGGTAGAGTAATGCTCCCAGTCTACGTTTGGATAGTTGAAGTCGCCCAATATAATGGTGTTTGGAGAGACCTTCATATTTTCCTGTGTTCTCAGGAAGGCTGAGTGGGGTTCCTGGGTTTGGGAGGGTGGTCTGTAGCAGGCTATAAACTGGAAGGCAGTTTTACCCACTGTTAGTTGCACATGGATAGTCTCTGATGTTTCATGCTGTGCCACCAACCTGGAAGTGTGCGTATCTTTGACGAATATTGATACTCCCCCTCCTTTTGTGGTTTGGTCCAAGTTTTGGGGCCGAAAAGCATGGTATGAGGTATAACCTGGTAGTGCTGTGGCGCTCTCGGGAGCCTTGAACCAGGTTTCTATTACTGCATAGATATCGATGTTCTCCATGCTAAGGAGAGTTTCGAGTGCATGCATCTTGAGGTTTAGACTTCTGGCGTTGAGTAGCATTACTCTTAGTTTCTTATCCCTTGTGATACCTATGGAGGTGGGTTTGTCTTTTGAGCCTTGCCTAAAAAAGGCACTATGGGGGTAGCGAGAGCCTTTGCCAATATCCGAAAGCCCAGTGGTGACAGGTGCAAGCCTTCCCTAGCAAAGCATTGTGACTTGTCGAGCATGTCATCCCAGGCTGACAGGCATTGGATCCTCTTTGAATGACACCAATACTTAAGTCAATTGTTGAAATTGATCATCTTGTCTTCATATTGTGGCATCATTCTTGGTGAGGGTAAGATGCTACTCAATGTCAGGGTCATACCAGCCTGGGCTACATGCTCAGAGATCTCCTCTATGTCTCTTTTCATGTAGTCACGGGAGGTACGTCTCAGGTCATTCACACCAGCATGGACAATGACTGAGTCATATTTGTACTTGCCTTGGAGTGACCTGAGTGCTTGTGTTATGTGCTGGATCCTAGCGCCCGACAGGCAGCTCACCGTGACCTTCTCCTTGTTCAGCCTGGTGAGCGGGACATCAGTGTGCCTGACGATAGAGTCACCTATTACAAGTGTATCAGTTGTGTTGTTTAGCCTTAAGGGCTGTGACTTTTCGGCACACTGGCTTTGTGAGCTATGTGTTGCACGTGTTTTGTTTTGGGGTAGCGGTTGCTTGGGTGTCTGCTTTGGAGTTCTCTGCTGCTTAGGCAGATTTTTATTTGGAGCCTCCGAGTATGTGTTTGTGTGTTTATGTGTTTGGTTTGCTGTCGTGGTAGGTCTATGTGAGACTGGAATTGTAGTGACTGTGGTTTCCTTCTCCTCCTGACTGGTTTTGCCAGTACTAAGCTGAGAGAGCTTAGCCTCCAGTATAGCTATATGGTTGCATCTCTCACATGTGTTGGAATTTGTTGGGAGGAGGAGAGGGTTGTCTGTGTACATGAGGCAGTTGTAACATTGCCTCAAGATTCCCAGATTCACCAGCTGGACCGGTAGAGGAGATTGACAACTGACCTTTGGACATGCTAGAATAGTATTGGGAATTCCTTTATAATTGAAAAAAAAGGGCTAATGGGGAACAAGGTACTCAAGGGGAGTTTGTGAGGGTGTACTGCTTTTAATTTTTTAGTGCTGACTTATATAATTGCTTTAGTGAGCAAGTGCCAGGTAACTTAAATGCAATGTGTTACAGGTAACTTAAATGCAAAAACAACAAACAGTAACTTTCTTTCAAGTGAAACAAGGAAATAAGTACAGTAAGCAATGCAGATATCACTAGGGATCCACAGAAGTGCTGAAAAGCCACGTTTTAGGTGGAATTAGTGTTTCAGGGAAATAACAAGCAAACAAACAAACAAGCATACAAACAAAGCTAGATTCAGCAGACCTGGATCTAGTCTATGCTACAGCAAACAAGGTATACCAATTTCAGTAAGAAACAGTTCAAATATGCAGGCACTATAAGCCTTTAACCAGAAATTCCCAGCTCAGAAGGGCAGATTCCAGCCTCTCATCCCACAAGAGTGCAGACCACAAACCTTCTTAATGTAAAATAACTGGCCTGAAGCCCAAGTGCTTAAACCAGAACTAATACACTTTTAGAATAACATACATTGAGCCCTCAATCAGCAGTTCCCAACTTAGAAGGATGTAAGCTATCTGTCCTGCCACCACAGTGCAGGCCACAAACCTTCCTAATGTAAAACAACTGGTCTGAAGCCCAAGTGCTTAACCTAAAAGACTTAGAATGATAGCTACACTTTAATCAAGTTACTACCAAGCAGTAATAAATACAATTGAATACTTTAAAGAATGCCTGGATTAGTGCTCAAGTTATACAAACAAAGCTAGATGCAGCAGGCCTGGATCTAGTCTATGCTACAGCAAACAAGGTGTACCAATTTCAGTAAAAAGCAGTTCAAATATGCAGGCACTATAAGCCTTTAACCAGAAATTCCCAGCTCAGAAGGGCAGAGTCCAGCCTCTCCTCCCACAAGAGTGCAGACCACAAACCCTTCTAATGTAAAATAACTGGCCTGAAGCCCAAGTGCTTAAACCAAAATTAATACACTTTTAGAATAACAGACACTGAGCCCTCAATCAGCAGTTCCCAACTTAGAAGGATGTAAGCTACCTGTTCTGCCACCACAGTGCAGACCACAAACCTTCTTAATGTAAAACAACTGGTCTGAAGCCTAAGTGCTTAAACTAAAAGGCTTAGAATGAGATACACCAAGCAGCAATAAATACAACTGAGTACTTTTAAGATGACGCAAAAGCAAAATAAAGTAGGAAGAAACACAAATACAGTAAAAGCAGATCATTTTTTTTTTCAGAAAAGTAGCAAAAACAGTAGTAAAAACAATTCACATGCAGTACAAGCTGGCACACTTGAGTATGTAGCAATATTTGTCCACACACAGTTTGAAAAAATGTAATTAAATTAAAAAGGACTAAAAGCAAGTGCAGAAAGGGTTTATTAGGTAGAATGCAGTAAAGAGATGGGACTGGGGGAGTGTCCTAGATCAAATCTACAGTGGGGCGGGCACTGCAAAAGCCACCAAATTTAAACTACAACCAAGAACAGAGGGGGTGGGGAAACCAGTTACAACAGCGATGTGAGGAATCAGAGTGCAAATTATAAAACCAAAAAAATATATACTGATCTCTGTATATTTGCAGAACAGTAAGACAACAGATATCTAAACAACAATTTAGCTCTATAATACAGAATAATACAGAAAAATATACTCGGCTCTATATATTTGCAGATAGTCTTGTAAGGCTGTCTCTCAACACACAGGTTCCACTTTAAAATGTTAAAAGAGGAAAAAGCAAAATAAGGTAATAAAGTAGGAAGAAACACAAATACAATAAGGCAGATGAAGTGCAATTTTTTTTTTTTTTTTTTTTTTTTTATTATGAGATGGAGGAAACAGGGCAGATTAAGATACTATGGGGGAATGCCCTTCCAAAGTGCTCTCTCTGTACACTGCAGAGGAGATGGGACTGGTAAGAGTATCCAAAATGAAAATATGATCTCACTGTACTCAGTTGAGTGAGCGAATGAGATGGGTCCAGTAGGAGTGTGCAAAAAGAGACTTACAGCAGGGGCAGGCAATTCCAAAGCTACCCAAGATTAACACTACAACAAGAAACAGCAAGGGGGGGTGGGGAACTACAGCAGAGATTCAAAGACACACACAATATTTACTGAATGCAAGACACACAATATTTACTCACTCAAATCTTAAATAAGTGCAGAAAATATACTTAAATCAGCTTATGTCCAGTTTATGTATGCAGACAAGTCTCAGTAGCCAGTAACTCGATTTAAAATGATTACTAGAAATGTAACCAACACAGATTTTAATGCTAGTAGAAACCCCCAAGCTAATTAACACTTAACAAAGGAATTTCACAGCAGTCTAACAACTACAGCAGAGATTCAGAGACACACACAATATTTACTGAATGCAAGACACACAATATTTACTCACTCAAATCTTAAATAAGTGCAGAAAATATACTTAAATCAGCTTATGTCCAGTTGATGTATGCAGACAAGTCTCAGTAGCCAGCAACTCGATTTAAAATGATTACTAGAAATGCAACCAACAGAGATTTTAATGCTAGCAGAAACCCCCAAGGTAATTAACACTTAACAAAGGAATTTCACAGCAGTCTAACAACTAAGGAGAAATTCAGAGACACACACAATATTTACTGAATGCAAGACACACAATATTTACTCACTCAAATCTTAAATAAGTGCAGAAAATATACTTAAATCAGCTTATGTCCAGTTGATGTATGCAGACAAGTCTCAGTAGCCAGCAACTCGATTTAAAATGATTACTAGAAATGTAACCAACACAGATTTTAATGCTAGCAGAAACCCCCAAGCTAATTAACACTTAACAAAGGAATTTCACAGCAGTTTAACAACTACTGCAGAGATTCAGAGACACACACAATATTTACTGAATGCAAGACACACAATATCTACTCACTCAAATCTTAAATAAGTGCAGAAAATATACTTAAATCAGCTTATGTCCAGTTGATGTATGCAGACAAGTCTCAGTAGCCAGCAACTCAATTTAAAATGATTACTAGAAATGTAACCAACACAGATTTTAATGCTAGCAGAAACCCCCAAGCTAATTAACACTTAACAAAGGAATTTCACAGCAGTCTAACAACTACAGCAGAGATTCGGAGACACACACAATATTTACTGAGTGCAAGACGCACAATATTTACTCACTCAAATCTTAAATAAGTGCAGAAAATATACTTAAATCAGCTTATGTCCAGTTGATGTATGCAGACAAGTCTCAGTAGCCAGCAACTTGATTTAAAATGATTACTAGAAATGTAACCAACACAGATTTTAATGCTAGCAGAAACCCCAAGCTAATTAACACTTAACAAAGGAATTTCACAGCAGTCTAACAACTATAGCAGAGATTCAGAGACACACACGATATTTACTGAATGCAAGACACACAATATTTACTCACTCAAATCTTAAATAAGTGCAGAAAATATACTTAAATCAGCTTATGTCCAGTTGATGTATGCAGACAAGTCTCAGTAGCCAGCAACTCAATTTAAAATGATTACTAGAAATGTAACCAACACAGATTTTAATGCTAGCAGAAACCTCCAAGCTAATTAACACTTAACAAAGGAATTTCACAGCAGTCTAACAACTATAGCAGAGATTCAGAGACACACACGATATTTACTGAATGCAAGACACAATATTTACTCACTCAAATCTTAAATAAGTGCAGAAAATATACTTAAATCAGCTTATGTCCAGTTGATGTATGCAGACACGTCTCAGTAGCCAGCAACTCGATTTAAAATGATTACTAGAAATGTAACCAACACAGATTTTAATGCTAGCAGAAACCCCCAAGCTAATTAACACTTAACAAAGGAATTTCACAGCAGTCTAACAACTACAGCAGAGATTCAGAGACACACACAATATTTACTGAATGCAAGACACACAATATTTACTCACTCAAATCTTAAGTAAGTGCAGAAAATATACTTAAATCAGCTTATGTCCAGTTGATGTATGCAGACAAATCTCAGTAGCCAGCAACTCGATTTAAAATGATTACTAGAAATGTAACCAACACAGATTTTAATGCTAGCAGAAACCCCCAAGCTAATTAACACTTAACAAAGGAATTTCACAGCAGTCTAACAACTGCTGCAGAGATTCAGAGACGCACACAATATTTACTGAATGCAAGACACACAATATTTACTCACTCAAATCTTAAATAAGTGCAGAAAATATACTTAAATTAGCTTATGTCCAGTTGATGTATGCAGACAAGTCTCAGTTGCCAGCAACTCAATTTAAAATGGTTACTAGAAATGTAACCAACACAGATTTTAATGCTAGCAGAAACCCCAAGCTAATTAACACTTAACAAAGGAATTTCACAGCAGTCTAACAACTACAGCAGAGATTCAGAGACACACACAATATTTACTGAATGCAAGACACACAATATTTACTCACTCAAATCTTAAATAAGTGCAGAAAATATACTTAAATCAGCTTATGTCCAGTTGATGTATGCAGACAAGTCTCAATAGCCAGCAACTCGATTTAAAATTTTGCCCACCTGGAACCTGAAATGCCCATTTTCAGAGGGCATCTGTGGATTAATCCTCCAAAACAAGGCTAGAAATACATTTTCAACAATTCAAAATAAAAACGGTCAACAAGCATTAGTTACAAAGCACATCAGATTAAGTTAATACATGTTTTCAAGATATTGTGAGTAGAATCAAAATACTATTTTACCACTTGTGTAGTATCCATAGTGGACAGAGCTAGGATCGCATAATTCAAACTCTAGGTGTGATACAGTTGCATTGTTTATTAGATCCCACTTGATATTCCAGAGTGGATTTGAATTTCTGCAGGTTATTTAAAAGCTTGATGGGGCCTCTATATTTTCCATGCATTGCAGATGGTGGCAGAGAATATTGAGTCACTGCAATAATTATTAGATTTATTAGAAAAACAAAACAGTTTAAGTTCTGAGGATCTTAGGGTTCTATTTGGTACATTTTCTGACTTAGTGGGGTATGTTTGACAGAGGTGAACAGTTGTTCTTGTGAAAAACCATGGTACACTCTCTCTCTCTCTCTGTAAACAAAGAAGAGTAGACTCATGAAAGTAAACTCATCATTTGCAATGAATACATTGATTGGATGATTTACACAGTATGTTAAGATGAGGCTCTGGGTCCCTGATGGTGGTAGAAGTGTTGTGTCAGAGTCTGTGGCCTGTCATAACATTTGGTTGTATCTCTGGTTTATGGGAGTCAAAAAGCTGTCCTACAGAACATCAGATATGAGAAGCACTGAGCTGTTGTGCTCTTAACTGTAAAATAATGATCTTTGCAGACATTTCTGCTCAGTAAGTTTCTACTGAACACAATACCAGCATTTCAGGACCATTGATGATGATTTTTTTACAGTGTCTGGATAAGGTGCAGATCCATACACATGCATATTTGCTTCCCCTGCATACTACAAACATATGCATTCATTTGAATGCATACTCAGTACCTGTACAATTCCAGATATGTAACTGTGGATACCTAATGTTAACAGTGCAGAGCAACTTGTATGAATTATGTAAGGCTCTGGTATGTTGCACTTAATGCATACCATCCTTACACAATTGTAGACAGTCTTAATGAATACGTCAACTATTATTTCACATTCATACAAACCTTTAGTCCTATATTTCCCATAACTGTTGCAGAGTAACTCCTTTGAGACAAATTAGTGCAGCCTGTCCTTCTTCCAGGTCTGTTGTGTCTTCTGTCAAGATGACTGTCAAGATTTCAGCGAAACACACTTTTTATTAGTGTTAGGAAGTAAACCAAAAGTCCTACTCAGCTCTTCCTTCAGAATCCCCCAGGATCATTAACTTGCCATCTGTTTTCTTGATAATCTAAGTCATTTCTCAGTTTTCACTTATTTCTGTCATAATTAGAAAAATTCACTTGTTGAGAGGTTTCTTAATACTGTCGTGATTCATAAATTCACTGAATCACAAAAGCAGTTACATTTATAGTTCAGAACAAATTGACAACATAAATCAAAGGCTAACATAATCTAATGTATTTGACATAACATGGCATAACTGCAGACTTTAAGAACATGAAAACAAGATATTTTGGAAAATTCCTTTCAATCGTAATTTAAATCCTTAACTGACAGTAGAAAAGTATAATCTTTCTGGTTCTCATAATTTCATCCTTGCAGTTCACAAACAATGCTTGTATTTACTATGGATCCTTGTAATAATGCAAGATCAAACTATCTAACTGCTTCTCTTAGACAAGCAGTTTTCCACAATATTCCCTTGCTTCATAACAAAGCAGAATTATGAGATTTATCTAGTTTGCAACATATAGTTTCAATACCCATGTTTTCTAGTCTGAAATATAGAAATCCATTTTGACAGTTTTAATATCTCGAATAATTCTGGTACACTTATGATTTTGATATTTCAGTAAATATTCAGCATCAGTCATTCAGAAATGACTGATTTACATGTCAATAATTATTTATTTGAATTTGGTAACCATAATAGTCAGCGTTGGAGCACTGCCTGGTCAAGTTATTTTGCCAGAGTCGCACTGTTGCAAGTGGAGGTTGAGGGAATCAGCCAGTGGACCACATGATGCAGCTTGATAGTCAGCCACAACCTTAATCCATTGTGTTAACTGATAGTATGCAATGAATTGAATATAAGTTTGAATTACTCTTGTCTATTTATTTTAGTGGGCTGCAGTATTTGTAAAATGCATCTGTTAAATACTTTTTTAGGTAACTGTGTTATAGTTTTATGAATGGAATATGTCCCTACTCTAGTACTGAGATGCTTTTTATGTGTTTTTAGTATATTCTAATAGTGTAATGAGAATTGTGTTAAGATTTATTATTTTATTGTTCCTTTTTTGTTCGTTTATTCTTTCAGTACATAGAATGAGGGTTTGACACTAATGCAGTTTTTCCATTCACTAGTTGCAATCAGTAATTTATTATCCAGTTCATTCTTTAATTTAAACATTCTTTCCTGATGCAGATTTATGTAAGCATTTTTTAAATGAGTGTATATATTTTCATTGAGTGAATTTCATGTTTTTATACTGAAATGAATGGGACGTATGCTCTGTTCATAAGGAAACTTATTTAGATGTGTCTTGACTAGGTATAGGGAAACCATCTTTTTTCATTTTATTTTATTTTATGCACTTGTTAAATGGGTAAGCCCACAGGACACAAGTATTCCTCTTCTGTGGTGACCCAGTAAAAGAAAAATTCAGCCAAGCTGGGGCTATCTATATAGCAATAGAATACTTAATGCAAAGATAAGAAAGAAAGAAAAAAAAGAACTCTGGTTTTGTTCTTTCACAATATAGCACATTCTAATAGGGAATGAAAGCACTGCATTTTTAAATAAAAAATATAAAAGCTACACCACTAATTTAGGCAAACTATCTTCCCAGCACAGTGTTAGTGACCCACAAACGGTCATTTCATGCATTTCATTTTTCTTGACAGTACACAAATTACTAAAGCATACTGATCATTTCACAGTAAATTAATAAAAAATACATGAAAAGGGAGATTGTTAAATCTGCCATTACAATGATTGGATTTTATGCAAAGTTATGTAGATCTTTTCTGCTTTAAGTACGTGAATGGGTATGAATGACAGAAATTTGTTTTCTACTCAGATATGGAAAATGAATTTGAAGTAGAACTGAAACTCAAGTTTTATGTGTGACTAGACCCCATATCCATGATGCAGCTGACTTCCCCTCTGTCCTGTCTTATATAATACAATTAATTCTGAGTTGACTGCACTTTAAGGAAAGCAGAATTTCCATCACTTAAAAAGAGAACACTTTTGCAATCAACAGTATTTACAATTGCAGTATTCAAAACCACTACTTATTGCCCTAACATTGTATTTGTGTATATTTTTACGCACTAGCAGAATAAACCATCTACCCACAGTAAGACAAATTCAAAATAGAGTATCATTCCATTAAACCATTTTCCTATTTTGATAAGGTTTATATAAAGTACATCTTAATATAAAATATGGTTTAAAGGACTAGGTCACAAAATGTAATGCCTCCATGTTTTATAAAACAAAAAAATCAGAATTAGCAATTTTACATTTAAATCTGTGTCAACAGACTAACAGATAGACTTTAGTATAATATTGCTGAGCGACAAGTCACATAAAAGTTACAGTTAGCTGCCTGTCAGGCGCCAGGATCCGTCACACAACACAAGCACTCAGGTCACTCCAGAACAAGTAAAAATACGACTCTGTCATTGTACATGTTGATGTGAATGACCTGAGACGTACCTCCCTGGACTACATGAAAAGAGACATGGAAGAGCTCTCTGATCATATAGCCCAGGCAGGTATGACCCTGACCCCGAGTAGCATCCTGCCCTCACCAAGAATGATGCCACAGTATAAAGAAAAAATTATCAACTTCAACAATTGGCTAAGTTTCTGGTGTCATTCAAAGGGGATCCAGTATCTGTCTGCCTGGGATGACATGCTCGACAAGACACATTGCTTCACAAGAGATGGCTTGCACCTGTCACCCTTAGGCTTTCGAATACTGGCCAAGGCTCTTGCCGCCCCCATAGTTCCTTTTTTAGACAAGGCTCAAAAGACAAACCCACCACAGTAAATAGCACAAGTAACCAAAAACTGAGGGTAATGCTACTCAATGCCAGAAGTCTAAACCTCAAAATGCACACACTCGAGGCACTCCTCAGTATGGAGAACATTGATATCTGTGCAGTAACAGAAACCTGGTTTAAGGCTCCAGAGAGCACCCCAAGACTACCAGGCTATAACTCATACCATACCTTTCAGCTACAGAACCCGGACCAAAACACAAAAGGCGGGGGTGTATCCATATTCATCAAGGATACTCACACCTCCAGGTTAGTGGTGCAGCACGATGCATCAGAGATCATCCGAGTGCAACTAACAATGGGCAAAACTGCAATCCAAATTGTAGCTTGCTACAGATCACCCACCATGACTCAGGACTCCCATTCCACATTTCTGGAGACACTGGGAAATATGAAGGTCCTACCAAACACCCTAATACTGGGTGATTTCAACTACCCAAACATTTACTGGGAGAACTACGCAAGTACTAACTCCCTTGCCCAACATTTCCTAGAATTTATAAACTCGAACTCCCTGGATCAACTGGCCAACACCCCCACCAGAGGGAACAACATATTGGACCTGGTCATCACCAACATGGGTGAGCGGTGTTCCACACCTGACGTCAACCCCTCATTGGTTAGATCAGACTATGGACTAATCACTCTGGATATTCACATTCCGCCCCCAACCCCAATCAAGGAAACCACCATGGAAAACTTTTCAAAAGCAAACTTCACATTGCTTAAGACCAAGGTGAAAAGGTTCACAGCTCCCACACCAATGGATAATGCTGTCCATGCTGCTAAAACCTATACAAAGGCACTCTATGATCATCTGCAGGAATGCATGGATCGTGCTATCCCAAGTAAAACGAAGACTCACTCCTCCAAGAAAAGGAAACCAGTCTGGTGGACCCCTGCCATAAACAGGCTCTACAATAGAAGGAGGAAACTAGTACAGATAAGAGCAAAATCCCTAGAAGGAAAGACATCCCTGATCAGTATCAGCAAGAAACTATGATCCCTCATTAAATCATCCAAGGCTAGCTTCGAAAGAAAAGTTGCCAAGGACTCCAAAGATAACCGCAGAGCATTCTTTAACAATGTCAAGAACCTAAGTGGAAACTCTGAGATTTGCTCTGAGTTGGTGCAGAATGGCACAAAATACACTGAACTGACAGATATTGCCAACATTTTAACAGACAGGTTCAGTGCAAACTTCACACCCCTTTCACCCCCTAAAGGGCCCATAACCATACCAGAAGAATGTAAGGCCACAGCAATCACCGACACACAGGTTAAAACAGTCCTATCCAAAGCCAAAAACACAGCCTCAAGTGGGACTGGACGGTGTCCCAGGCTGTGTCTTATAAGAGCTCCAAAATTAACTAACCCCTCACCTAAACACACTGTTCAAACTCAGCCTCTCTACAAGCTATGTACCCACAGAGTGGCGTACAGCAACAGTTATCCCACTCCACAAAGGCGGCACCACAATGGACCCCAGAAACTATCGCCCTATAAGCCTGACTAGCCTGGTCTGCAAAGCTATGGAGCGCATCATCATAGAACTCATTAACAGAGAGATTGGGAACCTCCAAACTTTGAACCCCACCCAGTTTGGCTTTGTTAAGGGCAGATAATGCCTTTTAAACCTGGTGGACTTCTTTGAGACAGTTACCAAGGCATTAGATTAGGGTAAGGAGGTCCACACAGCCTACCTAGACCTTGCAAAGGCTTTCGACACCATTCCCCATTCTGGTATTATAGACAAACTTACCAACCTGAACATTAACCCCTACGTCATGAGATGGGTTGCAAATTGGCTCATGGACAAAACCTACACGGTGAGAGTTGCAGACTCTAGGTCTGACTCTAAACCGGTTACAAGTGGCATCCCCCAGGGCTCAGTCCTAGGACCCCTCCTGTTCGGTATATACTTCTCAGAGGTACAGGCAAGCACAGGAGGACTTTGGCTGACCATGTTCACAGACGACTGCAAACTAGGGGCCATAATTAATTCTCCGGCTGATACAGACACCCTCCAGAAGGGTCTCACTGAGACGGATACCTGGTGTCAAAATCATGGCCACAATCTGAATGCCAAAAAGTGCATAGTCATCCCCTTTGGAAAAAACAAAGTACCCGTGAACTACCACATAGGTGGTAGTCCCCTAAATGCAGAAAAAGTAATAAGGGATCTGGGGACGCAAGTAGATAGCAATCTCTCCTTTGATAATCATATTGCCAAGGTGGTTAGAAAATCCTTCTATGTGGCCCACCTAATCTCAAAAGGGTGCGCATCCAGAACAAAGGAGGTTATTGTGCCTCTCTACTCATCACTTATTAGACCCAATATAGAATACAATGTCTCATTTGGGATGTACCTTACAAGACACCTGCAACAGCTGGAAAGACTACATAAGTACCTCACCAAGAGGATTACTGGCCTCAAACAGATGACCTATGCAGCCCGACTAAAGAAACTCCAGCTGTACTCGGTTGCATACCACTTACTCAGAGGTGATCTCTGCTTGACATAAAAGGCCATGTCCAATCCAGAATTGACGGATATGCTCCACCTAAAAAAAAAACAAATCCCTGAGAGCCAAACACTCTAGGGATATAAAACTTACCATAACGATAAATAGGACATGCTGGAAGGATAGATTCCTGACCCAGAGACTCCCCATGCTTTGGAACAAGATTCCAATATACATCAGTCAGAGCCCCTCACTAGCACTCTTCAAGAGAAACCTTGACGGGTGGATGGGAAACAGAAAATTTACCCTGGGGATCACTGCAGTGTCTCTGCTGGACAGAGGCGCAGGGAACTAATGGCTCTGTTGGTCAGAGGCACAGGTAATTAATCTAAGGGGGTGGCGAAAGCCAACACACTCTGGCTAGGCTTATAAATGCCCTTGGGAAGATAGCCTAGTACTTACCTATGAACCTATGAACCTATTGAACTATTTGATGGATATTAAATGACATACCATAAAACACATGCACGCAATGACATGCAGGCAGACAGTTTCTACATTAGTTTTATGCCCTATTAATCTGCAACATGAAAACTACCAATACTTCCCAGCATGTATCTTTGTCATTGTATGTTGATCAGAAATCACTGAATAACACAGGTACAAAAATTTCATGAATTGATGTTACAAAACTGCACGTGGTACTATGGAAAACTGACACAGCACTCACCACATGTCGCAGACAAGCTAATTAATGACTAATGAAATTACAGCCTCTCTTGCTGGCCTCAATGAAGATAATATGATCAGGTAATATTATAAATTATGTTAAAATATGTACATGCATTAGTCCATGTGACACTTTTTTATATTGCCAATAGGTGCTACATTACACATGTGGTCAGGGGAAAAAAAATCGAAGTTTACTTTTTGTTCTACAGCCCGAAGTATAATTTGCCATTTAAGTTTGCATAAATAATTAAACTATTACTTTTCTGTAGAGGGGTGGAAGGTCCTTACTAGTCATGTTATGTTGACATGTACAAAAATATTAACTGAAGAAATGATCCATTGCCTATATGACAATAAGTTGTTTCTCATTTCTGCTTCTTGCAAGCATCTATGTAGTACCTTCAGTGTGTTATTCTATGACATTTTGTTTCTGTCACCCAATGAAATGAAGTCATAGTACCCATGTAGTGCTGATGCAATTGCCTATATGAGATACTACCAGTGATGCATAACATATTATAAACTGCTCCTTCCTTCTGCTTGGTAAAGTTAGTACAATGTGTTGTATTCTGTGCTGATAGACAAGAAAAACTTATGTCATTTGTCAGTTTGCAGTCAGATTCTCTGTCAGTGAATTATGTTCTGAGGGCATTATAAACAACCATCTGATCTCTAGCCTGTACATATTCCCATAATTAGTTCATACATTTAATTATATACTAGGCTAATGACCTCTGGACCTTTATAAGCCTAGCCATGCAATCTATTCCAGTAGTGTCCCTGTGTATCATGGGCATTTATAAGAATAAAGTATGTTAGTTATGAAGTTGTTTCTAGAGGTTATGTTGAGTGGTATGCTAGATTGGGCATTACTATCTGCTTCTGTCAATCAGAGACATGGGATCCAGAACTGGGGTGAATTTCCAATTTCCCAGCCATTTGTCAAGATTATGCTTAAATACAGTTAAGGATGGACTCTGCTACAAGTGGATGGGGGTATGTTCTAGAGCATAGGGATCATCTGAGACACATATCTGTCTCAACAACCTGTGCTACTTATGTCAAAAGCAAAATTTAAATCCTTGGATCTAGTGGTTCTGATGCTGGTAATTTTGTGGATGTGCAAAAGGTCTGTCAGAGCTGGATCTGAGGATGCCTTGTATGCCAGACATTAGCATATACCTCCAAGAAATAGATGCCAAATAGGAACAGTCCCAGCACAGAGTACTGAGGTACCCTACTGGTGACCTGTCTCTTAGTGGAGGTAGTATCACCAGACCTGACTTACTCATTCCTGTCTGTGAACCAGCTGGCACTCCAGTATGTTTTATAGGGGTTTATGCCTAGGTTGGTATTTTTGTCAACTATACTTGGGTTGGGTACCGAATCAAACATCCTAGCCAGGTCAAAGTAGGTGGTATGCCTTATTTTCCCCTCATACATTGCCTTGCTGACCTTTTCAAAGAAGTCCACCATGATTAGTTGGCATGATCTTCCAGTGACAAAGACAAACTTGGTTAGTTCCAGTGTCTGAAGGTTGCCAATGTCATTACTGATCATTTCCACGATAATTCATTCCAGTTCTTTGCATATTAGACTAGTCACACTATTATGTCTGCAGTTTCTGGTGCCCGTTGATGCTCTACCCTTGTGAAGTTAGATAACCATTGCAGTCCTCAAGTCTCATGGTACAAAACCTCTTTTGAGGCTATAGTTGAAAAGTGACTCAAGTATCGCTGATAGGCCATGTTTCCAGCTATTTAGGAGGCATCTCGGGATATTGATGAGGCCCACTGAGGCTGTGTTTTTGGCCTTAGGGGGTGGTACCAGGATCTGCTCTCTGTTAATAGTTTGTAGGTACGGGGTTATGCTAGTAGGTACGTCATGAAGGGAGGTGGGAAAGAGTGGGGGATTAAGTTTGAGCTGAATTTGTCAGCCAACTAATTTGCTATGTCATTCTGCTCAGTGATGGTGGCACCACTGACTGCCAGTTTGACACACAGATGTGTGCTGCCTTTGATGTTTTACACATAACTGTAGCAGGCCTTATGATTTTCCTCTAGCTTGTGAGGCTATCTTGATCTCATAACTATCCTTGTAGTCCTCTTAGGTTTCTGTTTATTTTAATTAGAGAGCTCCTCTAATTATGGGATTTGCATTTCCTGATTTTAGCCATGGCTTTTTTCCTTTTGTTATATGTCTTATTAAGGTTAGGATACTGCCAGTGTGGTTTGTTTTTAGTTTTGTTTTGGACTTAATTGCAGTATGTACAGCAACCTCTATACAGCCATTTATATGGTTCCATAGGGTCTGTGTGAACAATTCTGCATAGCTTATCGTGAACTTTGGGTTGGGAGAGGCACTGAATTTTGATAAACTTTTGCTTAATAAGGTGTAGTTTGCTTTGAAATAGCTCCTACTGCTACAGGGTTTGCTGGGGTTACAGAACTGATTTTTTATTTTGAAGGAGACAGCTTTCTGGTCTGACATCATCAGTGAGAATGTGACATGGGGACAGAGGTGTACAGCTCTCTCCCATATTGGTGATTACCAGATCCAATATGTTTGAACCTTTGGTGGGTATGCATACTATCTGGTCAAGGCAATTTGTGTTAATAAAGTCCAGGAGTCATTGTTCCTGCTAGCATGAGGCAGTGTATGTAGTTAAGTCTCCCATAAATAGGGTATTTGCCTTAATGGTCAGTGTCTCAGGCAGGCAGAGGTACGAGCTATGGGATTCTAGCAACATACAGGATGACCTATAGCTTGCTGTGACATGGTATGGGAATTTGTCTATGGTTATTTGCACATGGATAAATTCTGGGTGGGGGGCTTCTAGCATTCATTAGTAACACATTTAGATTTCTTTTGGTTTTATTTGCTGTGTCAGTAGGATTGTCAATTTGGCATTGTCTTAATAAGGCTGAAAGAGGTGGCTAAAGTTTTAGCCAATATTCAGAAGCTTAGGGGACACAGGTGAAGAACAATCTTTGCAAAGCAACGTGGCATTTTAACCATGTCCTTCCATGCTGACAAATGTTGAATCCCCATATAAAGGCACCAGAAACTTTGCCAATTATTGAAGCCAATCATCTTTTGTTCATACTGTGGCATCATCCTTGGTGAAGGTGGAATGCTGCTCAATGCAATACACATACCTGTATGAGACACAAATTTGGAGATAACAATGCCTCTATCTTTATATAGTTCAGGCAAGTACATCTAGGGTCATTAACTACCACATAGACTATGAGGAATCATACTGGTACCAATGATTTAAAAACTTGAGTGTCTGTGTAATGTGGCAGATCCTGTCTCCAGATAAACAAGTAGCCAATATGTTCTCCTTGTTCAGTCTGGTGAGTGAGGCATCTGTGTATCATACAATTGAGTCCCCTATGACAAAAATCCTGGATAGTGTTTTGTCTTGCCATGTGCTTTGCTCTTGGGGCTCCACTGGGTTTAGGAGTATCATGTGTGGTGCTTGGTATTGCTTTTGGTGAGTGCTTAAGAGATTGCTGAGAAGAGGTGTTTCCATTTATATGTTAAGAGGTCTTTGAGGTTTGGGAAGATTGCTTTTTAGTGCCTCAGAATACGGGTTCCTATTATGTTGTTGAAGTTTTGAAGTTTTACAACTTCAACACCAACCATATTTTCAAGTTTGTAAAAAGTTAAAAAAACAAAAAAAAAAAAAAAAAAAAAAAAAAAAAGTTTTTTCAGTGTGGCAAGCCCCCCCACCTCCCCCAGCCCTACACCCCACACACTGCACACCACCACTATATGTCAACTCTGAGACCACACTATAATGCAGTACCTAATGGAAAGATTGAAAAGGAAGATTTCCCTTACTACGTAGTACATATGTAGGGTAGTAGGGTTTGTGGGGGGTGTAGGGGGATTTCCCCCCTACTTAAAACAGTCAGGTAAGTGTTTTCTTTTTTTTTGCATTTTTTTATAAGTATTCAAAGTTTTACAACTTTGATCATATGGGTTCGACCATATGGTGTTCAAAGTTCTAAAACTTCAATCACGTAATAGGAACCCCAGAATACGCTGGCCTATATATGTAGTGCGTGAGGTGAGTGTAGTGTGTGTGTTGTTGGCAACTTGTCTGTACATGATATGTTTGCCTCCAGTGAAATTGTGTATGTGCATCTTTTACATGCTGTATTTGTTTTTTTAATATTAAATGGTTGTCTGTGAACATTAGACAACTGTTGTATTGTCTCAGTATGTCTTTATTTACCAAACTGGCTACAGAGACATTTGAAATTGGATAGCCACGTTGTCTGGACCTATATTTGGGTGGACTACTGTACATCATGGACTGGGTTATATTGAGGTGGTCTATGGGGTTTGACACTACACTAAGTTAGAATGTACAAAGGTTTGATATTAGTACTGTTTAATGTGCAAACTAGCTGCTCTATGCGTGTCTCAACAATGGCTTTGTTTCAGCCTGTAGGTTAGAGGTCTTAGTTCTAAGGGAAATTTGTATGGATAAAACTTACTTTCTGGACATTTGTTTCTGCAAAAAGCACTGCAAGCCTCTTGATGTATTAACATCAAGAAAGATTGATTGTGGTGCAATGTTACAACAAAAAATAAACTACCTTGGCAAGGCAGTTTCAAGTATTAGTGACCCTTAGAACAAAATGATTTAAAGGCAACATCAACAAATAAAGCACATTGACCATCTACTAATCTTAGTATATTAGAGACATGAAAGCACATATTTTAAGAAAAATAACTACCTTCTTGCCCATTTCCTGTTTCTTTATCCATTAAATATACACATGTGCACTTACATATATTTAAACTGTGATAATCACTACATTGAAATTTTCTGTGGATTCCTTAGAATTCCTGCATATATGATTCTTCATGTCAGGTGAATAACATTGCAGCTTTCACCAAGTTTTGCCACTGTGACTTTCTCTCTTATTTATTTATTTCCAGTTTGATGACCGGGGATATCCACTGGGCTCAGACAGCCCGTTTTCAATGGAGGCCCGGGGAGAAAAGCTCCATGTTACAAAGTTAAGCTACAGATACAATATAGAAAAGAAGAACAATTTACAATTATGTTTCATGCTAGAGAGCAGGTGTAAATGTTTAGGTACATGGTACAAATTTGATATTTACAATATGTACATATGTGTGGCAGCCTATAGATCATAGCTAGAGAGTCTAGTAATCATAGCTGGAGAGGGGTTTAGAGGTGGAGGGAGAATTATGGGACTAGGTGAAGAGAATGCAGTTGCATTTTCTGTTAGAGTAAAGTTAGGAATGTAACTGAGATTTAAGGTTTTCAAAGTTTACACAGGTCCTTAGATAGGAAGGAAGATAATTCCATTTTTTTTGCTAAGGAAAATGATAGCAGGAGCTGACCAGCAGGGCAATTGAGTTTTCGGACACAGATGTGGTTTTGGTGAGATTTTCTCTCTTATACATTCTAGTAACACTTCAACAAACCCATTATGCTGTAAGAGGGTCAAGTTTGACAAAGGGCAGCTGTACTAGCAAATGAGGCTAATCACAAGCATATCCCATCATGTGAGCCTTCAGTCTCCACAATATGTGCTAAGAAGCCTATCTTCCTTCTTAGTTCAGAATTAGTCATCTGCTCATGTTCCACCCATCCTCATTAATTTACTTTGCATTCTTTTGTCTGACATCCCTTTCCCAAATGCATAACTTGACACAGTCTCAGAAACAGGCAGCAGATAGCTAATGTGTACTTTAGCACTACATCTCTATGACTTGGAAATGATTGCTAAGAATCTGCATGTTACATCGGATGATACAGAGTCTGTTACTATTTACCTAGATAGGGTCACAGAAGGAACTAAAAAAGAAACTTCGGAAATGCACGTGGTCTGCAATTAGGTCAAATATCATTTCTAAGAACTGCATCCATTAAAAAGGGGGTGACATGCTGCTGAAAAATACTTGTACGTTTGCCTGACATTCTTTTCTTGCATATCCCTTACCTGTAAGGGAGGCATGGCTAATGCTTTTTATAACCAATCTGTGGAGACCATCGCATTCCTAATGGAAATGATAAAGAGTGCATATGGAGACACTGTAGTGCAACAATTTGAATACTTGAGAGAGCACAACCTTTGCAGGTCAGACTTCTGCAGTTTGTTGGCTACAATGACAAAATGGTGAAGCCTCGTGATAAGCCTTGTGATTAGCCACAAGTACATGATAACAGATAAAAAGCTATATGTGCAGTTACAGGTATATAATCCCTGAAGAGAATCTATGTGAGCAGTCATATAATATATGATGAGAAGTTACATGAGTAATCACAAGTACATAATACCAGATGAGTTGTCCCAGGTACGTAATACCTGATGAAAAGCAATATGAATAATCAGGGGTAGATATGTGTAAGTTGTACCTTCTCATAGTTAAAACCATTACACCATAACCAGGCACTGAATGTAAGTGAGTGGGTGAGTGGCTGAGTGGGTGGGGGGAGTTCATAGTGAAAGAAGAAGAACCTATCTTCAATCACATGCCATGTGGGTTAATGAAGCAAAATATTTTACTCAGGTTTCTGTGGGGCAGTGCTGCTCAAAGGTAGTTATAACCAGTTGCAAGAGATGATTAACAAATCTAAAGGTATAACTTTTGTGGCTACATATTAAATAACTTGTAGTATGTTAAATTGCTGTTATGTGAAGAACCAACTAAATGATGACATTTCAAAAACATGACACACTATACTTATCTTGTAACATTATTGCAACCATACAAAGATATATGGACAAAGCTAATACAATCAAACATTAGCTACCAGCATTACAATCATTACAATAACATATTGCTTAACAAAAATAAAGAATACATTGCTAGGCATAAGTAGATGGTGTAATGCAGCAAAACTTCAAATCAGTTGTATTGTGTCATCACAGCAAATTATGCAAACTATAGAAAAGCATTATCTCTGTCATAACTGTAAGACTGAAGAACAGGAAATAATTTCATTGATGTAAGCAGACATCTGTCATGAACATTCCTTGATAGCAGTATTGAACAAGATTAGGAGAAGAAAGGGAGATACCTCCCCTCAGGCTGAGGCAGTCTTCAAGGAATTTGCAACAAAGCAGTGTGAGCAGGTGGCATCTGCCTCTCAGAATCACTCCAAGAGGAGCTGTAATTGTTCATCTGATAAGATGAAGCAGGATGGAGAAGTGCTGCAATAGAAGATGAAGAGGAAGGTTCACAAGGACACAACTTAATTTCAAGAAGAGGGTCAGCCCACAGTAGCTTCGCCTGTAAATGAGTCTAACTTTAACTGCTTAGATGAGGGTAAAGAGCAATGCCAGTCAATAGATGATCAGTTTATGTGTTTTAAAGAAGATGCAAATCATGAAGGGGGTCTCGGCTCTTTGAGTTGCTAGTTGAGAAGAGGCTGTCCAATAGTCAGCAGATGGCTGTTTTAGAGGTAGGTAATGAGATTGCAGAGGCAGCTTGCCCAAGTAGTATACCTTCTTCACAGTTTCTATTTGGCTTCAATGAGTCTAGCAGGGGGATGTGAAGGGGCTATGAGTACTGTTGGTAATGACTTGGGGTTAATTGGGGTATGGAGTTGTTGTTCCCAGGACCAGTAGGTGGTAGTTACTACCCAAATCTCCATGGCATTTAAAAATAAAAATGGTGTGTGGAAAACATTGATGTGTTCCATTTACTAGATGCTTATGGGGTCCAGGATGTTTTGTATGCTGAAGGCCAGGAGGGAAGGATCTGACATTAGCATTAGCATCCTTATGCAACTGGGCAAAAGAGTGGGTTTAGACTTAAGACCTGGGACAACTGGGTGGTGGGTTTTGGTCATTATATAACCATAGTCATCAAAAAGGAGTCACATTGAGCCTTACAATTATTATCCTATTTTCTAACATTGCAAAAAGCTCATCATCTCAAAGCAGGATTAGTATGTCCCATCAGAAATTGCAGAAGTTGTGAAAGTCAACTAGTCACTGATATGACATGAGCAGTGTGCTAACAAGTGGCTGTGGGTGATGATTGATAGACCTGTGTCAACTGCCTTAGGGGAAACTGATGAGGTTAGTTTAAACACTAGGCCTGCTGGGCCTTCAGTATAGGTAGGAGAGTCTGGCTATCATGTAGATTTGCTTACATCTGTTTATCCAATTAACAAATGTTGGTCCAGAGAGGGCCTGGTGCGTATAGGTTTACACCTTTGTTTTTGCTAGACTTGGAGTGGTTCAGCATTCCAGGACATCAGCTGGGGAGAGATAAAGACTCCATCTGTGGCTTTCAGGGGGTGACTTAATTTCATGGCTTTCATCAGAAGTAGACTCACAAATTTACCCATTAAGCTAGAGGATTTAGCTAACTTGTTATAAGACTTCCCTGAGTGGGAGGTGACACTGCAGTTGCTACTGAGCTTTGTTAAGGAGTTTTCTATCAAATCTGTAGTGATAACAGAAACCGTAACTTTTGAGAACCTCTGATTAGTAGGGCTTAAGGTGAACATTGAGAAGGATTTGCTAGATAAAAAGGTGCAGGTAAGGACAGTGTCTTTCAGGGTCCATCTTTTTGAGGCCTTTAAACTTTTTCCATTGGCTTGATTCCTAAAAAGACAGAGAAACAATACAAACTGATTTATCACTTGTCTTCTCCCTAGCAGGTCTTCTGTAAATAACATTAATAATGGAGAGCTTCATGTGCAGCATGTGTCACTAGATGAGATCCAAATCATTAGGCCTTTCAAGGAACTGCAGCTTAAAAGTTGCATGAAGAAATGGCATTACAACTGTTTCTGGTTTGTGAAAAAAAAATAGCCTTTGCAGTATTCAGCTTTAGGGCAAATTTTATCACGGTATGACATTGCCTATGGGCCTACCATGGCATGTGCTAGTTTTTGCTGTACACAGTTTCAATGATTTCTTGATTTGTAATTGGGCTGTGCAGGGAAGCACTATCAAGTTTCTTGAGTTATGTCAGATGGCTGGCCTATAACAAACTGAAAGTACCAAATAAGTCATTGGTAATCCTGGGTCTTCAGCCGGACATGCTATCTTTGTCATTCAAGTTGCTACAGTCTAAACCAGATCAAAGGATGGTGACAGCTGAACATTTTCTGGTGAACAATAAGGTAATGGTTACAGAAGTTTTGGAGCTCCTTGGCTTTCTCAGATTTGCATGCAGATTTTTTGCTAACTTGGTAAAGGAGGATGATGTTAGTTGTGCAATAAAAAGGTCATATTTCATTTAGATAATCAGGTGATGGTGAAAGTCATGTCTAAGAAATCTTCCATTCTAGTTGGCTGCAATCTTTATTAAGGTTATTGATCTTATATAGCTTAAACATAAACTTGTAATTTTCTGCTTAGCATATCTTGCATATAGTTACTTCTCAGTTGAAATCCTTTCTCGTTTGCAGACCACCTACTTCTGTTGTCTAGTCCCACTGGTTCACATTACAGAACGGTTATGGATGACTTGTAAGGAACAGCTGATATGCTATGGTGGAATTCCTGGCCTCACAGTTTATAAAAAAAAAACTTGTGGGGTCAGCACTTCTGATTTTCTGGTCATTTCATTTGAGTTTTCCAAGGGAAGTGTGATTTTGTTCACCACAACTAATTGTTCTCTCTCTCTCTCTCTCTCTGTAGATATATATATATATATATATATATATATATATATATATATATATATATACATATATATATAGAGATACACTAGACAATCTCGACATACTGAAATGCTGGCATTTAGTACGTTGAGACCAAATAGTGGAAAGTGCAGTTAACCGAAACTACACTATGCCGAATCTGCAAATGTCGAATCCGCCTCTATCGGGGTGTCGCGTTGGTGACGTGTGGTGCAGTTTGCAGATTTATCTGGGGTTTCAGGTAAGTCTTGTGTGTTTGAGGATAATGGGTAGGGATTTTAATGTGTGTGAGTGTGTGCGGTGGTGTTTGTTGTGTGTTTGTGTGTTTAGTGCGACCTCGGAGTTGGAATATATAAGTATAGGGGTGTGGGGGGTGCAGGGGGGCTTGCCCCCCTGCTTATAGGTAGGTTGTGTGTTTGTGTGTGTTGTTATGTTTGTTTAGTTAGGTAGGTGTATGTGTGTGTGTGAATAAGTCCTGGTTTGTGTGTGCGTGTGTGTGTGTGTGTGTGTGTGTGTGTGTGTGTGTGTGTGTGTGTGTGAATGGTTGCAATTGTAGTGTTCGTGATTGTGGGTTTTCGTGTATGTGGTTTTTCGACTATTCAGTCTCGAAATACTGAAATTCGACATTTCAGTATTTCGAGATTGTATAGTGAATCCATATATATATATATATATATATATATATATATATATATATATATATATATATGTGTGTGTGTGTGTGTGTGTGCCTTTGTGTGATTCAAGAAACAGCCAAGAAAATGATGGAGAACATAGCAGCCGTGAGCTTGCTAACTACATTGGTAAGTGTGCAAGACTTTACTAAGCAGGTGATGGTCAACAGATTGTTAAAGGGCTGAGACAGATTACGAGGTATAGCTGAAAATGTGATGCAGTCTCCTAAGAAAAAGCTACTGTGAGGTATGTCCATGCTGTAGCATTAGACTACAACTCCTTCTCCTTGTGGGACACTTACTAAATTGATTGTATATGGAAGCATTTTGGATGGGGAAGTCTTAAGTTCTCTTAGGTGAAGGGAAGTAGGTATAGCAGATGATACAGTTCTGGTGTAGATTGAGAAGTAGAAAAGGATTTGGTTCATCAAACTGGTATCAGATAAAGTTTCATCACCTTTACTTTGCCTAGATCAGTGGATCATTACATTGCATAGGCTGCATTATGTTGTTGGGAGGATAGGTTAGTATTTATGTTTCCAGGTTGGCACCTATGATGCCCAAAGATCCAGACATCTTGATGCAGAGGACCTAGGGCAATTAAGGCCTTTTGGATAATGGTTATATGTCCCATTCAATCATGGTATTCTGTGTCTCAAATCTAGCTAAGGAGGGACAGTAAGTGGATGTAATTAGAAGAAAGGGTAGATGTACAGCCATCTAAAGTATTTATAAGGAATATCTGGTATCGTTTTGGAGTTTTCTATAATGGGGGATGTGAGTAGTATTCCTTCTTTGGTCATTTGTCATTTTGTTTTGCATGTTCAAGATGTGTCCTGATTTTGGGACATTCGTTCATCTTGTGGTCAGCAAAAAAGCAGTAGTTAATTAACAATGTGCTTATTTAGGTCTTGAAACCGACAGTTGGGATGCAAGTTTTGGAGGAAAGATGTAAAATCAGATGTCCTGGAAGTATGACATGTTTTAATAAATCACCTGGGGGAACAATATCAGCAAGGTGCTGAAGTGGAGGCTTTTATGTAGGATGTTGAAAGAATTTGGTTGTATTTTTTTATTTTGAAACAATATTGATCTGGTAAAACAGTATGCCTAGACTAGCCTGGGATGATGCATGTAAGGAGAATGGCTTTGGAAATAGCTTAAAATTGCATAAATCACAGGGTGGTCAGGGCTCTTGATTTGAGGTACATATTCCTGTAGCAGTTTTCTGTCACAGACAAAGATCCCATTTTTTACAATGGACATATGGTATATTTCTGAGACACTGGCGTAGACTGGCTTAATTTTCATTTAGTTTTCCTTTTTACAAGACTTTTTTTAGCTGATGTTCGGCTAAATGAGTATATATGTAAAAATGGGGCAGAGAAGAACCATAGTATGAGGATTTACGAGTGTGCAGAGTTCAACTTACCATCGGCGGCCTGTTGGCTTTATTGAGTCTGATCCAGTATTGTGACAGCTGCCTTGCTGATTCCAGAGTAATCAAGTCCAGGAAAGGTAAGGAACAGATTTCACAGGTAACAGCTTGCTGGGCAGTCACTGTGAGGAGTCAAAAAGACTGCAAGGGGTAAGGTGTACATGCTTATGTGAAGTGGGCACTGAAGGTATGCCATTCATGAAGGGGTCGGACAAGTCGACCGATGTGGTATGTCAGTCAGACTTCCTCCTTATGGTCTATTTTCCTGTTCACCATACTGAAGCAGAGTCTCAGAGTGATTATTTACTACTGCCCTTATGATTTGAGGTAATGCAGCCATAATGCAGTCATGATTAAACAGGTGACACACAACTAGTGTAATATTTATTTACCTTTATGAGCTTTTGTTTCCTATCAAAAGCAAAAACCATGCCCTGTGACTTCTTATGACTAAGTCATTGCTCTACTTTGTGCAAAAAACAAAAACACTAAATACACTTATAAAGTTATCAGTCATGTTTGAGCAGGACATCAAAAAATATTGTTAGATAATAGAAAACTCTATTGTATCCCAGGTCCAAATATGTTCATGTAAAGAAGGTCTCAAGCATAGTAAATAGAGTTTATACTTTCTATCGCTATTCTTTGTTAGAGTAGTTTTTTTTAATCTCCAGTGAGAAATATACAAACAGTTATGCCAGCCGTTATATTCCAGTTTTGAAACACACTTCTTAAGTACCAGCATGTCCCAAATTCAAGAATATTACAAAATATTCTTCATTTTCATTCCTAATACTTTCCCTTTTCATGCTACCCTTTACCCTAGCTCTCAGTATGGAATTGAAAGTTCTCTAAATTTTGGCCTGCTTTGCCTACACTCCGTTTTTTTTTTTTTCATTTAAAACCAGGTCAGGATTAGGGATACACAAAGCCCGTTTTCTAAATTTTGTTTTTCATTGTTCAGGGATAAGCACCCAGTATACTCTATTCTGAATAAAGAAAAGGCATTCACAAAGAAGAAAAAAATAAATTAGCAATCTGCTAGATTTTATTGGCAGGCTGTAATCATTAGATATATTAGGAGAAAAGTCTCAAATGCCATTTTGTTTAAACAAACTCACTTAAAATGACTTTGTAAGAGCATCTAGCTCTCAGTAAGTCCAAAGAATTTATACAGATTACATCTGGTTAGCCAAATTTGTGTAGGAAGTAACAACCCTGTGAAGACAGATAATCAGGCCTAGGCATCTGAGATCAGACTATGGTATCTGTGTGTATTCTTGAATTATCAGGAAAGAGTCTGAGAGATGATTGTCTCATCTGGTAGCAAATACCATTTTCAGGGAGAGGCAGTGTAATGTAGAAAGGGAAACAGTTGTAATGCAGTTAAGAGGACTCTGTTCATAGTTGAATTCGGCCATTTTGCACTTTGCAATTTTCTGTTGATCTGAGTGATAGCCTTCCTGAGTTTGGAACAGCTTCCTTACACAACTGACAGGTAGACAGAGAAGGGTAAATTCAAAAGCACATCAAAGGCAGTAATTATATTTCAGCTTTTGGCTTAATGAAACAGAGAAAACTACCAGTCTAATTTTTCATTCTAATGCAATGTTTTCAACAAGAAAATGTGTTATCACTTGGATTTGAGTAATTTATTTATTTATTTCCTTTCTTCAACAGGATAGGCCACTTATACCTTTTACATTTTTCAGCTGTGGTCGCAGGAGAAAGGCTCCATTAGTAAAGAACAAAATCAAAAACAGCTAGCACAAGGCAACTGAACATTAACAAAAAAAGGGTATTTGAGTTTTTATACCATAATGTTATTAAACGAGTAGATGTTTGCATAGTCATGTTATAGATAGCAGTAATGTTTAATAAACAAGTAATGAAAAGTGAAGTTAATGATTGTACAGAGATAGTTAAGACTGGGGATATTTAGTATGGTAAGTAGGATTGGATATTTACAAATTATATATCATTCTTTCCTGATCCACCCCAGTATGGCCTTTCTAGCCTTCATGGCCTATGCAGTCATTTGGTGTTTGTGTACTGTCGCTACCCTTCAGTACATAGAATACACAGTCTGAAAGTAGCAGGCTCCAAGTCAGAATGCCGAGCAGTCACAAGTGGAGTCCCACAGTGATTGGTCCTGGGTCCTCTCCTGTTTGGCATCTACTTTTCAGAAGTCCAGGCCAACACAAAGTGACTCTGGCTGACCAAGTCCACAGACAACTGCAAACTGGGAGCCATTATTAACTCCCCACGTGATGCAGACATCCTATAGAAAGGCTCACTGAGACCAACTGGTGTCACAACCATGGCATTAAGCTTAACCCCAAAAAATGAGTTGTCATCCCCTTTGGTAAAAACTCAGTTCCCACTAATTACCACATCGATGAGAGCCCACTAAACCCTGAAAGCGTTATAAGAGATCTGGGGATGCAGGTTGATAGCAACCTCTCCTTCAACCACCACAATGCACTGTGGTCAGAAAGTCCTTCTATGTGGCACATCTCATTACCAAGAGTTTTGCATCCAGGAAGAAAAAGGTCATCATCTCTCTCTACTCTTCTCTCATTAGACCAATCATCGAGTATAATGCCCCATTTGGCATGTACCTCACTAGACACCTGCAACAGCTAGAGAGGCCACAGAAATGCCTCACAAGGAGGATCCTAAGATGTTAAACATCTGTCCTACATGGACAGACTCAAAAGACTTCAGCTATTCTCTGTCTCATATCACCTACTTAGAGGCGATCTCTGCTTGACTTACAAAACCATGTGTAATGCAGCTCTGTTACAAATGCTACATCTAAAGAAATCCCAATCCTTCTGCACCACATGCTCCAGAGACCTCAACCTCATTAACACAATCAACAAAACATGCTGGAGGGACAGGATCCTCACCCAGAGAATGTCTATGCTCTGGAATAGACTTTCCATACATGTCAAGCAGAGCACCTCGCTGTCCCTCTTCAGAAGAAATATTGATAAGTGGATGGGTAATAGAAAGTTCACCCCGGGGATCACTCCAGTGGATCTACTTGATAGAGGCCCTGGAAACTAATGTCGGGCAGCACGATGCCAGGGTACTTCGATGGGCTAGGCTTGTAAAGGCTCCACGGCCATTAACCTAGTACACATCTATGAACCTATGAACCTACAATGCCCTCTGACAGATCTATTTACCATTTGATTTGTACCAAATGTTGCTTCCATCGTATGTACACTTGTATAACCTTCTTGAATACCAAACTATATTGACTCTGTATTATTCTCATTCATGCTATGTATGTAACATTGTTTTGTTCTTCTGTGGAGCTTTTCTCCCTGGGACAAAAAGGGGTTCTAGCTCAGTTGTACTTTCCTGATCAACAAATGTCAAATGTTTACAGGACAGTTTTTTTGGTTTCATATTCTTAAGACTAGCAGATATTTAAGAACAGGTTGCTATAGCAAACATTTTTCTTTTGTATCTAAATGTATTAGTTGAAAAATGATGTAAAATAGTTGTTCATTTCAGTGGTAACTTAATTAATGTGTTTTGTTCTGGGCATGAACCTTTTTCTTAATTAGTAAATGTTGTCTTATCTTTTGCATATTATGAAATTTGCCCCAGTTCTAATATGAGTTGGTTGAGAATTCCCTATTCTTACGATGCAAAGTATAATTAGTCTTCAGTATGGTTGTTTTCTTTGTTAACAACTAATAGCTGCTTCTGATAAGATTATAGTGGTCTTTTGTGACTATTGGTTTGGACAAGTCCCTGTACATCTGGATATTTGTATTGTAGACAAACCTTTATGAAAGTCTGAGCTGAATAACTATTAGTTTTCTACATGTAGATATTCTATTTTCTATAGAGCAGTACAGCATTGTGTTCAGTTTCTAGGATCTGCAACATATTAAGCTATTTTGTTGTATGTTTGCCCAAATTTAGACTTTATGATGTAATCTGTTAAGATTGATTTTGTTCTGCATAACATTCCATGTTTCTTGTTAGATTTAAATACTACAAAATCAGTCTGAGGATCAAATTCTAATTGATGTTCTACAATAATGCCAAGAAGTTTTGTCAGTAATGTTTGGTAATATTGAAATAGCCAGATTGTGACTGCTGGGGACCAGGTGCAAACCATACTAGCTTAGTATTTTGTGCCATTTAGCATTGAGTGAGACTTGTAGATATGTTTAAGCATTGTGAAGAACTTGTTCTGTTAAGCTTTGATAATGGAGATTGGACCTTAACACCTAATGGTGTACTGAATGCATCTACTAGCCTGAAAATAACTACAGCTGTGTCTCTAAGGGATGCACCAGGTAACTATTAGCTATTATATTGCCATATTGTGCAGTGCACTGAATAAAAGTCAGAAATTATCCAACAAGTGGCTTCCATGTATCTGTCAGCAAGATCCAAATGTGCAACATACTGCATAAAAATGGTATGCCAGCATCTATGTGACATTCACAGATTCTGTTATATAACTGTGTGCATGCTGTGGGTGAGGGATGGCATTTATTATAGCGCTGCCATGGTTATCATGTTTATGCTTTCATGTTTTCTACTAGCACAACTGGCAGCAGAGGATTGATGTCCTGTTGATAACGAAGAAGGAATTATGTACATGGCCTAGTCTGATGACTCATCAGCACTCACAGCAACACTAACTCTAAAGGGATCACAAACATCCTAGGTACACAAGTTTCCTGTGTGGTGACAGATAGAATTGCCAATCTCATCTATGGTTGTAAGACATTCCACAGCTGTGCTGTTACACAGGTGACACAGGAATCTCCAGCATAGATCAACTCTGTCAGCTGTACTGCCTCTGATGTGTATGTTCTTCCCATAGAAGAGAGTCATGGTGGTCTACAGAGCCTCCATTACTCAAGGTCTGACCTTGATATGGATGTAACTTGCCATCAATCAGTGGATGTGCTGATCAGTGACAGCTGATATCTGTATGCTATGTGGTCTGCGGGTTTATAGGTATAACCTGTAGGATGACATCCAGAAGTTGTGCAGTGACACTCACTACAGGAAGAGTCAGTAGCTGGTAATATGCAGGTCATTGGCGGCAAACATGGCATCCATTTGTGCATCTATGAGAGCAATGGTCAGCATCCTTTAGGCTGCCTTTGCAGATTATGTTGTCCATTACCATAGAAGGGTCCAGATGGCTGGTTGCCAGTCACATGCCAGAATTGTGCAGATCATTCCGGACAAAGAAGCACTATTAGCTGTAGTCACAAATGGCATGGCACTTTGCCATGACCAAATTCATATATGTGACCACGATGCTTCTCAGTATCCACCTGTGAGACACTTTTCCTGTTTGTCTTCTCCTCTCAGTTTTTACTTCTACACTATCAAAATCCCCTGCGGATGGATGGAGCACCACTGTTACACACTGCCGTCATCCTTTTTGTGGATGCTGTTCATCCATTGGCTCATAACATAGGACCCTGTCACAATACACAAGATTAGTCCTGTAGTTTTATGCCATCTTTGCTATGAACTACATCAAGCTCCAAGCCTGTAAGGTAATGCAGTTCACACAGCCAGTGCATGTGACATGGTAGCTCCACCCTACCAATGAAGAGTATGAATGATAACACCTCACAACCTGGTACCAGACTGCTTGCTACCATATCCACCACCTATAACCATGGTACATATGATATCAAGGCTGTCACATGTCAGTGTGCTCCCCCACACAGTTATTCAAATAATGATGGCTGTGTCTTCCAATACATTTATGCTTGTGAGTTTCATCTGACTGTTATATCAACCCTGTGAACAGCCACTGCCATTCAAGGAGTTTGCTAGACAAGCGGAGAAGTTGGGTGTGTGCACACACACACACACACACACACACACACACACACACACACACACACACACACACGCACCCTTAGGGACAATTTAGCTTCACCAAATTACATACCATATATCTTTGTGAGGAAAACAGAAAGCTTAGATAAAGCCCAGGTAAACCTATGACAGGCATAGGTTCATATATTAGTACTAGGATAACTGCTCTTATGGGCCATTTTAAGCCTAGCCAATTAGCCCATGTGAAAATCAAACTCTACACCTCATGTTTGTAAGGCGAACACTTTAACCATTATGCCAACATCCAAGCCAAAAATTGTGGTGCTTGCTAATGTAAGGTTTAAGAGTCATTCACAGGTAAGTACAAAGCAATCTGCCTTTGCAGGCCATTTTAAGCCTAGTCAATTTCTCTTTTAAAGGTGATAGTCACACCCTGTACTTTGTGCCTGTGAGGTAAACACCTTAACTATTACGCCAAATGCCTACCCTTAGGCTAGCTTTCTTAATAGGCTATTCTAAATAATTTCCTTCCCAAAGGAGTCAGACACCTTAACAATTATACCAAGACCCAAACATGCAGACTTTGTATAGGAAGCACTTCATCCAAGAATCAAACTGGGCAACGTATTGTTGTAAGAAAACAATGCTAGTCATTATGACACTGCTCCACCCCATGCTCATCAGCTGATATGTAAGGTAATATCATAAACACAGCGTGACCAGTCTCTGAACTATATTGTGTAGTATGAATCAGAGAATGCATACATCATTTTATTCTGTGTTGTCTGTGACATGGCCCATAACTATGGACCAGACACTCCATGCAGCAATGTACTACACCTATATCTGCCCTTCATGGGGTCCTGTGCTGAATGCACCCTCCCTAATTGGCTTCCCTTCTCCTTGTTCACTACTCCAACAGGTATTGTGATACTGCTGGAATGCTTCCTTGCTGCTGAAGTAGCTTCTGCATAGCTGTGTTATGTAATATGGTGTATACTACAAATCTCCAGCTGTAGGTCACAGGTGAATGCTACAGTGACCCACTGGATGCAGCAAGGCAGCATAAGTTGACAGAAAAACACGCCACCATCCTCTGCATTGCTGCATGGGCAATATTGTATTCCATATTTCCTATGATCTGGGAGTTGCAGATCGTGGTCCTCACCCATAATCCTTCACATATCCAGACCTCCTGAAGAACACAGTGGTCATGACTTTATATGGCATGATGTGTATTGCATATAGTCGCTCAGTATCCATCTACATCTGCTTGTGCCAAGTAGATACCCCTGTGGAAAATCAACCTACTTGAAACTTTGGCACATGATGTATGTGTAAAATAGGGCGATCATGAGAAATGCCTGGTAGTGTAGTGAAACATTATAGGTTATATGCTGGGCATTGTGAGCCCCTAAGCAGTTTATAAACTGGAAGCCAGTCTCTTTGGTGCATCTAATAACTTCTGGACAAAGTTGTTCCTTGATGACATTGTTTCTGTAATCAGTGGCTACCAGGACCTCAGAGGAACAGGCAATGTTATAGACCTCCTGTATAGTGATGTTCTTCTCCTCTGCAGCCCTTGGAAATAGTCTATACTCCTCACTGCACTGCAACATAATGTCAATAAACTGGTGTAGGATGCTTCAAACTGATGCCTACAGAATTTGTAATGTGTTCCTTGTAGATTGCAGAAAGGTCCCTGTAGTTAGGGCAGCTAAAATTAAACATATCTTAATGTCCATTTGGCAGGGCTGTGAATTCAGCCCTCTTTATTCTGTGTGTGGGTGATACAGTTCAACAAGCTTCCATATGGTATTACTAGCTATACAGAAATGGTCCATGACCTGTTGGTTAGCCAAATGGTGATGTTTGGCATGCACATTACCGTCTGTGTTAGCATGGAGCATGGCACGCCACATCATAGAAACTGGTTATGAACAAGATACCAACCTGTAATTCTCTGCTATTGCTACAGGTGTTGTATGTGTTCTCTCATCCTGTACGCCACTAATTCTTGATAGTAAGAATGCGTGATCATTATTCCACAATGCACCTGATTTATATATTATTGAATCACTCTGCCATGTTCGATTTTGTCATTGATGGTGTTGTATGCATATTTACTATAATTGTTTTGCATAAAAAACTCATTTCTATATCATTATGAAATAATTTGCATACACAGCCAACTATGCTGTTCTCCTCGAATGTGACTATGCTACTTGTATCACTAAGTCACCTCCTTGCTCTTTGCCACTTTTTTGTGCTAGTCTGTGCAGCACAATGCACTAACTGTATATGAATACCAGCCTTTGAAACATCTCCCACAGTCAGTATATGTATAGTTTGCTCTCTTAGAAGAGTTTCGAAGGTGGATAAATGACAGTTTTTCTTATACCAAGACCAGTGTCCGTCATTTCCATATATCAATGAAAAACATTTACTTTATGTCATAATACCAGTATTGCATGTTGTGTTCAGGTAGCATCTTTGCTGATTATTGGTTTATCATATAAAATTAGCTGCTATTTTCACAGACATTATTACAAGTATCTCCTCTGGCTGTTACCTTCACAGGTGTTATTACAGGTATCTCATCCTTCTCACATACCAGTATAGACACTTCGTACTGTTTGTTTGACTCACTATTTTCTAGCAGGCATGTAAAGTGACTTATATGGTGCTTAATTTAAAATTACATTATTTATAAGTTGTGTGCAGTGTTCATGTGTTGCTCCAATTCCAACATATTAGGCAGTGAAATATGCTGTCTATTATGTTACCTTTAAATGCTTGTCTACTTTGGTGACTTTTGCAATTAAAATATAGTTTTGGCCTTATCTAGACTATAGTAAGAAAGCAGAAACACAATGCTGTTAATTAGTCATAGACTTGCCTTCAAGCCCTCAAAGTCTTGTTGGATACTTTAGAGTCACCAGCACAATGTTGTTTGCTAAAGATACTAGGTAATATCATAAGACATTGCAAGGTTTTATTTTAAATAACAAGAGACAATATGTTTAGAGGTTTGATGAATATATAGTAAGGTTCAAGTAAAATCAATGGCTGTTCCAAGTTCTTTGATAAAATAGGTAGAGTATCAAAACAGAAATAACAGTTTTGGATTCATGTCTAAGAAAAAGAAGTGTGTTTTACTTTACATTTTTTTTTACAATTTACAACATATAATTTAATGGTTTAGCTGCATTAATAATATCTGTTCTCCTTCACTGCACATCTGAATACAAGCTTTGCTGCTTATTACTGTAAAGAAAAAGAAAGGAATATCTGCTTGTGAGAGGGATGCTCCTGGGATGTTGATCCACAATGTTTCAATGTGCAATGTAAAAGGGACAGCACAGCACGATAAGGCTTTCAATTCAGCTTTCTGTAAAAGAAATGCATCATGTTTTCTATCTTGACTTCAAAGTTTCTCGGATGGCTATGCTGCACTGTGAGATCTGTTTAATATTGTATGTTACATTTCTAGTCCAGCTAACAGGAGACTTGGCAGTCTGAGTGCTCCCCATTGTGAAGAAAGATAACTTGTTATTCAGATATGGTTTCAGTAAAGGGAGTGATAATGCAGCAGTTTGGACTCTACATATAGAAGGAAGGGGTTTGCTGAGTAATGTTCAGATTCTGTATGTTTTCTTGAGGCACACATAAATGGGATACCACCTACAGGTCTGTATCATTCTGCTCGGTGAATGCATTAATGCCAGGAATAACCAGTATCCATAGACATTCATGATGTGCTCACAACCCTCCCTAGCCAGAACAGGTGTGAGACATTCTCCTAGCAAGCCTATGTGAGGCAACTGTTATGTTAATGTCAAAGTTAGTACTCCTTTGTCAAGCTTCAACAGTCTGAAAATGTGTGTTGTGCTGCTGGAACACGAAGGACATAAGGATAAAATGAATAGTATTATTTATAGATCTTCATTTTGCAGTAAGTGACAAGTTAAACATATTCAACCATTGGATTATATTTGAGTATTTGAGTCAGATATATACAGTACACACTTTTTTGTCTAACATACATTAAGGAACATGCCCTCACATTATTGCAGTATAAGGCTGACAGCAGAAGTTGTCAACTAAGAGATCACTGCTGCAGCAGCCTTAGCTATACAAATTATATCTTGTCAAACTCTCAGGCAGCTCGAACTGAGCTGACTAAAAGACAATGATGGGTGTGAAGCCCTTCAGAGCTTTACTGGCACTGAAGAGTATGCTCCTCTGAGGCTTTTGGGGATCAGCAATTGGCTTATGCTTTCCTTTGCTGGGCAGATAATTTGTCAGAAAACTTGAAAGAGGAAGAAGAAGAAAGAGGTTGTGAACTGACATCATTTTGCATTTGGGAACTATCACAATCAGGTTTAGGAAGCAAAACTCCAGAAATGTTCTCTAAGCATTTTCTTTCTTTGTCACTAAGAACATTAAACTCTAGCTTAGTTGGGTTTTACTTGCCATTTTTACTGAATGGTTTATCTGTATGAACCTCTTTACCCTTTTGATTTTTATATACATATATATATATATATATATATATATATATATATATATATATATATATATATATATATATATATATATATATATATATATATATAATGTGTGTATGTGTGTGTGTGTGTGTGTGTGTGTGTGTGTGTGTGTGTGTGTGTGTGTGTGTGTGTGTGTGTGTGTGTGTGTGTGTGTGTGTATATGTGAATATATATATATATATATATATATATATATATATATATATATATATATATATGGGTTCCTGTTTTAATTTCATATACTGAAATCTCGAATTTCAGTATTTCGAAATTAAAATACCGAAGTCTTGAAATACCGGCAAACCAGAAGCACGAAATTCAAAATCCCGAAGTATGGAGATTTTGAATTAGCGCTTCTGGTGTTGTGGTGTGTGAATGGTAAGATGTGAGTTTGAGTATGTATGTATGTGTATGTCTGTTGGTTAGGGGCTTTAGTGTCTGTCAGTGTGTGTGTTTGACTGTGATGTGTATGTGTGAGGATGTGTATAATGTGTGGGACTGAGTTGCTTGTGTGTGTCTGATTGTGTGATCTCAGAGTTAGTATATATAAGTAGAGGGGGTGTGGGGGTGCAGTGTAGGATATTATATTTGAGTTGAGGGGGAGTGGTGTGTATGTGTTTGTGTGTGCTGTATCTATAGTGTAGCGTCGGGATTTTGAAATTAGATAGTGAATCCATATATTTATATATATATATATATATATATATATATATATATATATATAGATAGATATATATGTGTGTGTGTGTGTGTGTGTGTGTGTGTGTGTGTGTGTGTGTGTGTGTGTGTGTGTATAGATAGATAGATATAGATATATAGATATATAGATACATAACAATTTGCACAGATATTTCTCAATATGTTAAGGTAAAGGAATCAAAGATTAAAAATGTATTTATTTTATTTATTTTACATTTGTTAACCGGGGGTGTCTGACTGAGATGAAAAGGCCCTTTTTCAGCAGAGGCCCGGGGAGAAAATCTCCACAAAGAAAAATTACAGACACATTTAGTTATTTAGACATGATCAGTATACACACAAATTACAAGAGACATGTTTTTACAGTGGTATGCGGCACATAAACAGTTACAGTGGAGAGAACAAACAAAAAAATATTAATTTTAAAAATAAAGGTAATTAATAGATTTGTGGTATACAGCTGAAATTTGGAACATAGGTAGAAGACATACATAGTACACAGGTACAGTACATATACTGTTGATTAGCCAGTGTTTGTGAGTAAGATTGAAAACTATTATCAAGTGCTCTAGATTTAGTATGTATATGTTATCCGCTTTCACTAGCCTGGGGAGCAATCATGGCACTGCCAACTTTCCTTGAGATGTTGCCTGATGATGTCATTAAAGGAGGCTTTGGATGATGTGTTTTGAATGCTTGTAGGGACAAAGTTCCATTTTTTAGCCACTGAACTACTATATAGTGCATCTCCAAAGCTATTGTAGCTGTTGGCGACTTCTAGTAGTAGTTTGCTTGATGATCTAAGAGGCCTTTTGGCTGAATGATGTTGTACTAGGTTTTTGAGGGCAGGACACATTGGGGAGGTAATAGAATGACAGAGGCAGAGCTGATTTGTAGGTTAGGAGGTTGGGCAGTTCAAGCCAGTGGAGCTGTCTCAAAGCAGTACAGTGATAAGTTCTATATGAGCAATTTGCAGCAAAGCGGGAAATTCTGTTATAGCAGGCTTCCATTTTGCTTAGTTCAGTTTTGTTGAGATTAGTCAGAATGGGAGATGCATAGAGTAGGGTGGGTAGAAGTTGGGAGCGAGCAATGGCAGATCTTGTGTTTTTGGTAAGAAATGGTTTGATTCGGTAGAGTGACCCCAGTTTGGCATGTACATTTTTAATAGTTAAGTTGAGATGACTATCAGATTTTAGGTGGGAGTCTATGGTTATTCCCAATAGCTTAGCCTGTGCCACTGGAGCAATTGGAGTAGCATTTGTGGAGTAGATAGTGAATTGACTGTTAGTGTTTTTGTTAGAACTGGTTATAATCATAAGCTGAGTTTTCTTTGGATTGAGGATAAGTTGGGCTTTGGTATGGTAGTTTTCAACATCAGAGACTGCTAGTTGAGTTGTTTGCAGGAAGGTGGGAATGTTTTGTGCAGCACAGATTAAGGTAGTGTCATATGCATACTGAATTATAGATGCATGCTGTGTGGAGGTATGGAGGTCATTTGTGAAGACTGAGAATAGTAGTGGTCCTAAGATAGAACCCTGTGGGACTCCTATAGTTATGGGCAGCTGAGAAGAGAGAGAATTTTCCCATTTCACAGCTTGGTACCTGTCAGTTAAGTAGCTTTGGAACCAGGTAAGAGTGGAATTTGATAAATAATACTGGTTTAGTTTGTTTAGCAGCATTTGGTGTAAGACTGTATCAAATGCTTTGGACATATCCAAAAAAAGAGTTGACACTTGTAGGCCTTCATTTTTGAGACGGTTTACTGTGTCTGTAGAGCAGAGGAGGGCTGTAGTGGTACTATGGGCATGTCTGAAACCATGCTGAGTAGGTGACAGGATGTTTGTGTCTAGGAGATAGTTTAGCATCTGGGTATGGATGCATTTTTCTAGGATTTTGGCCAGGGAGGAGAGTAAAGCAATGGGTCTGTAGTTTTTAAGTTCAGTGGAGGTCCCACCTTTATGTATGTGTGTAACATAGGATATTTTCCAGAGTTTGGGCACATAGTTTTCAACAACTGATCTGTTTATGAGAGTGGAGACTGGGATAGCAATAGCATCTGCTGTGAGTTTCAAGAAATAGCTGGGGAGTAGGTTGGCTGCTGTTGAAGAGGTTTTTAGTTTGGAGAGCATGCTTTTGATTGAAGTGGTGGAAACTGTTTTGAGGGTAAAGCTTGTATTAGTGTTATTTGTGTTGGGGGGGATAGTGAGGAAGGAACTGTCATGTGATACTATGGATAGAATTGAGTTCACAAAGTGGGAGTTGAATTGTGTTTCGATGGGAACTTTAGTGTCAGGGGTGGTTGGTTTGGGGGTAGCCTTTTGGGTGGATTTTAGTAGCTGGTTTACATTTTTCCCAAATTTTTGTGGGTTGTGTTGGTATTTAGTTTGTAATGTTGTGTAGTAAGATTTTTTGTCCAGCCTAATGCATTTTTTTGTACGGTTGCACAGTTCTTGGTACTTAGTTAGGCTTTGTGTTTCGTTGGTTTTTGATAGTAAAGCCAGGCAGTGTCTCTGGACTTGAGGATTTGTTTGGTTTCTTTACTGAGCCAGGGGTTTGTAGAGGTTCTAACCTTGATTTTGCGCAATGGAGTAACAGTGTCTAGGTGTTGTAGAAATGTTTTGTTGAAATATGCTACAACCTGGTCAAGTGGGAGGGTTTTCAGGGAGGTCCAGTCACAGTTACAGAGTAAAGTGTTGAGGACCTCAGGAGAGAATTTTTTTGTGTTTCTAGTGGATATATCGTTAGTGGTTTTGCATATGCTTGTTCTACTACATATAAAGTATATTATGTTGTGGTCACTTAAGGTGTCTGGGAGACTGCCTGTGTGAGGGTACAATGTGAGGTTGTTAGTTAGGACACAATCAAGGATGGATCCCCTTTTCGATTTTTTTATCACATCTAGTTGGAATTTGGACTACCTGCTGGTAGCCATGGAGATTTATTAGATTACTTGGTGGTTCTGATATACAGGTGAACCAATCTAGGTTGAAGTCCCCCAGAATAAGGGTTTCTTGTGTGTATGTGGAAGAACACCAGGATAAGAAGTCTTCAAGACTAGCAGGTGTATTACCAGGTGGAATATAGATCACAATTGTGGTGATGACCTTTTTAGGGTGAAGTTGAAGTTGTGAGATAAGTATGTCCCAATTATTGGGGGAGGGGTAGGATTTTGGTAATTGACGGACAGTTAAGTTGGACTTGTACAGTAAGGCAGTTCCACCCCCTTTACAAAGTGGTCTGTCTTGTCTAATGATATTGTAGCCAGTAGGGAAAACTTCTGAGTTAGCTGTTTTTATTTAGCCAGGTTTCTGTTAAAGCAACTATGTCTGGGGAGTAGTGTGCTATTGTGGCCTAGAATTTCAGGTATTTTATTTTTGATACTTCTAATATTAATATTTAGCATTAAAAGATGGTTGGTTTTGCTGCTGTTGTTGATTTGCCCAGGGATGAAGAAAGTGGGGGTGTTATGTTCTGACATTTGTGTTGGAGCAGTTTGTGTTGGACAGGATGGATTTGGGCCTGGGTTGGGGTGGATATCCCCACTTATGGTGAGCCTGGAGTTAAAATGGTTATACAGATGTTGGAGTTTGGTGAGGAGTGTGAGAAAGTATTGTGTTTTTTTGGAGTAGGAATGAGAGCATATGTGTTTAGTTCTGAATTGGTCCATTATGTTGTTCTTAAATAACTGTGGGCAGATATTATTATAATGTGTGGTGTCTGTATACGAGAGTGCATAATTTAGTGTTGTGCTACTAAGTTTAGGGATATTGCTAGAGTGATAACTTGTGGTTCTGTAAAGACTTATGAGAAGACAGACTAAACTTAGTTGTGTGATAGTCATGGTTATAAAGTTTAAGTTGTTTCTAGGTGGGGAGGTAGTGTGAGTGATGTAAAAAATGCCTAGTGGGAATGAGAGTGATTGGGAGTATTTTGTGTGGAGCAAGTTGGTGTGGTATAATGTGATATGACTTGAGGAGCTGTGATTGGTGGAGGTGATGTGAGGGTGAGCTGTGGGTGTGGCTGTGATTACTATAAATGTAGAGGTAGTGGGGCGGGAGGGAATAGGAGCCAGGGGAGCGGAGAGAGCCCGAGCGTTAGCGAGGGCGAACGGACCGGGGCAGAGCCAACCAAGACAAGAGAAAAAAGTAAGTATTACTTTACAAATATGAACACTTTAAACAGATTACTGAGGTCTAATGGCTTACCGGCAAGCAGAATGTAATTGCTTAAGAGCACTTGTGTCCTGGTGAGAGACTAGAAATTTAAAGATGGCTCCATGCTCAGCAGGATTCTAATATAGACTTTGTATTGGGGGAGGGACATAGCACAAGGGGTGTAAACCAGGTGGAATGCAAAGAAACCAGAGAGGCAATCAGTTGAAATCAGTGAAGGCCTCAGAGAGGGTAAGTAATAATTCAAACTAACTGTAAAGTGAAGGAGAGAAGAGACAGCAACGTTTATTAAGGTTGGGAGTGTGTCTTCACATTGACTTGCTGATTAGTAACCAGTTTGTGCACAGATTAGAGTAGGGAAATACATTAGCAATGAAGGGGAATGTATAGAGATGCAAATAAACAGGTGGGCCTCCAAGTGATACAAACTAAGGCAGAAAGCACTGAGAGGGCTGCTTGATGGTTAATTTAGTCACAGGGATGTGAATTAAATGTATATTGTGTATTGGACAGTTAGGATTACTGTACTAGCAGGGAGGAGGACACAAGGCTACAACAGTCAGTTTTATTAGCAAGCTGAGAACTACTAAGAAATACTGCTAATGTAATAGCTTCACTCTCATAAAACATACAAGTAGAATGCCTAGGTGGACTGACCCTGCTCTTGAGGCTCAAAATGTATATCCCGACCCCAACTGCAAAGGAAAAGATAAAAAAAAAAAAAGAAGAAAAAAAAAAAAAGGGACTTGCTCTGGGTCTTTGTTTTTCACAGACATGGTAGTCATGATGCAGGGCAGGTCTGGTATTCTCATACATTTCAGACAGACTTTTACCAAGATGTATTTCACCTCCATGGGATTATTTAGTTGCTTGCCCGTGTCCGCGGTTCACCAGAGTTGTTCAGAGAGGGAACGGTTGCTGAATGCGGTACTTTGGAGAAGGCATACTGGCACCTTTTGATTTAATATGTACTTACTTTCCTGCAATTGGTCAAGGGGTTTATCCCAGTATCGTGGTGCATGAGTTTAGATAATTTTGGTGAGAAGTTCCATATGCCTGTGCTCACGTTTTCTGTGTGGTATTTTAATTAGCCTAAGTTCTGCCTGATTTTCTTGGGTTTCAGGGAGTCCTAAGTGATGTCTGTTACTGTGCATGCGTGGATGAGGGACTATGTTCTTCGCTCAAAAGAAAAACAAAAAAAAAAAAAAAGAGGAAAAATGCCTGCAGATAAAGGACTCAGACATGGACTGTGGTTGACATCGTGGCAGAGTTGGAGGGAGGTGAGTTACTTTTCTGTTTCTTATTACCAGTTGATTAGACAAATATGTTGTATTGGGTTAAGAATCTGGATTTTTTATTTTTTTTTTGTTATTGGTTTCCATGATGGCATATGGTTTTGCGAGCTTTCACATGTTGGGGAGGTCTCTGTGATTCAGAGCTTTATCACAAAGCAGGTTATAAAAAAAAAAAAAAATCCAACTCCTGATTGTGGTTTGTTGGCTAGTGGGCTTTCTTGTTTGTTAGTTGGGGTGGGTTTTTTTGTGGTTTTTACTCGAGCTTTTGTCCAGATGAGTTTGGTTGGTTTGCCTTCTGTGTTTTATTGAAGGTGAATGGGACAAACGATCTAAGCAGCGTGCACTGCTTTACAGACATTACATTTGGCTGCTTTGGGTTGAGTGGGTAGTCCCAAGAAAATCATTTTTTATGTTACTGCTTCTGCTGCTTTTATTGAAAACAAGCATATTGTTCTCTCAGCATCTTTATCTAGGCTGGCTTTATTTTACAGTCTTTTGTTTACAGATTCTCAGACTTTAGTAAGGAAGTAGATGTAGTAATGGTTTAATCTATGAACAACAAGTAAGTGAACTTGTGAAAGGTACATACTTAGAAGTGCAGTACTCCTGTAATCCACATAACTACATGCGTAGAAGTTTAAACAGTGGTGGTGGTGGTATTGGGTGTTCCTGTTTGGGCCTATTGCCCTTGCTTCAAATTTTGGTCTGTTCCTCATATACTTTGTGGTTTTCTAGTGACCGTTTGAAGATTTAATCAGTAAATGGTGGCTTTTGAGTTTTGCACTTCATATTCCCCAGTACCGACATGCTAACTCAGGGCTTGAGGGTTGTGAGGCGGAGAAGTGGCCACTAGTATTGTTTAACGTGGTGGCTAGGCTTTCATAGCTCTACTCTATATTTCGCTTTGTATTATCCTCAGAACACAGTGGTGTTCGGGCAGATTAGTGATACAGCATGTGGGGTGAAGTTGGTTAGACTTCGTATACTTCAGAGAATGCATGCTAAGAGACCTCCTGCTGTTTCAGCAAGTTCTAAGTTTATATGCATGTTATTTGAATAACAGGTTGGAGTCATTAATAGGTGTGGGGAAGCAGCACGACAATTTCTCTCTACATTGTACTGATTTCTGGTGAGGGGAATCAGTAATCACGACAGCAGGTGAGTTTCAGAGTTCATCTTTGCTGTTAAGATAGACGTGTACTCCTGATTGGAAGTCCTAGCAACCTTTTTAGGATGGGAACAAGATGGTGTCTGCTTTTCTTTTCACAGGCTTGGTGGTGCATATGACAGATCACGCATGCTCATCACAGGCCTAATGGTCAATGTGAAAAGGGTCAGGGCTGATTAGCATAGAAGTGCCCTGCTTACAGAATGGCAATCGTTCCGCTAGCTAATGTAGCAGCTAAATATTAAGTAACTAAAAAAAAAAAAAAAAAAGATTTTCGCAGAATCAGACTCATTCTTCAAAATAAGATGTTAGTAGAGGTGACTGTATGGCAAGGCAATTTTCTTGTAGAGTTGCCCTTGCTTCCTTTACTTTATATATGTTTACTTTGTTTTTGTTTTATTAAAATGTATTAGGATTACATCTTGAGGGGATGATTAAAAAAAAAATTGCATTGGAGCATGCATGTGGCCTGGGTGGCGTTTATGGGGAGCTATTGTTGTCCAATCCTGTTAGGCCCATAGTTTCAATAGGTCTAGGGGGGGTTAGCTGTAGTTATGGGTCTGGGATTCAGGTTTAAGGATGATAGTTCTTGTCTTTGTCATCTGTTCTTTTAGGTAAGCCTTGACATCTGTTAGTTGGGGTAGACAGTTTGCAATGCAGTCTTAATGGAGTTGGACTACGTAAAAAAAAAAAAAAAGGGAAGGGGTCCTGCTTTCAGGATGAGAGAGTTTTTCTCGAGAAGCCCATGTGCTGTGGAGGTTGGCTCTTTCCCAAAATGGGGGAAGTGCTTATGGATTAACTTAGGTTGGTGGTGGAGTAGTCAATTCCCATGCGTGGTGACTTCCAAACATCCTGTAACAGAAGCACATGAGATATATGCAAAAGACCCTTATGAACATCAGGTGTCTCAGCTATATGGCAATTTTGATTGCCCATAACTTTTACATTTGAAGTTATTTAATAGGCAATTTCTGGTCAATAAAACCAAACCCACTAGCTATGGATATACATATTTCAGCCTTATCATTATAGCATAAGCAGAGTGTTTGACTAAGCATAAGAAACACAGGGTTGTTATACCCAGCTGATGTCTATTATCATTAGGGTGACTGCAAAATATCCCAAATAACAAATTAAAACAGAGTTAGAAGGTCACACTGAAAAGCCAATCAGAAAAAACTAAATGAAAACTTCAGCCAAGCTAGAACTTCCAATGAGTGACCTCCCAAACCTCCTGTAACAGAGGTACATGGGATATATGCAAATGACCCTTATGAACATCAGGTGTTTCAGCTATATGGCGATTCTGATTACCCATGACTTTTACATTTGAAGTTGTTTTTATGGACAATTTCAGGCCAATAAAGCCAAACCCCATTAGCTATGGATATGCATATTTCGGCCTTGTTATGACCTTATCAGCATAGCATAAGCAGAGTGTTTGACTAAGCATAAGAAACACAGGGTTGTTATACCCAGGAGGTTTGGGAGGTCACTCATTGGAAGTTCTAGCTTGGCTGGAGTTTTCATTTAGTTTTTTCTGATTGGTTTTTCAGTGTGACCTTCTAACTCTTTGTTTTAACATGCTTGGTGACTGGAATGTTTCCAAAGAGAGAGTGTCTGTTCATGGGCTGCATGTGCAGTGCTGTAATAATGGCTGTGGGGGAGGGTATGGTTAGAGTTGAGGATGCAGGTCAGCAAAACAGCAGTTGTGTCTGCCGCACTATGAGGGCATACTTCTCAATGGTACAGATTTTTGCAGGGTGTTCAGATTTTACTGCACACTTTTTACCCCATTTTCCTTAGAATGGTGGCTTCTGACATGTTATGGCAAAGTATTATGACTGTTGTCAGAAATAATGACAGACATTTGAGTTGCAGACTCCATACCATTCTGAATATCTATGCTAATGCAAACCTGTTCTATCAACCTTTTAAGTTTGTAAGAGGAATATTTAAAATGATACCTAATTGTATTTTGTAAGCTATTATTAGGTTTGCTGCATTTTGTCCATCTGTTCTACGTTATGTTGGTTAGTGTGCCTCATTTGGAGATCGAAGGATAAGAGTTAGGCAGATGGTTTTACAATATAAGTTAGTTTGGCTTGTACAGTGTGCTAACTGATGTGGTATGGATTTGCAAGGTTACCCTGGTTGTGGATATTGATAGATCCCTTCACGTGTGGGGTTTAGTTGTAACATACCCGACTGGTAGTTAAATTTATATTGGGTATTTGATAGGGTCATTGGAAGCATAGCTTCAGTTATGGCTGCTTTGTCGTAAATGTGTGTGGTGGTGGTACATTCCTTCCCGGGTTGGCAGTATAGGTTTTCTTTGAAGATGTCTTGGAATGTGCGTTATGTATTTTAGATGATTTACATGTCTTTTTTTTTTCTTGCAGATGGGTGTTTTGGAACGCTGCTGCTATCATTTGGAATAGGTGGGTATAATGTGGATCCTTCTCTGTACATCTTAGAGGATTTACTTTTGTCCTTTTATTTGTAGATGGTGGTGTGATGAGTACCAGTTGTGGTGCTACACAGTGAGTTCACAGATGATGGAAGCAGTGGCGAGCAAGGAGGTTACACATGGGGAGCACAAGTGGATAACAGTTACTAGCTGAAGTAAGTGAATTTCAAAGTTGTTGAGTTTTGGTAGAGGATTTACACTGCTAGCCAGAGAAGGACAGGCATTTGAGTTTGTGATCTCAGGATTAATTGGTTGTACAATCTGTTCTATTAACCATTTCAGTATGTTAGATCAATGTTTGAAAGTTGTCCCTGCTTTGGGCATTTGCATTCAATAGTAAAAGGGAGTAACAGCCATTGGCCATAGGTAAGAGTTTGGGTTCATGCAGGGGGCTTGATGAGGTCACAGGTAATGCATGTTATTTAGTGCTTATTAATGCACATCACTGTGGATGGGGTTCAGGTAGGTGAAGTGGAGTCACAGCACTCTTAGTATCATAGGAAGTTATTAGGCTACTGGGACTGGGGTGATTACAAGCTAGACAAGTTTGGCTCTTATTTCTGTGGGTAGCACTTATCACTCTTGTCCAAGGGGATATGAGTTATAGCATAAAAAAAATAGAGGGGGCTGGTCCCATACTTTGGTGCAGAGTTTGGCAAACACTTGATGGGGGTGGCAAGGTCTTTGTCAGTGCCTCCATGTTAAGTAATTATTGATATGTGTGGACATAGAATTTATTGTGTTTTCCTTTCTTTGCAGATTGTTGAAGTGCAGAAGGCATCATGCAGTGGCTTTAAAGAGGATCTGAAAGGTGATGCTTTTTGATAGGATGGATGTTCTTGCCACTGGAATGGGGCACAATGAGGGTCTGAGCAATCACCTTGTTAAGGCATGTTAGAGCTTTGTGTTTAATTAGTGGGAGATGATTATTGCGTTGGTATAGGGGGTGAGTAAGGAAGAGGTAGGTAGAGGGGCAAGGGAAAAACTGTTGGGGATGGTTTATGGGGAGTGAGGGGTTCCCACGGGATGAGTAGAGTCATGACATTCATAGGAGCACAGGAACTTAGTAGGCTAAAGCCCTATGGCTACTGCAAGCCAGTGAAGTTCGACCCTAGCTTGGAACCATAGGGTGGTTATATTTACTCATCCAGTTGTTTGAACTGTATTTGGGGGAATGGCCAATGAGATGTTTGACAGGATGCCAGAGTTTGTTCCTAATGGGTGGTATCTTTGGTGTGACAAATTTGTCCCTTGAGTAGGTAGTGTTAATGTTGCATACCAGGTTAAAGTTTTACAGAGTAGCACAAGGATCATTTCACTTATGGTTTGGATGAATTTTGTAGGTAGGGTTTTAGGAAGCATGGTAGGTAGCTGGCTGTTTTGGGGTAATTTTAGAAATTGGGTGTATTGTTACAGGGAAGTTAGAGGGTTTAAAGGAAGCTCGGTTGCAGGATATGGCAGCTTTAGACCAGGTCTTGATTACTTACTAGTGGTATAGGTAACATAAGGGAAGAGAGCCTTCGAGGGGAAAGGCCAGGGACAAACAGGGGTTAAGAATGGTTAGTAGTTTGATTGTTCTAACTAGGAGAGTTGCTAGGAGGTTCTGAGTTGGGTGGCCTGGGTTCTAGTCTGGATTGTCATTTGGTAATTAGTGAATTATGTAGAGTACTTCATTGCTGAACATAGGCAAGTTTTCAGGATCTAGGTCAAGGGGTGCTGGTTTTCGACAATTTAGGGTTAGGGCATTAAAGTTTTGGAGTTAGACTATTCCCTACAGTAATAGAGTTACTCCACATCCAGAACTGGGTAGTTTGATGGGCTAAGGTGATATGGTACAGTTGACAGGGTTGTGGCTACAGGTTGTCATTCCGTTCAGGTTGAGCCATGATTAGTGGCCAGAAGGAAGCAGTCTAAAAGGGAATGTATTCTCTTGGAGTGGATGTTACAGTGGTACAGTGGAGTCATGGGTAATCCTACTTTATTTAGTTTCACTAGGGTGTGTTTCAGGGATGCTATGCAGGATTCTAAGGGCTTTACAGGTGATGGGTACATCGAATGATGTTTGGCTTAACCCTTCCCATTATGGGAGGTAGTTGGTTGAACAATTTTGGGTAGAAGGGAGGGAGAACAGCCCGGTCAGGCTGGTTGGTGGAGAAGAGGCACAGGCTTGCCCTATTCTGTTCTCTCTCTGGGGTCTGGATGTTCATTTCAAGGAACTGTGAAAAGGAAAATGAGCAGCTGGAGGAAGCTTGCTGAATAGATGGGTAAGCTGAGGTAAGGATGCTGCTTATTTGGTGGAAGGTAATTCAATGAATGATATGAAGTGAGATGGGATGCTGCTTCATAAGTAAAGTAAGCGAGCAGAGGTATGGATGCTGCTTACTGGGGCAGGGTGAGTAGGTATGCTGCCCTGATTAACATTACAAGGATGTTTATGCTGTGTTTAGAATCAACTATATTATAGTCAGTTGTAACTAATAAAGTTGGTGAACAAAGCTATGTTATAGAAGTATTAATAAAGGTCATTTGGTGTGATGTGTTTATTGAAGGGGACCGGGACAAATGGTGTAGTTAGAAGAAAATGTTTTAACATTTCTTTACTACAGAAGAAGAGGGTGTTGGATGGACTTTAGAGGAGGAATCATTGTGATGCAAAGCAGTTTAAGTTTTTAAAGTGTCAATAAAGATAGCATATAGAAATTATAGATTTTGAGCTAATGGAGTGCTGAGTTAGGTCCATTCCTTCTGCACTGAGGAAATATAGTTTTTGGATCACTTTCTTATTATTTTAGTAATTGGAAATAGTAGCACTCAGATTGGACACAAGGAATAGAAATTAAAGACCTGGATGTAAGCTATGGGTGACCAAGAAAACAAAGTTACAAAAAAACTCATCAGGGAAGTAATGTTAGATAACCCAAAAAAGGTATACACATCAAGAGCAAGATGATGTCACAATGGTATCAGGTAAAGATGAAATAATGAGTAAGGATGTGTGCAGCAGAAGAACAATAAAAGAGGAGCTCAAATTTTGGACCTAAATGAAAGTCTTTTAGTATGTGTGAGATGTTGCTTTGGGGAAGAGGTAAAAGAGGAGACAGAAATCACAATTTATATTTTAAAGTGGCAGACTTCAGAAAAAAATGTCAACAGTGCTTGGGGCAGCAGTGGCATCAATGAAGGTCATTTGGTGGGTGAAAAGGTAAGGGTTGGCTAAATGTTAAGCATGAAAACCAAGAGGCACAGAAGGTGTAAGGAGATGATTCGGGACTTAATAAGTGACAAGAAACAGAAGATAATAATGTTTGAATGGGATGATCTTAAAATTGTGATAGAGAATAATACTCTGACGTTCAAAAAACCAGGGCAACCTCAAGGAAATGTTTGACTATGCAAAACAAAATGTATTGCTCTGTCTGACAGAAAGGTATACCAGGCAGTGGATACTGAATTATGCAAATCAACTGAAGAGGAAGAAGAATACTTTCCAGGTAATTTCCGGTAATTTCTTTTATTGGAAAAGGAAACACAGAAGGAAAATGCACTTCCAAATGAAATATATTTAAAAAAGACCTAGAACCTAAGGGAAACTTTCATCAATTTCCTGCAAGGTGGGATGCTACTGAAGTAAATGGCAATGCAGAAACTGGTTTGTTACACCCAACGAAGGGCAGGAAAACCAAGTTCCAAAATTCAGTTTCCTGTATGACTTAAGTAATATGGGTGGACAAGATGGCATTTATCAAAGGTTCAGCATTTCAGCAGAATACGTGTTTATTGGGTCCGTTCCTTCTTCATGTAAATGGTTTAAAAATGTCCAGGTTGGAACCACATTTTTATATTTTCTAATTGGGGTTCTTATTTAGAGTATTAGAAGTTCTACTGAGGCAATTTTTCCACTTGATAGGTAGAAACTGCATGTCATTATCCCAAAATCTGACATGAAACCCTCTCTCAGAGGAGATGGAGTGAGAAAAGAAGTACAAGGTAAGGGTACCCTTTATCCCCCCATCCTATTCCTTTGAACAATCAAAGTTTTAGTTCAAAAGGTTAAGAAGACTTTTGGAGTGGTAATTATCATTTGTTGATGCAGTTTTACCAGGAGTTTGTGATGCTTTTGACTGGTTTTGGAAAGACTTGGATTTAGAACATAATTGAAGCAAAACTCTGCATATGAAGTTCAGGTTAAGTATTTTATTTTTATTTATTTTATTTATTTGCAGTTGGTTTACCAGGATAGTCCATTGGGCCAATAAGAACCCATTTTTAATGGAGTCCTGGGGAGAAAAACTCCAAAAAAAGGTTACAAAAAAGATTGCAGCAGTTTACAATCTCAATCATTTGTAGGTTAAAGACAAAGCTTTAAAACAGTGGTAACAAAAAGATTACAGCAGTTTACAATTTCAGTCATTTGTGGGTTCAAGACAAAACAAAGATTAAGCATTTACAATGCAATCTTTAGGTTTCATTTTGTAGAAAACTAAGATTTAAGCAGGTGCAATAAAAAATGTTTAGGTTAAAAAGTTATAATTTTGTAGAAAAACAAAGCATTGCTGCAGTAAATATATAGTTTCTTGAGTGGAATAGTGGGATAAGAGAATTATAAGATGTCATTACAGTTGGCTTATTATTTGGTGTCTGGTAATATATGATAAAGTAGCCTGCAGGAAGTGGAGAATAGGCTATGAGAGGTGGGAGCAGAAGCATTCCCATGAGGATGTTAGATGTGAGTGCAGTGATTTTTTAAAAGCAGGGAGGTTGGTGGTGATACGGATGGAGGGAGGAAGGGAGTTCCATAGGTGTGCCAGGGCAAAGGACAGGAGGTTTTGTCCTGGAGAGTGAAGGGGTTTGTACAGTTCTATTAGGTTTTGGTTATTAGATCTTAGGAGTCTTTATGGTAGGTGCATTTTAAAGGTAGAGCTGAGAGAGGGACAAATGGAGGGATGAAAAATTAGTTTGTGAGCAAAAGTGAGCTGAGTATAGGAGAGATAGTTGGGAAGCTCTAGCCAGTTAAGTTTGTGGAGAGATGCACAGTGATGGGTAGATGATTTGTGGCTAATGGCAAATTTGGCAAATTTATTATAACAAGAGGACAGTTTTGTTTTGAGAGATGATTGTAGGTTTGTTAGGAGAGGTGCACCATAAAGGAGGGAAGGGATGAGAAATGTAGTAGCGAGAGTGAGCTTAGTAGATGTAGTGAGGAATCTATTGTGTCAGTAGAGCATGCCAAGTTTTTCATGTTTTTTTATGTTTAGTTGTAGGTGGCTATTGAATTTAAGCTGGTTATCAATCTGGACTCCTAGTAGTTTGGTTTCAGATACCAGTTCATTTGGAAACTAAATTAAATTGATTTTATTTGCTGATATAGAGCTCCCCACTGCATTTTACCACCGTGTATATTTGTATTTCAGCATACCTCTACTAGGTTCAGGGCTGTGTAAGACACTGATTTTTACTAAGAGGATGAGGGTTGAGGGACAGATAAAGGTTAGTATATTGTTAGCTTTTAAGAGAGAGGAAATGATGGATGACATGAAAGGAAGCTCTGACATGAGAATGAAAGAAAAGAAGAAAAGAAAAAAACGAAAGAGAAAAACAGTTAAAGGTATGGATGAAAACATAGGGGGAGTTAATCTGGCTCCATAGCATAAATAAATGAAGCTCTGACACTTAGCTGCATATGCACTGGAGGGTACATGCATGGAGGATGAGAGAATGCCAAGACAAACAGAAGGGCTGTGGGCACTAAAGGTCTGCAGCAAATAAATTCCACAAGTGATACCAATAAAAAACACAGACCACCAGGCTAAAACGATATATTTTAATCCAGGAATGGTAAGCACTTTCAGGATACACCCTTCATCAGTCAACTTACAGCAGTAAAATCACATTATTTAAACAAATTACAACCAATCAAAAGTAAAAATTCAAATAATTGGTCTACGTCTCTTTAAAACAGGTTTTAAAGGTACAATCCCATTTAAATCAGGGCTCCTATATGCCCCAAGTTCAATAATCCACTGTAGTTCACAACATTCAGTGTAATTAACAAGATTGCCATCTCTAGGGTTGGGTTTAATGACTTGTAAAACCATAAATCTGAAAGAATGGCCCTGATGTTTGCTAATGTGCTGATGTAAGTCATTATGTGCATCCTTCAGTCAAATGGCAAATAAATGTCTAAGGATCCTTTCTTTCAACTTACAGTTGGTTTTCCTAACATAGAACAAATAACATGACACACAGCTAGCCAAATAAATCACATTAGTGGAAAAACAATTAGCTTTAACCTTAGGGGAATATTGAATATGACTTATTGGGTGCATAAATGTGTTATTCCTAGAAATAAACCTGCATGCTTTACAATGCATGCAAGTATAGGTAGCAAAGCTACCAGTAACACTGACCTTGTTATTGTCCTTATCACATAAAATCTGTTTCAAGTTCCAATCATGTTTGAATATAAAACTAGGTTTGTCACCAACTTGTCCCCTTATACCATCATCAGTCAATACAATTGTTCAATTATTCCATATTATATTACAAATTCCATTTATATCACTACTATACTTACTATATAACTAAAGAGTATCCTTCTGCTTACTACAATTATGAGAAAGTGTTGTTCTATTGACTACACCATGTCTGGAGTACCATGGAGCTGCCCTGGTCCCTCTGTACTGTAGACCATCACTAACCATGTTGTCCACTTCACCAAGATGATAGCCCCTGTTGGTTAATCATTCAGTCAAATTACGTAATCTCAGATTGAAATTGTCTATCATCAGTACATAATCTAAAAGCCCTAAAAGTTTGACCTTTAATAATATTGTGAAAAACATGCCTAGGATGCATGTTGTCCTTAACTAGTAAGCTATTCCTCCAACATGGTTTTCTAAAAATGAATGTGTTAATCCTATTAAAATTGTCAGATTCTAATCTCACATCCAAGAAATCAATCTCAGTATGTGAATTTTGTAACATAAAATGTAAAAAGCTAGTCATGGACTCTAAATAAGAAACAAAATCCCTCAGTGCTCCTGCTGTTCCTGTCCATAACAGGAAAACATCATTCACAAACCATGAATAAAATACTAAACGCTTTTTCCATTCATGGTCAGTTTTAAATAAAACTTCATCTTCCCATTGAGCTAAAACTAAGTTGACATATGAGTTAGCACAGAGTGTGCCCATGGCTACCCCCATCATAAGAAATAACACTTAATAATGATGTTATCTGTAACATCATCTTCCTATTTCTAAAGAACTATGCATTTGTACAAACTGCTTAATGGCTTGCAGACCATAATCATTAGAAATGACAGTAAATAAAGTCTGTGCATCTAAAGTAATCAATAACAAACATTCATCAAAATTCCTGTCAGTAAGAAACTCATATGAAGAGGTAAAAAAATGAGCACTATCCTTCAAAATTCTTTTTACCAAAGATACTATAGGTCTCACCTTAGATTCAACCCAGAGAGAACAATGTTTGGTGATCCAGCCCCTACACAAGACTATCGGTTGCAGGGGGGGGGGTCAAACCCGTTCTTATGTATCTTAGGTAAAGCTTTCAGTAAAGGTAAAACTGGATGTTCTACAACAATATAATTAAAAATCTCATTAGATATAACATCACATTCCTTCAACTCTATAAACGTATTATTGGCTAGTGTGATAATTTTCTTGACCTCCAACAGCGTAATTTGGATATAAGTATTTTCTTGTTCAAGCATAAACTTAATCTTATTTGCATAATTGATAACCTCCATCAACACAATAGCCCCACCCTTATCCACAGGTCTAACCACTTTATCAGTATTATCCATAAGAGCTCTCAAAGCTCCCCTTTCTTCCAGTGTTAAACAATGAAAGTGTTTGTCCTTACTGGAATTTTTAAAATGTCGAATCTCATCCTCACAGCTCTTAATAAAAGTATGTATCACTGGATTAATGGGTGGAACAAATGTACTAGGCTTCCTCAAGTTGCCCATGTTGACATTAACAGTATTCTCAAACATTTGCTTAAGCTGTAAATTCCTACCAAATACATCTAGCATAACGTCCATATATCTCGACGGTTCAGCCGGAACAAAGTTCAATCCCTTATTAAGCAACCGAAGTTGCAGAGAAGATAAACTGACACTAGACAAGTTGTAAACCAAATCATCAGTACCTGTAGTCAAACAGAAATCTTTCTCCATTTCCACCCCCTGTTCTCCATTTATTGATTCTGTCCATTCAGTGGTGAATCCAAATTATTCCCTTTTTTCTTTTCACTGGTACTGGTAACTGCAGAAAAAAACAATCTGAAATATAAGGTCTTTGGTCTGGCTCCTAATCTAGTATCCACCGAAGCTCTCGCACACATAGTAGATATTCTATCATTATTGGGCCTGTTGGTATCTACGTTCTTCTCTTTCGCCCTGCTCTCTGCTGATAATGTCTCCGTCACACTGTCTACGCTTGTTGATTGTGATTGGCCCTTAGTGCATTCTGTGGAAGCTGCATGATTCATCAATGGTGGCTGCTCAATTCCTCTCTTAGAAATGGAAGCTTTATCACAGTTAACATTGAGTGGCAAATCAATTCCATCAGTCCTGGTAGAAACAAAAGTTTTATTACTGTTGACATTATATGGCAGGTCATTTCTATCAGTCCTTTGGTGAACTATCAGCCAGAGGAAGATGTTACCATTGCAGAAATCCTGAAAGTCCCTGTTGAATTTCCTTGTCTTGACCTTCTGTAATTTAGTGTCAAAAGCACTAATAGCACAATACAAAGAGTCAAAGCTAAGTAAATTGCTTTCACTAGGGAATCTGCTCTCAATTTCTGCTTGATGTTGATCAATAGACTTTATCAACTGCTGCTTGAGTGGTGTGAAATATTCAATCAGTAGATGCATATACCTAAAACTGGTTTCTATGTTAATTTGCTGCCAAGCCAATAGTTCTGGATGAACATCCCCATGTGTTGGCATACATAAGACCCTCATTCCATGAGGGCAGCTGATGTTGGTATGTCCATTTTGGGGAGATGTAAGCAGCTCTGGATGACCACTTGGGTAACACTAAGTGGAAGCCTTAGATGGTGCATATCCCCGCTGGTATGAGCCTACTGAGTATACATTGCTTAATGTGCTAATACTTATACTAGAATATGCCTTTTAATTATAACTCTTACCTCTAGTCTAAACATAGATTTTATTTTCAGTCCTTATTATTCCCAGTTGTCTAAGCTTCAGTGTTCTTAATGGCAGCCTAGACTTTATGTATAATGACACCCTGACAGCTGAAGTCTTTGTTCTCTCACATAGATCTTTTGCAAGTGGAAAAAACACCTTTTATTACTACTACTATGAATACTATAATGAAAATGGTTCATTCACTTCTCATAAAACTGTCAGAATAATATGCGCCTGCAAACTTAATCCTTCCTTCCTTCTGATTTCTTACATATCAAATTTATTTATTCCAGTTATGTGTTTAAGTACTTTCTCAATGTTAAAATGCATATGAATAGTAAGTAATTTATAAATACAATAAATAAGCATCCCTGATGCGTTGTATGTATATATATATATATATATTTTTTTTTTTTTTATCTGTACCTTCAGTACTGCTTGCTGGTGGGGGTGAACAGTGTATTTTTGGCACTACCACAAATAGGGGTCAAATAGCAGCATTTCTACCTTGTTTCCTGCCTGGAAACTACATGTTACATCCCATCCAGCAGCTTTGCTTCAGCTATGATATAAGCCATTCATCAAAGATTTTCCCCAGCCCATGTTTTTCAGCACTGAAAGCATTACTTGAACTTACATTGCCTGACTATAGTGAGAACAATATTATTCTATGCCGCAGAGAAATAAGCATTTATAATAGTCAAAATAATGAACTGGTCAGCTATTCAACAATATAATATGCAGTTTTAAGCAGTACAGTGCTATATAGTCAACCATATTGTTCTTTTAGTTTCTTAAGTGTCTTACTGAATGTAAATATTGAATCTCTCCAGTTCACATAGTGTTATTGAGAAGAGTAAGTATTGTTTCAAACTAAAAATATTTTGTTTTTTATAAGAATGGCTAATAATTGCCTCATATGCAATTTAACATTCAGAAGTACCTAAACACATAGTAAAATGATAATTAAATAATGCTGCAGGTCAAAATCTCTCACTTTATCAATTTCTCTTTCTCTGAGATTTTTACTGTCTTTAATAATCATCATTAGCAGTAACTTTCTGTTTGTGTTCATTCTTTTTCATATACTGGGATTCATTGAACAAAGAACCTTGGCATATTTTCATCTTTCTTTCCATTTCAAACTTGGTATCTCTTACTTTTTGTTTGTGCATTCATTCCCTTTTTATTCGCTGAAACCAATTCATGGTCAAGGGGTGGCCAAAATCTGTTGTTGCACTCTGTGAATGATTGTTAGAGGAACAAATCTTGAATAGGATGCCACTCTGTTATAATACACACACACACACACACACACACACACACACACACACACACACACACACACACACACACACATGCACACACATGCACAATAACACATACACAAACACATGCGTACACTAACACATGCACACACACACACACACACACACACACACACACACACACACACACACACACACACACACACATGCACAATAACACATACACAAACACATGCATACACTAACACGTACACAGTCACACACACACACACACACACACACACACACACACACACACACACACACACACACACACACACACACACACACACTCACACACACACACATTATGTCACTCATAGTACTCAAAGCTACAGGGAAGTTGAAAGACAATCAGTTCGCCTAAAGTGCCTGTCCAGGATTTGGATGGGAACTGGAGCACTAGCTAAAAAACATGTGTTAAGCACTGCACATTTGTCAAGCTAGATACAAATGTATGTTTTTTTTCATTGACAAGTATGTAGCTCAGTTTTGTTAAAGTGCTTTCAGCTATAAGCTCATTCTTTAATACAGTATAATCTCACAGGTGCCTCTTTCTGGCTACAGGTTTATAGTGGAGTAGTTAAACTTACAAGCCCATGGCATAATGATCCTGTAAGTGTGATATAGTGAGTTAAAACACTATGCATGTAACTGTCTTAAGTTTATTATGTTTCTTACCCCTGGATTCATGAAGCTCTGTGCAAGAATAAGGCTATTCTTGCACAGAGTGGTTCGTGTCCCTTTAAGATAGCAGCCCACTTTGCATATGCATGAAGGCGTGCTGCTATCTACATTAAATGGACATGAACCAGGAATGAGCACAGGGGGGGTGTTTCAGAAGTCCCAGCACCTGAAACACACCCTGTCAATCTGAAAGTGCTCTACAGCACTTTCTGACATGGATGAGTGCCAAACTATATAATATTATAGCCTGGCTCTAATATTATATAGCAAATGAGTGTCCGCAGACACTGAAATGTAAATAGCTAACATTTCAGTGTCTATGGACACTGAAAAAAAAAAACATCTATAGAAGGCATCAGCCTTCAAGTGCACACCCCCAAATGTATGCACCCTTTCCCTACATGCATGAAAGCAGTAGGGCAAGAGGAAAGAAGTGAAAAATAAAAAATGGAATAATTTTTTTTCATAAAGTAAATCCAAAGTTTAAGTGCCGCAAAGTTTGTTTGCGTGGCACGCTGCTATGCTTAGTTTGGCAGAAATCCTGAAAATGATAGACAAGTGCTACTGTGATAGAAAACATTATCAAGCTGCTATAGTATAGTAGTACTGCCATGATGTAGCATGTAGAACCTGCTCGGTTTGAATCCCCGTCTGCCAAATTATTTAATAAACTTTTAAGGAATTTGAATGATAGATGTCAATCATATGTCTCACGTATAGCACAGTAGGGGTGGGAATATGTAAAATATTAATGTAAAAACAAGTTATAACTTTAGTGATAAAAAAATAGATTTAAGCAATTCTTTGCTAGTGTAAGCATTGCTTACTTGCATTCAGCTCTGCTTCGCTGTTGTAAGCATCGCTATGCAGATTTGCACAGAGCTAAGCATAGTGCAGCATTTTAAAACTGGCCAATCACAAAAAAGTGCGGGAAAACAGCCTTATATAAACTGCACAGGTGGGAATATAGCCATAACCATTTGGGATTGCACACAGCAGGACCAAAATGGCTGGTGTCTGAGAATGTGTGCGCTTCGGAGTGCAATGTTGGGGCATCCAGGAGACCAGCATCATGGTTGGGCTCCTAGTTAAAAACCATGATGGCAGGCTGCTGCAGGGCCAGTACCAAGGCTTGCAGTACAAAGCAGAGGCCTGGGACCAGCTTGCATGTGATCTCACCAGTGCCACTGGCACATTCCGGACTGGTGAGCAAGTACAACATCACCATAATGAACTGAAGCTTAGGAGGGGTGCACTCTTGGACCAGTGGATCCATGAAATCCAAGCGCAGGATGTCCCAGCTGTCTGTAAGTATGCAGTCTTATGTATCTCTAAGCTCTAAGTATGGAAAAGGACAACATGTGACTGTGCAGGTGTGATTAATGCATGATGTCTTCCAATACAGCTGCTGTGGAGAGGTCCCAGAATGTGCAGGCTCATGCACAGTGACTGGCCTGGCTGCATCGGCAGTATGGTGATTATAGAATACTCTCTACTATTAGCAGTAAGAAGTAAAAATTTTAGTAATGGTAGTACTGCTTGTATATATAATTGTGCTGTAAAAGTCAGGAATAAGTGCTTGTGTAAGGCTGCCAGTGTTACAATGGAGTATTCCCAACTGCTGTGTAAGACAAATATCAGTAGCAAACAAGGTACAATATGCAGGAGAGGAATACAAGAATGTGTATGAGTGTGTCTAAGTGAACCTGCCAAGAAATTGCCATGTCAGGGCTACTGTAACATTTACAAATGAAAAGCATTTACCTGGGCAGATCATGCAGGAATAGTAATTGTGGAGTTCTGAGTCGTACACAGATATGTATGTCAAAACTAATAAAGGTGATCCCAAAGACTGGTGTGTGTCATTTCACTTGTACCTGATAAACAGAAATGTGTAGGTCCTGCAGAATGCATTAACTGAGGTGAACTGATGTAGCACTACTTGTCTGCATACTTTAGAATGGGAATGTCAAATAACTGGAAAATAGCAACAGTACATATTCCCATCAGAATGTGTTTTACGTGTTTGTCTGCCAGCATTGTCCTGTGATAACCTTTCCATTTCAGCCGTATATAGCTCTGAATGTACTGAGAAATGTATAAGAGTTACAGGTGCAGACCTAAAACCTACACTGGGTACTCATTAATCTAAATTGCAGTATGTAGTTGTAAAACAGTGAAATGTGCAATCTAGCTAATGTGCACGTTTCACAAGCAGTGACACCAATACCTGTTGCAACATGTGATAATAAAAGTACTGTGCACAAAAATATGTACTAGACAGAAATGTCACAAACAAAACACAACACTTCCACAGTAGCTCAGTCTGATAACAACTAGGCCTGTAGTTCCATTTTGCACACACAGCACGGTGTGAATCCAGGAACCACCATTAACATCTCAGTCTGGTTCTACAGGTTTAAACTGCAATCTGAATAGAAAAAATAATGTACTTCAACATATGCATTTTCCATACAGGGCACACAGGTAAAGAAATCTGAATAAAAATACTATTATGATATGTATAACTATGAAAGGTGTACAATTGCTGTGTTGACCAGCCCCAGTCCTACAAATAGATGCAAGCTAGACATGCACACTATGCAGTCTGACCCAGACATGCCCCTCAAGTGTCACACTGTCACAGATAGTTTCCCCACTTGACAAGAAACCTGCACACAGAGAATGTCCCAGTAGATGTATGTGAAAGACACAACACACACTCCAGGGCCTGCAACTAAAATGTGAATCTGAAATATATGCAGAAACAGCAATGCGATGTGCACACATTCATCTGGACAGGCCCAAAGTTAAAGAAATTGGTACAGAAACAGGTCTGATGTGTATAACTAAAAAAGGGGTACAATTGCTCTGTTGATATCTACAGCTATTGGTGTGCTGTAGCAGCCCCATGGCCCAGCTAGATTATGTGTTTTCAGAATGTAGAGTAGTGAATAGTAGTGTACTGACAAATATACTTTATAGCAGTTGTCAATTGAATCTGTTCCCTTCCCCCACCACTTAACTGATCCAACCATCACACGGAAACCAACATGGGTATGTTCCAAAACAAACCTCTACTGTTGGGACCGTTGTTTCATTTGTTTTATCATTGCTTAAATTGCATGCATACTAATATCCCCTGTCGAATAATCATCTTATTGCCTGCCTGACATACCACTTACTGGCATGCTGTCACAACCCTGAATGCCATTTCATATATGCATGGGTTCTATTTGCTATGACACTGTTATAATTGCACTGTTTTGGGTTAATGGGAATAGCCATGCATGCTATTTTGACTAATGTTGTAATGAGTTGTGCATGACTAACCAATATTCATTAATTTCCACACCATAGCAATTATGGGAAGGCAGATCCCAGCGGATCCACCTCTCCCACCCTACCTGGCCGAGGCACCAGGTCCCAGCACATCTGGGACCCAAACAACACCTCCCTCATCTGCTGGTCCTGCACCACCCTCGGGTGGAACTGCTGCAGGGGATGGGGCTTGTCCCCTTCTGCAAGTGGGCATGGTGAAGACGTTGTCACCCGGGACAAGGTCTGTGGCATGGTGCGCAGTATCATCCAGATGGAGCTGGATGACCGCCCATGC
>NC_056726.1:73825712-73995712 GCF_019279795.1 Protopterus annectens | reverse complement strand
ATGCAAATGGTGTACCATTGACACAATAATCTATTTTTCTCCCTTTAATGGGTTGAAATTTATTGTTTCTACCCTTATCAACTTCTTTCCTTATTGTTTGGACAAATAGTAAAGGATATCCTTTTTCTATAAACATTTTTTCAAGAAGTTCACATTCCAAATAGTAATCGTCATTTGAACTAGTCATACGACTACCCCTCACAAATTGTCCTTTGACAATGTTCTTTTTACAATGTGAGGGGTGTGCGCTAGTATAATGGAGATACGAATTACAAAATGTTTTTTTCCTATATATCCTGGACTCAAAATCTTTTGTCTTTTTATATATTTCTATGTCAAGGTACTGAAGTTTTTCCTTAGATGCAGTGTAAGTGAATTTTAGGAAACTTGTTGCATTATTAATATAGGTGAAAAACTCTTCAAACTTTTTCATATCACCTATCCAAAAAATAACTATGTCATCCAGGAAGCATCTGTACAATAACCAATTATTTTGATATTCAGAGTTTAAAATATAGTCCTCTTCCCATTTAGCTAGGACTATATTAGCGTATGTTGGTGCACACGCAGCTCCCATAGATATACCCTGCACCTGCTGATAGTATTCACCATTGAACATGAAATAATTGTATTTTAATACCATATCCATTAAATTCATAATGGCACTTTTGTCTAACAAAGTTAATTTTGTATCCCTATATATTTTGTCCTCAAACATAAGCAGACCTTCATTATGCGGAATGCATGTAAATAAGTCTATCACTTCGATGGTGATAAAAATAAGATTATCATCAAACAATTCAGTAGTTATAGTCCTCAATAAATCCCAAGAATCTTTTAATATGTACGAATTTTCTGTACAGATATGTTTAATTTTATTATCCACAAATTTTGCTAGTGGAAGTGTTTTGGAACCAGCCGCTGAGACAATAGGTCTCAGCGGTGGATCTTCTACATTCTTGTGGATCTTGGGTATTCCAAAAATGATGGGAGTTTTAGGTTTGATCACTTTTAGGAATTCATAAGTTTTCCTATCTATAATTTCTTCTAGTAGCATATCATATAGTTGTTTATCTATCTTGTAGTATGCTACGTTCATCTCATTTACGGAGACAGTTGAGTATCTATTGGTGTCTCTTAACATGCAGTTCATTTTTCCTTCATATAAAATATTATCCATGAAAACCGCTCCCCCTCCCTTATCAGGCTTCATTATTCTTATATCGTTGTTTAATCTAAGTTGATTTAATACTCCACTTTCTTCTTTTGAAAGGTTAAAATCATTTGACCTTGTCCCATATATTTGTCGAATTTCCTGTTCTAACATAACTTCGAAGTTCTTGATTTGTGGGTTTAAGGGAGGGTTGAAAATGCTTTTACGAATCAAGGAATCGCCCTGAGAAGAAGTAGCAGAATTAGTATGTTGTGCAAAAAACATTTCTAAATTAATTTTTCTAATAAACAACTTCATGTCTATAATAGTACTAATTAAATCGCCCTTTATTGCAGGAATAAATTTAAATCCTTTGCTTAATAAATGGAAATGGGTTGTATTTGGTGTTACATTGCTGAAATTATATATAGAAAAGTTGTTTAATGTGTACTGGACTCCATTGGTGACAATAATATCAGTATTTAACCTTGTGTTGGGGTTTGGGTGCGTTAATAATAACGCCTCCCTCTGCCCCTCCCCCCCTCCTTTGAAAATTTTGAAATTTATCATAATAGTTCCCGTTGCCTTTGTGTATTTCCCTATCTAATGGTGGGAATTCATTCTCATAATTTTCATACCCCATCGTGTTATAAGCCATATTACCACCTTCAACAGGTCTTTCTTCTTGATAAATATCATAGGAAAACCTTCCACTTTTGATTGGGGGTGGTTTGGGATAATGGGTATTATTTTGATATTCTACTATATCCCTCTTTAGTTTACCTATTTTACGGTCTACTATTTCTTTACATTTCAAATCTATGTCACTTTTAACCTTATAATATTTGTCCCTTTCTTCCTTGATTTCAAAGAAAAGGTCTTCCTTAGTTACAAAATCCAAAGTGTCTATCTCCTTTTTCAAATTATCCTGTACACGTTTATTTTCATTTATGATCAATTTCAAAACTTCTATACCACAATAATTAAAAACATGAATCAATTCCTTGTGGAAATCAGACCTTGTTTCCACATTATTGGGGAATTTCCAAACCCTAAGTCCCTTAGGGACTATATTTCTTTTGACACACTCTGTCAAATATTCATTCTCGATTGTCAGGGTTTTAAATTTCAACATTAGTTTAGATAACCTATCCACCGTTGCGGAATAAGTTAAATCAACACCACACACTGTAGTATTTACTCTTTCAAAGTCAATGTTAAAAGGCACAAACAACCAGTCTTTGGTGTCTTTCTTTCTCTGCATACTATTAGAGAAAGCATTAATGCCGTTAGAAGTACCTTCTTTTGCCTTACACTCGGAAGGCCTGTCATGTATACCAGAAAGCCCTGGTAATGTTTCCTTTTGTTTAGTTCCATTTACGTTTTTGTTTTGCCTGAAAACACCGGGTGTAATTCCCGGATTGAACAAATCACCGTTCGGTTCATCCGCTCCAAGCCCGCGTTCAATGCTGCCACTCCAGTTGCGTTTACGCTTTTGTTTAGCTCCTTCAAACCCTTCAGTCCTGTCCAGAACAGTCTTCCTGTTCGCACATGAACGGTCGCATAGGGAGTGGCATAGTGAGGTGAGTAGATTGATCAGCTGCGTAAGCTGTCCTATCAGCCTACACGATTCACCCATATCCTCCTTGGAACAGTTCCTTCCATCTCCTCCAGATAACAGCTACAATAAAGTATTTCGCCAAGGCACGAACCACTAGTAAATATAAACTCCAAGGAAATGAAAGTAGTGTCCAAAGCACAAGGAAATTTATTAGACAAAAACAGACTCCACAGAAAATAAACGCTCTTTTAGGACTATTGCATTTTCGTCCAACATAAACCAGGACTTCATCAGATTCAAACCAAAAAAAACACAATCAACAATATAAATACTCATAAAATTTTAAAACCAACCTATCCACTAAGATGTGTTTCAATTAACAAATCAAATGTCAATGCATCTCATGAATCTTGAATTAAAACATACGCCTATCTTTCTTATTAAGTCCGTTTTTGTCTAATAAATTTCCTTGTGCTTTGGACACTACTTTCATTTCCTTGGAGTTTATATTTGTTCAGTTCAACTTATTTCTCCCATTGTACATGCTATATGAGATTTTTGGATGATATTTTTATGTACTGGGAGGGCCTGGGTGAGTCCATACCCAAGTTTATTGAATATCTAATTGACTGTACCCCTTTCCTAAGATATTGAGACCTTTCCTAAGATTTACACATAGTGTTGAGATGGATGAAATTTCATATCTTGATGTAAGATTAATCAAAGATAAGGTATCTAGGGTGTTTAAGTCAGAGGTTTATCAGAAACCAACCTACTCAAATAGTTTTTTACATTTTAGTAGTTTTCATCTGTTTAAACAAAAGAAAGCCATGGCCAAATGCCAATTTGTAAGGGCTGCACAGATGGTGTCCAACTTTGAAAGTTTTTTGGATGAGTGTGATAATCTTAAAAATATGTTTCAGAAAAGAGGGTACCCTAGTTCCTTGGTTAACGAGGTAATGTTAGAAGTAGTGAATAAATGGGAGAACGGTAATTTCAAACCCTTATTGTATCTAGAGCAACAAGAATATACAAGCAGGAATGATAGTGTGATTGTTAGTACTGAAGTTCAGTCCTATTTTAATTAAACGGATTTGAGTATTCAGCTATGTAATGAGAAGAATTTTTGTAGTGCATTTATCACAATGTTTAATAATAGCAGTAAGAGTGTTGCTGATATTTTACTGAAGAATTGGGTGGTATTGACTAATAATAAGGATACTAGACAAACAGTAGGTGAATTTCCTACTATTATGTATAAAAATGGTAGAACCATAAAAAATATCTTAGAACATATACATTCGAGCCCACAAAAGGGGTATATGAAAAATGTGGCTCATGTAAATATTGTGGTTATATATATATATATATATGAGTGTAGTTCCCTTAATATTAATAATATAACAGTGAAAATGACTAATAGCTGTACCTGTACCACAGAGAAAGTAGTGTATTGTGCAGTTTGCACATAGGTAAAATGGAGCTGAAATTGAAGAGCAGAATTGATGAACATTTAAGGGACATAAAGACTAGAAAGGAAACAAATGCTCTAGCCAGGTATAATGTAGACTAACCTGATCAGATGTTTAACTTTATAATATTAGAAGTAATTACACTAGATGTAAGGGGTGGTCCATGGGCATTAATATTAGAAAAGCAAGAAGCTTTATGGCAACTAACAATAAACTCCCTACAATGGCCAGGGTTAAACGATTGTTTTTCACTTGCATGTTTTCTTAAAATTAAAAGCTCTAGAGAGATGAATTATACAGTATCTTATATAAAAGTTTTCAGTATTTTATAGAAAAAAATTAGGATGATTTAAATTTTATATTTTATTACCTATTTATTCTATCCATTGTATTAGTATTTAGGTCTGATATTTGCTTTGTAAGTATGTTTTAATTAGTTATTTAAGGAAAGGGGGCGTGTTTTATGATTGCTTGTTATATAAATGAGGTTGATTTTAGTAACTAATTCACTCTGAAGAAGTTCCTGATTGAGCAGGGATGAAAGCTTGTGTTATATAGTGTGGATCCATCTTTCTTGGAATAACATTACTTGTGTTACATCTATTTGGTGTAATTATTCAGTTCCTGACATATATCAGCTGTTTCTCCAGCTCTGTTAGTGCTGCATCTGTACTTGGTTTATTTTTACTCTTTTGAATGGGTCCCAGATGTGATGTGGCCTAGTAACATGGCCAGATGAGGTGGGAGAGGTCGTTCTGCTGGCAACTGTCTTCCCAAACATGCTATTGTGTCACAGTTATAGAACATATGTGATAGTCCACACATTCCAGGATAATGTCTAACAGCATGCATAGATATCCCCATTAACACAAACACCAGATTTGCAGCAAGTCACATAGCAAACAGAACAAATGCAGATATGGAACCATAGTGGCCCTTACAATGGTATGCAGGTGACATTGTTCATAACAGGCCACCAATGATAGTGTTCAAACATGGAACATGACTACAAACACATTGCACAAATTGTTGTACAATATGATATATGTCCCCGCAGTAGATTTGCTGTAAACATACCCATTGAGTTGTTTGATCAGATTGTTGTTGCAGATATGGTGGGGGGAGAGACAGAGATGTGTATTAACAACTATTATGTATCCTTGCAGTATGAGGTCCTCAGACCTTTTTTCCTCTTTATGCCTTTCAGGCACCATGTCAGGGGAGCGATTGCCATTGTATTCCCCCCCAGGAGAATGAGGTGATCATACAACACCTGGTACACCACTACCACACCCTGTTTGGACATACAGCCCATGATCTGCAGGAGAGGACCGCCCTGTGGAACGATCTGGTCCACAGGGTAAACGATGTCAGCCTGCATAACCGCAGTTATGAGCAGGTCTGACATCGGTGCACTGACCTACTCCGCCATGCCCCTCAGCATGCTGCTGTGGTTAGGAGGGACCAGCCAGCCACAGGGTGTGGTTATGCCATCCAGCCCCCCTGACACATGCTGAGGAGCTCCTGGCCAGCCTCAGGGCGCCTGCCCAATTGCAAACACAAGATCTTGCAGAGAGCATTGTGGAGGTGGATGCTACCCACACAATGGATAAAGAGCATGCAAGTAAGGCCACAGGGCACATCAGTAGATCACTGTTGCATATCCATCTGCATCTGTAGAGTTTAATCATGCATATGTGAGACAAAATATATATAGTCTGTTGCTGCATTGTAGTAATAGACAGATGTGCATAATCTGTAGTATTGTGGGTTTGTACTGTTGATGTACTGTAATGCTGCTCCCACCCTGTACCAATGCCACAGGTGTGGCTACTGACATCACATCTCTCACAGAAGTATGTAGGTCCCTCTGGTATACCTCTAGGGCAGCAACCCGTAGCTAATGAGTATGGTGTTTGTTCAGGTTTGCCAATACACCAGCCATGTTATGGCCATGGTATATTCCATGCACACATTTAACACACCTACCCATAATGCATGCTGTACATGTTCACTTATTGTTGATGTTAACTGCACTGCATCACAGTGGTCACCATGGTGGCGTATCTGAAGGGTATGGAAGAGTCCTGCAATATAACTAACAACCCATCATTGCAAGATATGTGCACAGAGAGGAACATAATGGTGGGACAAATGGCCTACAGTAGGAACATGTCTGACACATCACCCTTATACAGTGCTACAACAGTGTATATATCACTATTACAATGGCAACTGTTACAGATCTACACAACAGCATATCACAATACTGCATTCCATAACCCTTACAACCTGTACTGTGGTCCTAACATGAGCAATGAATGTGTAATATGGAATCCTATGTTAGGACAACAAATATGGGGAACACATACCTTAACAAACACTGGAAGCATATGTGTGCATACACTCCAAATAACATATTGTGAAAGTAGCTTTTGAGGTAATGACAACATGCACTCTTCATGATTATGGACCTTCCAGCAAGTACAGGTCCTCAATATCACACCAAGAAATGGTCTGCTGTCCAAGATGTTTGCCAATCAAATGTGCCCACTTAACTGCAACAGAGGGAGCCGTAGCTTGAACACATCTTACAAGCCATGGAATGGATCCCATACCCAACAGGTAGCAAGCAGGAGTTGGACATGTAGGCTTACCTCACCATTGCATATACCATGGCAAACAGTGCAGACAGTCATGCATGTGGTGAGTATGTATGGGACAAGATTAATGTAGAAAATAAACAGACAGCCATCCAAGACAGATGATGACACATGTTGCAAACAGGTCATGCAGGCTGCCTAGTAATATGCCACAACACTGAGGGAGTTGCAGGAATGTCTAGCAAGTACTGGCTGTGCAGTACCTATGTCGACAATCGCCTGGACTCTGCATAATTGTGGCCCATGGGTTAGGGTAATCAGATGGGACAGTTGTTTCACAGGAAATATCAGCCAGGGCTCTCTACTGGTAGGGTATACATAACATCAAAAGTCCCTCAAAGGCATGTGTTGCAATGTGTATTGGTGTATCAAGATCAAGTTGGAAACCTACAGACAGTATCAATTAAGATATGTGTGCTGCACAACCAACACCTCACCCCACCTCAGGCCCACCATCCCCATCTGTACCTTGCTGCTGCCAGTGTACACTCATTATCAGTGACTAGGCCGGTATGCATGGTGCTCAGAATTTGGGACACTGCAAAATAACACACATGTGTAGCCCATAGTTGTCAAGCATCTGCAAAAAGGCCAAAGATGGGGAGGGGGTGTCATCCTGAAACACAACAGTGAACTGAAGCAAAGATCCAAAATTCGCTAAGAATGGCTGTATCTGCACACAGTCAAGGTCATGAATTGTGGCAGACATAACCCTGACTCAACAGCAATAGTGACGGCACTGTGTGACCTCCAAGGGCTGTGCACATGAGTTGACCTTGCAATCATGCAGAGTTGGGGGACATTTGTAGGGCAGAGTGACCAAATACTGGAGAATGCAGATGGCCCATGCTAGTATACTCCTTCAAGGAATAGCAACTGCTGTAGTACACTGAACAGTTGGTACAACAAACCATCATGATAAGGGCATGCACACATATGTACCCACAGATTGTATGCATCTCAATCAGAATCTGCACAACTAACACATTTGTTTGATATTGCATTTGATTGCACAGGTCTTATGTCACATATCAGGTTCATGTAATGTTAACATATGCAGTGATATGGACCCATGGCATATCAGGGAAGAGGGTGCCATGTCAATAAGGGTGTATACACTCCCCATAGCCACTGTAAGGTTTAAAGGTTGTCCGTGTAATTGTATTTTATTGGCCATACATGCACCACTGATGATGAGATCTGTAAATCAGACAACAGGCATTCACAAATGACATCTGTCCACATATCATTCCAGGTATGTGTCGGGCAAACACACAGGGGCTATGAGCAGCAGAGCAAATATAACTGACACACACACATATACATATTCAGCAATGGTGTGTACACCTGTGAGGTATGGTGCGCAGTACATGCTAGGGTGCTGAATACGTGCACAGCAATACTGTGTACATGGGTGCAGTGTGTTCCAGGGGAAGGGGCATTACCTACTAACATAACCCATGCATCACAGAGATGTATAATGTTGGTAACAGGGATTCACTATAGCTGCACTGCATGCTGTTGAGTGCCATATGTCATGCATGTTGACAGATGGGTAATGAAAGGTATGGGTGTAATATCTTTCTGCAACCTCACCTGTAAGTGTGTGTGTGTGTGTGTGTGTGTGTGTGTGTGTGTGTGTGTGTGTGTGTGTGTGTGTGTGTGTGTGTGTGTGTGTGTGTGTGCTGTTAAGCAATGATGTACAGGTCTTAAAGTGTATTTCTTGTTTTCCCCTCACAGGTGGCGAGGTGGGTCAGGGTCCCTCCTGCAGGCAAACTGATGTTATTGTCCATACAGACACTGATAATGATGATAGGTGTGTTGAGGCACAGGTGAGTTTGTCAGGGGCTGAAGCTGTGCCATCATTTGACATCCCACTGTAATCCACCCCATCTCTGCACACAGTCACATTGCCTATACATACTCCATCACCAGTGGCCATAGATGAGGGACAGTTGGCAGGTGGTGGCATGGGACAGGACAGTGTGGTATCTATGACACATGTGTCTGGAAACAGCAGCCATAGCCGGATGTCCAGCGCGGTACCACACAGGTAGATGTACAGGGGTGCTCATAGGAGGGCTGCTGGTCATCATTCCCCTGGCAGAGATGCCACATCTGGTGCCACCAGATGCATGTTTCAGGCCATCATGGAGGTGCAGGCATGTATGGAATGGTATACCAGACAGGGTCTGAGGCTGCAGAGGGCTACTTATTCAGCTGTTATTGATAACATCCCTGATCATGCAGGTGCCCACCATTATTTTGCAGAGGTCGTGGATAGACGGTCAGGTGAGATGGTGGGAATCCTTGACCATGGAATGTCTGTGCTTGAGCATATGGTTGGAGTAGTGCGACGGCCACGTGAATGTAGGCCAGCAACACCAAGAGCTGGAGGTCAGTGTGGACATGCCAGAAGTCAGAGCCACTCCTGTAGTGGCAGCACCAGCCCCAGCACTGCAAGGGGGGGCACTATCCACACCACAACACAGCAGGCCATGTGCACATGGCCCTGACTGGGACCAAGAGGGACCTGGATCCAGCGGACATATGTCATTATCAGGGGAGAGTACCATATTATGGCTTGTACCTGGTGGTGCCTGTGGAACCCCTGGCAGGCACAGTTCTCATGTCCATGGCCAGAGACAGTGAACTGCATACCCTGCCAGGTACGGTCTGCAGCTGTCCAACAAACACCTGTGTAGGGCAGCCACATGGCAGAACTGTGTGCATGCATACACACACACATATCACCAACACAGCTAGGGCAACCCCATACTGACACACACCACATCACAACAGCCCAATTAATAATTACACCCCCCTCACACACACACACACACACACACACACACACACACACACACACACACACACACACACACACACACACACACATGATGTCAAACATTTGGCTCAGCCTAGGTCTCTGGCAAACCAACACACCCTGTGCATATGATGATACCTGTGCCACATCCCTGTCATCCATAGCATTGATGCAGAGGCAGGCTAATATGGTTCTGATGCAGAGGGCGACTGTACTACCATATACCAATGTAATGCTGTGTAACATGTTGTCAGCACTAAAGTTTAATGCTTACATGTCAGGAAGTGTAGCTGTCCAGCCATGATGCATTATAGCTGTTATTAACACTGAGTGATTGTGGTCTCCATAATGTATTCTGTTTGTGTTCTTGGTGTCCATGTGTCAGCAGGATGTTGGTCTGCTGTTGTTTTCTACAAGGGGTATGGCACTGTGGTGACACCTTGACTGTGCCATATCCTGAGTACAGCTGAACACATGTCACAGGTCTGTATAACAGTTACTGCATGTGCCATATGGCTGATAGGTCTGGGAGTGTATACAGATGAGTGCATGTTGGCTGATGTCAGCAGCCATTCTACAGTGGACAATGGTAAGTGTAGTGGGTGGTACACACCACATGTTTGTGTATTACACACACAGAGGCTTTGGTGTTGATGCAATACACAGTGAATACTGTACACATGGATATATGCACTTGTGGAAGGAACCCATTTTAGCCTATGTAATTCCACTAAGACAGAATAGACACAACACATTGGGAAATAAGCAGCCTGCTAGTTTAATGTCATTGATGATGGTACTGGCAGTGTATATGTCCCCTTCCCCAAAGTAGTGCAATCCTCAACTTGGTAAACATAGGTGTGCTGGTGTGGGTGGCACAGCCCTTCCTTTTGGAGGGTTTGAGATGCTGTAGACCCACAGATAGTGTGATTTACAACTACTTAACCTGTTGACATCAACTGTACAGTATTACAGCCAGCTAAGTGGGTGGATACACTCAACAGTAACTGCAATGATGGTGGCTGCATCCACAAGATCCACACCCAGCTATATATACCAACCCCAGTATCGCTGTACAACTATACAGTGGGGAAGAGGGCATTTACACATCTACTACTAGTTGTGATGGAATGAATTTCCATAGGATGATACCTGCAAAATGTTAGCATTTGCCAGGCAGTTCTCAAACAGATGACCTCCTGGGACATGTATATTCTGCAAGCTGAAATAGATCCCTTCACATGCACACATAGTCTTACTTGGCAACACTGGGACTAGAACCCCTACCTAGGTATGTAGTGCTACTGATGTGTGTGCCCTTAATTGCACACATCACACAGCTTTTAGGATGAGGTGTGTTCCAGGTTACATATTAAGTGAAGTACATCACTAGGCCCTGTACAGTATGGTAATGGGGTATGTACTGGTTGTTTATGAGCAATACATAGTGTGACATACTGTCATATACACATTGACAAATACATAACAGTCATACACACATCTGAGAGACCTGGGCTTGTCAGTGTGTCCATTCTGTTACAGATAGGTTGCACACATCACATGCATCACTGGGCTGGATAGTGTTATCAGTTAACTGTATGGTTTATGGTAACAGTGGTCTCCATACAGTGGAACGTAGGACATGTACTGGGGGTACCATGGTGTAAAGACAGTATACCCAGCACTCACACCCCACAGTGGATATTGTATGCACTGAAACCCATGAAAATACTCTGACATACCCAACATCACATAATGACCAGGACTGCAATACAATCCCTTGTCTATCTCAAGAGTGCTACTACAGGGATATGCATCTAATGCACGTGCCATAGGGATAGTAGGGTGATGCATTGTTATGGCTCTCCTATGGTCAGCAATATCATTATCCCTAATACTGTGTGGCATGGTGTATTGTATTAGGAGAATGTGGCCTCAGAATGCTGCATCCTACAAATATACACACTTGCACACATACACACACTTGCCAGAACTCAGAGGGTATCCCATGCCTTTCAACCCATTTGTACAAAAGTGTTGTGCTGGTACTGTAAGCTCCAGGTAGCCCATAGGGTGAAGAGTGTAACAAGGTACATGTAATGTCCAGTACAGCAGCAGCCACATCTAACTATGGCAATGTGGGGTGCGGTGGGTGTGAGGGGCCTCAGGATATTATCAACTACAGGTCTACAAACACATAGACACTGTTATTCTCAGTAATGCACACATACGCATTTGTCATTACTGGGGTCCATTGGTGCAGGTGAGCATAGGTGTGTACCAGGATATTGTCCATGGAGAGATGGGAAGTGTAGGGGATGTGTGTACAGTGGTATCATGCCACCTGCCATTTGCTAGCAGGCCATCTATCAACAGATATCATGGGGTGATCCTCAGGGCGAGAGTTACATAGGTTTATAGGTTCATAGGTAAGTACTAGGCTATCTGCCCGAGGGCATATTTAAACCTAACCAGAATGTGTTGGCTTTTGCTGCCCCTTAGATTAGTCCCCTGTGCCTTTGTCTAGCAGAGCCATTAGTTCCCTGTGCCTCTGTCCAGCAGAGCCACTGCAGTGATCCCTGGGGTAAATTTTCTATTTCCCATCCACTCGTTAAGGTTTCTCTTGAAGAGTGTTAGTGAGGGGCTCTGCCTAATGTAGATTGGAATCCTGTTCCAAATCATGGGGAGTCTCTGGGACAGGAATCTATCCCTCCAGCAAGTCCTATTTATCATTATGGTGAGGTTTAGATCCTTAGATTGTGTGGCTCTTGGGGATTTGCTTTTTTAGGTGGAGCATGTCCATCAATTCTGGGTTAGATATGCCCTTGTATGTCAGGCAGAGATCACCTCTGAGTAGGCGGTATGCAATCGAGTACAGTGGGAGTTTCTTCAGTCGGGCTGCATAGGGCATCTGTTTGAGGCCAGTAATCCTCTTGGTGAGGTACTTCTGCGGTCTTTCCAGCTGTTGCAGGTGTCTTGTAAGGTGCATCCCAAATGGGGCATTGTACTCTATGATGGGTCTGATGAGTGACGAGTAGAGGGGCGCAATGACCTCTTTTGTTCAAGATGCGAACCCTTTTGTGATTAGGTGGGCCACATAGAAGGATTTTCTAACCACCTTGGCAATATGATTATCAAAGGAGAGAGATTATCTACTTGGGTCCCCAGATCCCTTATTTCATTTTCTGTATTTAGGGGACTACCATGTATGTGGCAGTTCATGGGTACTTTTACTTTGTTTTTACCAAAAGGGATGACTATGCACTTTTTGGCATTTAGCTTGAGGCCATGATTTTGACACCAGGTATCCATCTCAGTGAGACCCTTCTGGAGGATGTCTGTATCAGCCAGAGAGTCAATTATGGCCCCCAGTTTGCAGTCGTCTGTAAACTTGGTCAGCCATAGTCCTTCTGTTCTTGCCTGTACCTCTGAGAAGTATATACTGAACAAGAGGGGTCCCAGGACTGAGCCCTGGGGGATGCCACTTGTAACCGGTTTAGAGTCGGACCAAGAGCCTGCAACTTTCACCGTGAGGGTTCTATCTGTGAGCCAATTGGCAACCCATCTCATGACATAGGGGTTTATGTTCAGGCTGGTGAGCTTGTCTATAATACCAGAATGGGGAATGGTGTCAAAAGCTTTTGTGAGGTCTGTGTAGGCTGTGTGGACCTCCTTTCCCTCGTCTAAAGCCTTGGTAACTGTCTCAAAGAAATCCATCAGGTTCAGGAGGCATGATCTGTCCTTAACAAAGCCAAACTGGGTAGGGTCCAATGTTTGGAGGTTCCAAGTGTCTCTGTTAATGAGTTCCATGATGATGCACTCCATAGCCTTGCAGACCAGGCTAGTCAGGCTTATAGGAAGATAGTTCCCAGGGTCCATTGTGGCTCCACCTTTGTGGAGTGGGATAACTGTTGCAGTGCACCACTCTATGGATACATAGCCTGTAGAGAGGCTGAGTTTGAACAGTGTGTTTAGGTGAGGAGTTAGTTCATTTTGGAGTTCGTGTAAGACACAGCCTGTGACACTGTCCAGTCCCATTGAAGCTGTGTTTTTGGCTTTGGATAGGGCTGTTTTAACCTGTGTGTCAGTGATTGCTGGGGCTCTACATTCTTCCGGTATGGTTATGGGCCCTTTAGGAGGTGAGGAGGTTGAAGTTTGCACTAAACCTGTCTGCCAGAATGTTGGCAATATCAGTCAGTTCAGTGTATTTTGTGCCATTCTGCACTAACTCAGAGCAGATCTGAGAGTTTGCACTTAGGTTCATGACATAGCTAAAGAATGCTTTGTGGTTATCTATGGAGTCCTTGACAATTTTTCTTTTGAAGCTAGCCTTGGATGATTTTATGAGGGAATTGTAGTTTCTTGCTGATACTGATCAGGGATGTCTTTCCTTCTTGGGATTTCACTCTTTTCTGCACTAGTTTCCTCCTTCTATTGTATAGCTTGTTTATGGCAGGGGTCCACCAGACTGGTTTCCTTTTCTTGGAGGAGTGAGTCTTGGTTTTGCTTGGGATAGCACAATCCATGCATTCTTGCAGGTGCTCATAGAGTGCCTTTGTAAGGAATTCAGAAGCTTGTACAGTGTTGTCCTTTAGCATGGGGGCTGTGAACCTTTCCACCTCGGTCTTAAGTAACGTGAAGTTTGCTTTTGAAAATTTTTTCACAGTGGTTTCCTTGATTGGGGGTGGGGGCGGAATGTGTATATCCAGAGTGATTAGTCTATGGTCTGATCTAACCAGTGAGGGATTGACCTCCGGTGTAGAACACCGGTCGCCCATGTTGGTGATGACCAGATCGAATATGTTGTCACCTCTGGTAGGGGTGTTGACCAGTTGATCCAAGGCATTCAAGTTTATAAATTCTAGGAAGTGTTACGCAAGGGAGTTAGTACTTGAATAGTTTTCCAGTTAATGTTTGGGCAATTGAAATCACCCAATATTAGGGTGTTTGGTAGGACCTTCATATTTTCCAGTGTCTCCAGAAATGTGGAATGGGAATACTGGGTCATGGTGGGTGATCTGTAGCAAGCTACAATTTGAATTGCTGTTTTGCCCATTGTTAGTGGCACATGGATGATCTCTGAGGCATTGTGCTGTATCACTAACCTGGAGGTGTGGGTATCCTTGATGAATATGGATACACCCCCACATTTTGTGTTTCAGTCTGGGTTCTATGGCTAAAAAGTATGGTATGAGTTATAGCCTGGTAGTGCTGGGGTGCTCTGTGGAGCCTTAAACCAGGTTTCTGTTACTGCACAGATATTGGTGTTCTCCATACTGAGGAGTGCCTTGAGTGCATGCATTTTGAGGTTTAGACATCTGGCGTTGAGTAGCATTACCATTAATTGTTGGTTATTTGTGCTATTTACAGTGGTGAGTTTGTCTTTTGAGCCTTGCCTAAAAAAGGCACTATGGGGGTGGCAAAAGCCTTGGCCAGTATTCGAAAGCCTAAGGGTGACAGATGCAAGCCATCTCTTGTGAAGCAACGTGGCTTGTTGAGCATGTCATCCCAGGTGGACAGATACTGGATCCCCTTAGAATGACACCAGAAACTTCACCAATTGTTGAAATTGATAATTTTTTCTTTATACTGTGGCATCATTCTTGGTGAGGGCAGGATGCTAATCAGGGTCAGGGTCATACCGGCTTGGGCTATGTGATCAGAGAGCTCTTCCATATCTCTTTTCATGTAGTCCAGGGAGGTATGTCTCAGATCATTCACACCAACATGGACAATGACAGAGTCATATTTGTACTTGCTCTGGAGCAACCTGAGTGCCTTGTGTTATGTGGCAGATCCTGGCGCCTGACATAAATGCCAGCGCCGGACATGGAACATCCAATCATCTGGTTGCCTCTTGCAGAGGGCCAGTGAGGTGCTCCAGTTGACATGTATGCAACATGTATTATTTAACATGGTCAGTGACTGTCTTGGAGACCTGTACCCAAGCATGTTCTGTTGACTGTGGTAGTGTAGTTGAGGTATCCATGGCATGTGGTGCATACAGGGTGTGGATTCCTAGCTCTGGCATTCATAACACAGCTGGGCAGACATGTCAGTATCACTCAAGCATATGTTGCCTGCAAGCAGCCAAGATAGAGTCCCAACATCTGCATATCTGTAGAGAGGACAGACAGACATCGGCTAGCCTCTGTTGACAGATAAATGTCTGACACTGATAGGTATGCCATTACTACATGACAGCAGCCCTCAATGACATGTCCTATACACACAGTAGTCTACAGTTAATATCCACATGTCAGATCAATATCCAGTAGGAAATACTTAATGGCACACAGCTCACACAACCATAACACAATAGTGAGGACTTAGGATCCATTTTTGCATGCAGGGGTGTTTGGTTCCAGTACTACAAATCTGCAATCTACTCTTACTTGTGAAAGCACTGTCAACAGTAGTAACGTAATAATACACTACATGTCAGTGTGACTGCATATAACCTGGGATACTACCCATGAATGTAACACATTCAAATGGAAAAGAGTGTTGTACAAGCCATATAGGCTCAGGTGTCCCAGACAGTATACTCACACATCTTGCTATTGTAATGACAGCACAGAGATGCATGTTATGTACACGTAATTAAATACACTTATTAAAAATTTCATTTCCCTGCTGTTTTATCAGACTGGAATGTGATTAGGCTGCTCATACCTGCCTTAAATACTCTGTATCCAAAAGCCATTGTTCTGGATAGCAACAGAATAAATAACCCTTGCTGGTCTTGAACCCAGGACTGTGTACACAATAGTCACAACATTTAACCACTAAGCCATCACAGCTGTGTAGACATTTGCTGTCTTTTCCAATATATCTGTCAGTACACATACTGAATAGTAGTGAACAACTGTTTTGACCTCTACAATGATGGAGAACTTCTAAGGGATATTAGTGTTGAATCAAGTATGTTGTTGTATCTACATATGCACATATCAGATAAATACAGTGTGATACATCTGGGAAGGTATATGCAGCAGTCATGTGTACACATAACAAGGATATGTAAATATATATATATATATATATATATATATATATATATATATGTATATATATATATGTATACGTGTACATACACAGACACACACACACACACACACACACACACACATATATATATATATATATATATATATATATATATATATATATATATATATATTTATATATATTGCTATGCATCTGTATATTGGGTTATATATATGGACATATATAGATTTATCTGTAAATATATATATATATGTGTGTGTGTGTGTTGTGTATATATAAATAAATATATATATATATAGATATATATATATATATATATATATATATATATATATATATATATATATATATATATATATATCTATATATATATATATATATATATATATATATATATATATATATATATCTGTATATATACAGATATATTTCTATAGATATACACATTTACATATGTATATATATATATATATATATATATATATATATATATATATATATATATATGAATGTATGTATATGTATGTATGTATATATGTATATATGTATATGAGTATATATATCTATATATATATATATATATATCTCTCTCTCTCTCTATATATATATATATATATATATATACATACATGTATAACATATGTCTATGACATGTAGTGGAGTCATACCCCCAGCACCAGTAGTCACAACCAGTTAGTGCAAGGGGATGTCATGTAAGTATTGCAGATATACATGTAAACTTTTGCTACTGTAACAGGAGTTGTTTAACAGAAATGTTGTGTGGGAAGTCACATCTGATATTGACATGTGTACCATCAGTTATTGACACACATCATAAAATCATCATAGTACAGTACCACACAAAGCACAGTAATGATCCTGTGGAATACAGCAGAGATATGACCAATAAATGTGACAGTCTGACACACTCTGGTTAGTCCAGAGGTATACACAGCACCCCTTAGTGCAAGATGTGTGGACCAAGCCTGACAAAGTGGAGGTTTACAGCCATGTAAATGGGGATTTCATGAAAATACTGGAATAGATAAGCTCACACAGTTTATGCATTCACACACCCCTGTCTGTCCTGACACATAATAACCAGAGGAGCAGAGGTCACAAGCCCACATACTACCCACTAGTTAGCGACATACATCTGTACAGCATGCCGCTGCTTTGTCTGAAATAAACAACAGTTATGGTAGCCTGGAAACAGTACATGTGACAAATATCTGGACATAACATCACACTGGGTAAATACACTGAGCTGCTAGGCATGTCACAAAGCACTGTGCAAATTACAGGCAGACAGCCGCAACACTGGCCTACATTTCTTATGAGGGAATACACATGTACCTGCAAATATAGCAGGCTCTACAGGCATGTAACAGCATGGAGTAACAGACACCTGTGTGACAATGCATACCCACAACCAATCTGAACACAGCCACAGTCACATATGGTAAGTGTACTTAATATTACAGTATATGGACTATGTGAACAACACCATCCTCATATGTGCCACTCACACACCAACCCTACATATACTGGGCCAATACACAGTGTATTCCGATGCCTGACTGTGGTATGGGACATGTGTCAGTCTAGCCCTACAAACATGTATGCCGATAGGCTACCATACACTGCAGCAGCATGCAACATCACATAGCACAGAACCAAGAATAATGACATCTACCCCAGTCTGTATACAGGCCAAGGTACCTGTTCACATTACACACTCTGTCAACAATCACCATAAGTACACAGACCTCACTACTCTACACACTACAACAGAATATCCAGGCTTTGTCCTTAAATATAAGGCCTAATATACATAACATGTCTAGCAGTCTGTTATCTCACTGGCTTGTTATCAGGTATGATGTCAGTAAATAATGATGTACTGAACATATGCACCTCTTACTGCATGACATATGTACAAAGGTTGACAGAGTTTTGGCTGGAGGCACTAACACAGGGCCAATATTGACATGTTGCTGTGATGAATCCATACATTTATTGGTGTAGCAGGGTTTGTTGTGACATATGATTGTCTACTGAGGGATATGAAGTCCGTAACTCACATGGTTGTCACCATGCACTGACTACAATCCTCAGAGTATGCCACTACATTTCTAAAGATAGGACATATGTGAGTAATGCAACACATGTAAGACTCCAAGCACTGGCCAGTCTGCAGATAGCCCTAGAGGTGGAAGTTTCCCCAACCACATAACACTGTCATGACTGATATTAAATCATGTAGACCAGCCATATCCACACAAACCCTGTTAAACCAACATATCTTCAAATGTAGAAGAGCAAGACTTACATTCTGTCCTCATGTCTGGAACATCCACCTCCTGTTTGTTGGCCTGTCTCCACAGTGTATGTTGTAAGAGGTTTATCCAACTACCCTCTGTGATTCTGTTTGTCAAACACTGACCTGATGCCCTGCTCATAGTGAATGAAAAGGGCCAACACCCACATGATGTTCTTAGTTATAAGAGTGTGTTGCAATGCTATTGGCTATAGGAATATTAACACAGCTGTTCCACATGCAATCAGCTAGTGGGGGACTGCAACTCATGCACAGGCCTTCAGCTGATCATTAGCATCACTTACAAAACATAAGATGCTGCGTAAGCAAAGCAGGTGTACTTTTCCACATATACCAGACAGGGAGTGAGAGAGACAGACAGAGACAAAGTAAGAAAGGAAGGGGGTATAAGAGTAAGAGCTAAGCATGTTTGTGTCATACACTTATCAGTACTGGGTTTCAAACCCCTGCCTGACTATGTATTGCTATTACATTTTTATGCAGTTATTGCACATGCCATGGAGCCTACATGTTGGAGAATTATCCAAAGGCATCTTTGAAGGTGAGTGACATCAGCAACAGTGATAAAGAAGGGATAAGGTAAGTGTAGTACATGTGGCTGTCCACAAAAGCAGGTGTCACGGAAGACACAACCACACTCTTTCAGGGACTCACACATATTATCACAGGTAGCAGGGTCAGGATTAAAACACCTAACTAACTAGTTTGCTATTCTACAGTATTACACAGGTATCACATGCGCCACAGAACTTACCAGATTGATATATGGGCAAAGGGTAATTTCAAGGTGACTGACATCAGAAGGCATGCTGCAGTAGGGCAATGGGAGGTGTAGTGAGTGTGAATGGCTTCCAAATCATTAATCTCCAGACACACACACACACACACACACACACACACACACACACACACACACACACACACTTGCCAGTACTGACATGCATGGGTTCATTGTTTCTCAGGTGTGTAGTAGTTGACTGTGCCAGAAGGCTGCACAAGGCTTGGCAAAGGGTATACCTTGGCATCAGGCCACATGACAATGATCTCCAGTGTGGCTCAGGGGTGTAGTCCCTGGATTAGCCCCACACAGGTGGGTATTGTATTCACCATCCATTCATTTGGGTTACTATTGTGGGTGGTCAGTGCTGTGCAATGCTTGCCATGTATGTGTTCTATATTCCATAACATGGACAGTGTCTGGGTTGTGCACATGTCCCACATGTGGAAATGGTCAGAGGTTCATAGGTAGGTACTAGGCTATCTGCCCAAAGGCATTTATAAGCCTAGCCAGAATGTGTTGGCTTTCGCCACCCCTTTAGATTAGTTTCCTGTGCCTCTGTCCAGCAGAGCCATTGAAGTGATCCTTGGGGTAAACTTTCTTTTTCCCATCCACTCGTCAAGGTTTCTCTTGAAGAGGGTTAGCAAGGTGCTCTGCCTAATGTAGATTGGAATCTTGTTCCAGAGCATGGGAAGTCTCTGGGACAGGAATCTATCCCTCCAGCACTTCCTGTTTATTGTTGTGCTGAGGTTTAGAGCCCAGGAGCATGTGGCTCGAGGGGATATGGTTTTCTTTAGGTGGAGCATGTCCATCAGTTCTGGGTTGAACATGGCCTTGTATGTCAGGCAGAGATCACCTTTGAGTAGGCGGTATGCAACCGAGTACAGCTGGAGTTTCTTCAGTCGAGCTGCATAGGGCATCTGCTTGAGGCCAGTGATCCTTTTGGTGAGGTACTTCTGTGGTCTTTCAAGTTGTTGCAAGGTGTCTTGTAAGGTACATCCCAAATGGGGCATTGTACTCTATGATGGGTCTGATGAGTGATGCATAGAGGGGTCCAATTACCTCTTTCAATCTGGATGCAAACCTTTTATGATTAGGTGGGCCACATAGAAGGATTTTCTAACCACTTTGGCAATGTGATTATCAAAGGAGAGGTTACTATCTACTTGGGTCCCCAGATCCCTTATTATGTCTTCCATATTTAGGGGTCTGCCACCTATGTGGTAGTTTGTGGGTACTTTGTTTTTTCCAAAGGGGATGACTATGCACTTTTTGGGCATTTAGCTTGAGGCCATGGTTTTGACACCAGGTATCTGTCTCAGTGAGACCCTTTTGGAGGATGTCTGCGTCAGCCAGAGAGTCAATTATAGCCCCTAGTTTGCAGTCGTCTGTGAACTTGGTCAGCCATAGTCCTCCTGTGCTTGCCTGTACCTCTGAGAAGTATATGCTGAACAGGAGGGGTCCTAGGACTGAACCCTGGGGAATGCCACTTGTAATGGGTTTAGAGTCAGACCTAGCTCCCGCAACTCTTACCATGTGGGTTCTGTCCATGAGCCAGTTGGCAACCCATCTCGTGACATAGGGGTTTATGTTCAGGTTGGTGAGCTTGTCTATAATACCTGAGTGGGGAATGGTGTTGAAGGCCTTTGTGAGGTTTATGTAAGCTGTGTGGACCACCTTTCCCTCGTCTATAGCCTTGGTGACTTTCTCAAAGAAGTCCACCAGGCTTAGGAGGCATGATCTGCCCTTAACAAAGCCAAACTGGGTAGGGTCCAGTGTTTGGAGGTTTCCAATGTCTCTGTTAATGAGATCCATGATGATGCGCTCCATAGCGTTGCAGACCAAGCTAGTCAAACTTATAGGGTGATAGTTCCCAGGATCTGTTGTGGCTCCACCTTTGTGGAGTGGAATAACCGTTGCTGTCTGCCACTCTGTGGGCATGTAGCCTGTGGAGAGGCTGAGTTTAAACAGTGCGTTTAGGTGAGGGGTTAGTTAATCTTTGAGCTCATGTAGGATGCAGCCTGGGACACCGTCCGGTCCCATTGATGCTGTGTTTTTGGCTTTGGAGAGGGCTGTTTTAACCTGAGTGTCTGTGATTTTAGGGGCACTACATTCTTCTGGTATAGTTATGGGCCCTTTTGGGGGTGAAAGGGGGGTAAAGTTTTCACTGACCTGTCTGCCAGGATGTTGGCTATATCGGTCGGTTCAGTGTATTTTCTGCCATTCTGCACCTGGTGTACCTGGTGTCTCTGGGGCATGTTGTGTGGATAGATTGTTATCATCTGATGTGGCATTCCTGACCTCATGTGGTGAGAACTGACTGTGGAACTGAGGTTGTGCCTGTACCTACACTGACAGCATGATACAGGTATTCACTGGTGTTAGTGGCATCTGTCCATACAGAGCATGTATATAAGGCATGGTATTCCTTTTGTGGGTTACATTTGCAGACTCCACAGTTGTTGCAGGTATCCAGTAGAGAACATAGCAAAGGACCATTGTAAGCAATTATTTGCCTATTGTAGGGATGGAACAGGGTGTGATGTCCTCTGTAGTCCATTGAAATCACACCGTGGTTACTATCTGTGGGCAATATGCAGGGAACTACCAATACAGTGGTTGTTGCCTAGCCAAGTGTGTTTGTGTATGAGGCACAGGTGGAGAGTGTTCTCTGGGTAATACAAGGGTTGCCTATATTGTTCACCGATCCATAATGTCACATGTAGGGGTATGGATTGTCTACACTAGACTCTCTGTTGTTTGACATCTGCTGTCCTTGTAAAGTGGACATTATGACATATAGTAGATCCTCAATATAAGAAATATGAAAAAAAACAGCCCACAATGAGTCCTGTTATTACACAATGACAGCTACTTCCACACGGGATACTAATGACAAACACAGACACTTGACAGTACTGAGATTCAGACCCCTACCTAGCTATGTGTTGCTACTAAAGTGTACCACATTTATTGCATGTGCCACAGACTTATAGGGCTAGCCCTCCTCCAACGGTGTATTTCAAGGTGAATGACAGAAGGATTGCTAAAGTAGGGCAATGGAAAATGTAGTGACTGTGAATGGCCTCAAAAGCAGTGATCTCTACACACAAACACAGAGTTTCACAGTTGCTATTTCTGGGATTTGAACTCCTACCTAACTAGTATATCACAGTATAGCATTATGCAGTTATAGCATGCGCCACAGAGCTTATAGGGTTAGCTTTCTTCCAACAGTGTATTTCAAGGTGAATGACATCATAAAGCTTTCCAAAGTAGGGCAATGGAAAGTGTAGTGACTGTGACTGGCCTCAAAAGCATTGATCCCTACATACACAAACAAACACACACACAGAGTTTCACAGTTGCCATGTCTGGGATTAGAATTCCTACCTAACTAGTACATCACACTATAGCAATATGCAGTTATAGCACATGCCATGTAGCTTACAGAGCTATACCTTCTCCAATGGTGTATTTCATGGTGAATGACCTCAGCAGGCTTGCCAAAGTAGGGCAATGGAAAGTGTAGTGACTGTGATTGGCCTCAAATGCATTGGTTCTTAAATACACAGTTGCCATCTCTGGGATTAGAGCTCCTACCTAACTACTACATCACTGTATAGCATTATGCAGTTATACCACATGCCACGGAGCTTATAGGGCTGGCCCTTCTCCAAAAGTGTATTTCAGGTAAATGACAGCAGCAGGCTAGCTAAAGTAAAGCAATGGACAGTGCAGTGTGTGTGAATGGGCCATAAACCATTCATCTGGAAGCACACACACAACACTCAGTCGCACACAAGTTTACATTTGACAGGACCATGTATACAACTGCTAGATGAATAATGACTTGTACTGTCATGTTACACAGTTATCCCAAGCACTACAGACACTATAGTGCTGAGGGCTACCAGAAGCAAATGTCTACAGTGATAGATATTTGCGCATCATGTGTATTGGCCAATTGGGTGTGCTGGATGGGACAGGCCTCATGATGGAAAGCTCTTTGTCACTGTCACTCTCTTCCGCACATCATGCTTCTACCCCCCCCTCTGTTATTCTACCATCTTGTGAACATTATGCAAATGGTATCTGATAAGTATCCCTATAGCTATCACTTCATCCCAGCAGTACTTAGGGGTTGGTCCACAGTTCATGCAGTAGGACATGGTGGACATGCTACTGGGATTTGTCAACAAGGCCTTGCATTTATGTTCTGTGGACTGTGTTATGTGGTTATTTGGGAGTCCATGAGATAACATACATTGGCAGTACAGGAGAGACACAGGCCTTTGACAGAGGATTATAGGGGATTTGATAGTGATGCATGGCATCTGTAGTAGGCCACTGCATTGTGTCACTCCTGCAGTCCCAGGCTGCAAGCCACTGTATTCCTCTGGGGTGACAGGGTAGGTGTGCAAGGTGTTAATGGCAATAGTTTCTGTCCTTATTAATCCATTGGTGTGGATGCTGTCAGGGTGCTGCTTACAGCTAGGGACACACTTGCATGGGACACCTCTTCAGCATGCTGCATTCTGTGGATATTCCCATACAGAGGTGGGGGTCATATTGTACTCATTCCCAACAGCAGGGATATGACCTCTGAGGTACCTGTGGCAAATGGTGGCTAATGGTGGGGTGAGCTGAGTGCATGTGTGCTATGGAAGCTACTCGCAGCTGACTCACAGATATGTGTGGGGCATTCCACTTATGGTGGCTTGTGTGGGGACATCAGCAGTTTCTCAGGACTTCGTACTTGTGTCTTTTGTGGTCTGCCAGTGCTTGGCCAGACTACATCAGTATTCCATACTACAGAGCCAACTAATTTGCTGCTAACCTGTATGTACAAATCCAAAGGTGTGTCCATTTGACAGTAACATTTTATACACTCTCTGTCAAGGGTACTTCCACCTGTGTACTGTTTGTATGTCTGGGCCAACATTCATGCCATGTCCATCTTTCAGATGGTGACAGATATTATATCCTAACAATTAGTATAGATTACTGTTGGATTGTGTCTTGCTGGGATGCATTGTGCTTGGCACTGCAGTTTTGAGAACTTGGCCTTGTCATCAACAGAACTGGCCATTAGCCACCGGGACACAACCCTCCATGCCTACATGCTGACCACTTTCACACAATATACAACACACAACAACCTAACACACAGAGCCATGCATATTGTACATGTGTAACAATCTATCCTGCTACTTTGGCCAGCTCAGGTAATTTGTGCTCCACTGTTATACCCACACATACATGTTACTACATTTCTACATAGGATTGTGGGGAGGGCACACCTGACAGCTGTAAACATTTGCTATGACTGTACTGGTATTTCAGGTACTCTGTTAGCTTCCATTTCATTCTGTATTCTACCCTATTGTGCAGACTAGAGGCATATCAGTGCAGTACAATTCTTAGGTTTTATTGACCTACATTTCAGTTTCAGATTTCTTACCCTTCAGAACTAACATCCCACTGTCTGACCTGTTGTAGTCTGCCTGTGTAGGTTGGAGGGGGGCTGTTCTCCATTGCCATCACTCGAAGGCCTTAGCACAGCCTTTCTTTGTGTTTGTCTACACCTGTCCTGCTGGCTGAGACTGTTGTTGGGTATGTCAGACTCACTGACATGCATGCGGGTGTCCTGTGGACATACATTTGGCCCACCACATGTCCTGCAGTGGGTTTTGTCACCTTGTCTAGTACTGCCAACTATGTTGACACCAGTATTTGTTATGGATTTCATGCTGCCGATATAGGTGTCTACTATCTGCTGCCATCCCATTCAATCACCCAATTCCCTTGCATGCTCACATCCATACCATAGATACAAGTAGCAGAACATACTACTCCATTCAGCAATTGATAGTGAGAGTGACTTACCTTGTGGCTGTGCCAGTATTGAGGATGGTGCTGGAATGCTGGCTATGTTGGATTCACATAGTACACTCCCTATGCATGGTTAAGCACAGGTAGTGTCATGTTTGGCATCCCTTTTTCTGTATGTGCAAGTCAGAGAGAGGTGTCATTCCCTGGGTACCTACTGTGTCAGTGTATGTGCTATCTGTTGCCTCTTTGCCAAGGCCTGGGCATACTGGTCACACCTCCTTCTGCCTACAGGGGCAGGCTCAGGTTGTTGCTCCTCTGCTTCACTCTGTGCCTGTGCTGGCCTTGGCAATGGTGGGGGGCTGTGTGGCCCTGCCCCATGTTGTTCCTGCTGCAGCTGATTTTGCAGGATCATACTGTGTAGAATGGCACATACAATAACAATTTGGGTACATGTAGCTGGTGAGTACTGCAAGGCTCCACCAGATATGTCCAGACACTGGAACCGTGACTTGAGCATCCCAAACACACACTCTATTATGATTCTGGTCTGTGCGTGTGCCTCATTATGGAGTTCTGGTTCAGGTGTGTGTGCATTTATGATGGGTGTTATCAGTCATAGCCCTAGTGCATAACCAGTATCCCCCACTAGGTGGCCATATGGGATGTCCCCATTGGCAAATATCTGGTACAGCTGTGTCATATGCCGGATGTGGGAGTCGTGATAGCTTCCAGGGCAGCCAGCACACACATTCATTATAATGCCTTGGGCATCGCACATGACCTGGCAGTCGATGGAGGGAAAGCCCTTGCAGTTTATGTTGACTCTACCCCGCTCACCAGGTGGTGCTTTGATGTGTATGTGTGTGCAGTCTATAGCACCAACTACCTTAGGGTATTCTGCTATTTATTGGAAGAGATGCATATTGCTGGTCAGTACCTCATGGGTGTTGAGGAAATATATGTGCTCACCGGCATGTGCTGACATGGCATCCAGGAACTGGTGGAGTACCCTGAATGCTGATGCCTGTGAGATCCCCATGATATACCCAGTTGGCCTTTGTAAGTTACCTGTGGCTAGTATTCTTAAGCCTACACATACCTTAGTATACACTTGGATGGATCTGTGTGTGAGGCGTGGCCAGCACAGCTCAACAATTTGCTGTAGGAGGTTCCTGTCCACCCTATAGCACTCCACTATCTCCAGCTCATGTAGCCGCTGGTAGGTTACCCTGGGTCTGTACACTCTTCTCCTTCTCCTCATTGTGGGTTGGTCATCAGCATTGACATCCTCACCACCCTCAGCCTCTTCCACATGTTGATTTATGAGAGTAAAAGCAGCCCCTATAATTTTGTTAATTTTTTAGGTAAAATTTACCCATTTGTGTTGACTGGTGGTATAGAGTTTGTGGGAAAAACCAAAGGGAAAGGTGTTTGCATAGTTTATAGTAGTGTGCTGGGCTGGGCTGGGCTGCTGCCTGTGTAATTGGCTGGTTGTGATACATTTCACCTGTCAGCTAAGCTAGCTCTCCTTGATTACCTTCCTACTGCTATTTTCTCTTCCCATTGCCTTCCTGTTTAAGCTCCATGGTGCGCTGCACAAACTCAGTGCTCAGATGAGAATGGAGCTGCTATTTCATGTTTTTTTTTTTTTGATTGTTTTTTTTTAAACCCAGTGCATGGCACGCACATCCATTAGGCAATGTAAATACTGCTAGGCAGCTTCAAACTCATCCCCTTCTTTAGCACTGCTTAGCTAAGCACAAACATGGTCCACAGGGCTCCAGTAAGCTTACAGCATGCATGACACACCCCCTTATGAAGTCATCTAGCTCTTAGGCTTCCACTGTGGCCTTAATGCACCTATATGGTCGGGTGCAAGCAAGCACTTAGGAGAAATCTGTGATTCAGTATCATTGTTCTTATTTGCATAGGATTGACTGCTAATGCATGGTTACAAATCCAACACTCACCCTTCCCCCTTAGCAACCACTATTCCATACCCTTGTGTTATGCATGCCATTGACTGTTATGGCATAATTATGATTTTGGTTTATGGCATAATTATGATTTTGGTTTAAAAGCTTATTTCCAGCTTTTTTTTATTTTTGGGCCAGTCACGTTTGTGCACCGCTGCCCTGCGCTTAAAAGGCTGAAATCAGCCAACAAAAAAAAAAGTTAATTTTTATAATTTATTGTTCATGCCTATGACCATATATTTGGCTTTTGGAATGCCTAACCCTTCTGCTACATGTGTTTTTATGAGCTGTCATGCCTCTCTTTTGTAGTTTGCAGAGATGTATTCAGATACTGGCTGAATACATTTCTGCAGTCTACACTATTCCTGCACGGACGTCTACCTGATTCCTGGATTGCTAATTCAACTCATTTGCATGGTTTTCACCAGCAAATGAGCTAATTAGCATATAGGGGCTTTGTCCATGCTGGAATAGTGCAGGAGTGCTTATGCATGTCCCAGGAGCTTATTCCTGGATCGCACGGCAGCCATATTGCCTGCAGCAGCTCTTGCACTATTCCTGCATGCCGTGCAGAGCTTGCTGAATCCTGGGGTTATTCTTGTTACAATACAAATCACACTTCATCTTAAAGTCACATCTAATTATTTTCTACTACATTGACCCATGTTATATGCTTCTTACTCGTTTCAATAAAATCATTCTTATCTTCTTATCATGGCACTTTCACAAGCATTCCATATACTCCCCTGGATTCTCATAAGCTTGCACGGAGTGCAAGATTGGTGCAGAAGCTCAAGCAGGCAATATGTCTGCCGTGCGATCCAGGAACAGCCTGCAGGGGTGTGCACAAGCACTCCTGCACTAATCTTGCATGGACTAAGCCCTGGTATGCAAATCACCCCGTTTGCAGGTGAAATCCATGCAAATGAGGTGATTTTGCAATCCAGGAAGCTTGCAACAGTCTGTGCAAGACTAGTGCAATCCGCAGAAATGTACTCAGCTAGTAACTGAGTTCATTTCTTCAAAATCCAAAGCAGAGCTATGACAGCTCCAAATAAAGGCTGCATATCATGTAGTAAGAATGCCAATGGTCAAGTATAAGGCCATTGACATTGCAAACAATTTAAAAAATAAAAAAATCAACTTTTATTTTTTAGCCGATCTTGGCCGTTTAAGCGTTTGGCAGCAACACGCAAATGGGATCTGGGGGGGAAATAATAAAATAAACCTAAAATAAGTATTCTAACTAAAATCAGTAGTCTGCCATGCAAGTCAATGGCAGGCAGAAGACAATCTGGCCAGTGAGTAGTGGTTGCTATGGGGGGGAGGCTCAGTGTGAGACATGTAACTATGCATTAGCAGGCAATCCTATGCAAATGAGGGGAAGGATAATGAATCCCAGTTTTCCCCAGCATGTGAGTCAGGTCACAACAGTGTAAGAGTAGGAATAGCCTAAGCCTAGCAGATAGGTGACATCATGGGGGTGTGTGTCAGGCATACTGTAAGCAGATTGGAGCCCTGTGGCTTGGGTTTGCCCCGGTTTGGGGGTGTGTCTAAACCTGGTTAGCAGTCTTCACAAAGCCTAGGCGGGTGTGCGCGCCGCACACCGGGATTTACAGGAAGAAAAAAGAGGTGTGCACATTTGAGTACTCCATCTGCGCGGAGCGCACACAGGCTTATACAGGAAGGCAATGGGAAGGGAAAACAGCAGTAGGAAGGTAATCAGGGAGAACTAGCATAGCTGGCAGGTGAAATGTGTCAGAATCAGCTAATTACACAGGCAGCAGACCAGCCCAGCCAAGAACACGACTATAAACTAAGCAAACACCTTCCCCTTCTGGTTTTTCCCACACTCTACACCACAGGTGTAAACAAGCGGGGAACTTTTAACACTCACAACAGCAAAATGTTAGGGGCTTCAATAGCTATCATACAAGTTGTGGAAGAGACTGAGGGTGGTGAGGATGTGAATGCTGCTGACCATCCCACAGTGAGGAGATGTAGAAGAGTGTACAGACCCAGGGTAATCTACCAGGGGCTACATGAGCTGGAGATAGTTGAGCACTATAGGGTGGATAGGGACCTCCTACAGCAAATTGTTGAGCTGTGCCGCCCATGCCTGACACACAGCACTAACAGAGGGGATCCTATCCCAGTGGATACCAAGGCATGTGTAGGCCTAAGAAAATAAGCTACAGGTATCTTCCAAGGCCAACTGGGGATATGATGGGGATTTTGCAGGCATCAGTATCCAGGGTACTCCACCAGTTCCTGGATGCCATGTCAGCACATGTCAGTGAGCACGTATATTTCCCCAACACCAATGAGGCGTTGGCCAACAATATGCATCTCTTCCACCAAATAGTAGAATACCCTGAGGTAGTGGGTGCAATAGACTGCACGAACATATCCATCAAAGCACTGCCCGATGAGCATGGTAGGTTCTACATCAACCGCAAGGGCTTCCCCTCCATCAACTGCCAGGTCGTGTGCGATGCCCAGCGCATAATAATGAACATATGTGCTGGCTGCCCTGGAAGCTATCACAATTCCCACATCTGGCATCTGATGCAGCTGTACCAGAGCTTTGCCAATGGGGACATCCCACACGGTCACCTAGTGGGGGATGCTGGATACACACTGGAGAAGTGGCTGATGACATCCATCAGAAATGCGCACACACCCGAACAATAACTCCATAATGAGGTACACGCACAAACAAGAATCATAATAGAGCGTGTGTTTGGGATGCTCAAGTCATGGTGCCAGTGCCTGGACACATCCGGTGGAGCCTTGCAGTAATCACCAGATACATGTACCCAAATTGTTCTTGTATGTGCCATTCTACACACTATGATCCTGGAGAAACAGCTGCAGCAGGAACAGCACGGGGCAGGGCCACACACCCCACCACCATTGCCAAGGCCTGCACAGGCACAGAGTGACTCAGAGGAGGAACAACCTTAGTCTGCCCCAGTAGGCAGAAGGAGGTGTGCCAGTATGCCCTGGCCTTATCAAAGAGGCAACGCATAGCATATACACTGACATGGGAGGGACCCAGGGGAATAACAACTCTCTTCAACTCTCACATACAGTAAAAGGGATGCCAAACATTACACTACCTGTGCCTAATCATGTGTAGGTAGTGTACTATGTGCATCCGACATAGGCAGGCCTGCAGCACCACCCTCAATACTGGGACACCCACAAGGTAAGTGACTCACACATGCCAGTCGTGGGGGTCACATACCCAACAACAGTCATAACCAGCAGGACAGGTGTAGACAAACACAAACAGATGCTCTGCTATGGCCTCTGAATGAGGCCTATGGATAACCCCCCCCCCCCATCCAGGCCTACACAGACAGACTACAGCAGGTCAGGCAGTGGGATGTCAGTTGTGAAGGCTAGGACATCAGAAACTAATGTGTAGGTAATTAAAAGCTAAGATCTGTAGTACACTGGTATGCCTCTAGCCAGCATGATAAGTAAGACTACAGATGGAAATGGAGTACCCGACATACCAGTACAGTCCTAGCAAATGGATACAAGTGTCAGGAGTGCCCCCATCCTATGTAGAAATATAGTAACAATCAGGTATGCCCCCAATCCTGTGTAGAACTGTAGAAATAGTCAGGTGTGCCCCCCATCCGATGTATAAATATAGTAACAGTCAGGTGTGCCCCACCAATCCTGTGTAGAAATGTAGAAATAGTCAGGTGTGCCCTTCCCCTATCCTACATAGAAATATAGTAACAGGTGTGCCCCACCAATCCTGTGTAGAAATGTAGAAATAGTCAGGTGTGCCCCCCATCCTACATAGAAATATAGTAACAGTCAGGTGTGCCCCCAACCTGTGTAGAAATGTAGAAACAGTCATGAGTGCCCCCCCCCCACTATGCAGAAATGCAGTAACAGTCAATGCCAAATGATCAATGGATACCCTGCAGAGACAGCATGCTACCTGTACAGCACAAAAGTCAGCACTGCAGTACAAACTACCTGGACTTGATCCACACATGCAATACAGATGACCATATTGGGTATGCTCACATACTTAGAGAAATGAAGGCAATGTCAGTCAACAACATACTGAAAGATCATACTGGGCATACTCACACACCTAAACACATGAAGGCTATGTCTGCAAACACCAGTGGACCAGACATATTTGGCAGTCGCAGTTATTAGTGCAGACACTCGTCAGTATGTACCACTCATGGCTTGCACACACAGTGGATAGGAATACAGACATATATGTAAGGACAACACACTATAATAAGCCAAAGGTAGATGGACATAGATGTGTGGAAGAGGCTGACTGTGACAAGGAGCCATCCAGGTCTGTCCCACCCAGCACACAGCCAAAGGGCCCCTAACACATGAGGTGCAGATGTCACTCACTGCAGATATTAGCCAACAGTATCTGTCAGCATTACAGACTATGTGGTGCACGTGCCAGCTGTGCAACATGACTGTGCAAGGAAGTAGTCATCTAGCAGCTGTATGCACGTACCTGTGAAATATGACCCTGTGTGTGCCTGCATGTGGCGTTTCAACCCCTAGATGAATGGGTTATGGCCCATGCCCACACACTGCCCTCCCCATAGCCCTACTATGGCAAGCCTGCTGAGGTCATCCAATGTGAAATACACCTTTGGGAGAGATGTAGCCCAGTAATCTCTGTGGTGCAACCCATAACTGCATACTGCTGTAGTGTGGTAAACTCATTAAGTAGGAGTTCTAATCCCAGACTTGGTAACTGTGTGTGTTTGTGTGCTTGTCTGTCTGGCTGTGTAGAGAGCAGTGCATTTTAGGGTAGTCACACTCCCAACAATTCAAATGCTCAACTTTAGCAAGGCTGCTGATGTCATCCACCTAGAAATACACCTCTGGGAAGATTGTAGCCGAGTAATCTCTGTAGTGCATCTTGTAACTGCTCACTGCTGTAGTGTGAAAAAGCAGTTAGGTAGGTGTTCTAATCCCAGACATGGCAAGTGTGTGTGTGTGTAGAGAAAGCAATGCTTTTAGGGTACTCACACTGCCTACAGGTCATATACTCAACTTTGGCAAGGCTGCTAATGTCATCATCCTAGAAATACACCTCTGCGAAGGTTATAGCCCAGTACACTCTATAGTGCGCCTTGTAACTGTGTACTGCTGTAGTGTGAAAAAGTAGTTAGGTTCGTGTTCTAATCCCAGACATGGCAAGTGTCTGGCAGTGTAGAGAACAATGCTTTTTATGGTACTCACACTGCCTACAAGTCATATACTCAAATTTGGCAAGGCTGCTGATGTCATCCACCTAGAAATACACCTTTGTGAAGGTTGTAGTTCAGTAATCTCTGTCACGTGTCCTGTAGCTGCATACTGCTGTAGTTCAAGAAAGTAGTTAGGTAGGTGTTCTAACCCCAGACATAGCAAGTGTGTGTGTGTGTCTGTCTGTGTAGAGTGCAATGCTTTTTAGGGTACTCACACTCCCTACAATTCATATGTTCAACTTTGGCAAGGCTGCTGATGTCACCCACCAATAAAGATACCTCTGGAAAGGTTGTAGCTTAAAAATCTCCATAGCTCGTGCCATAACTGCATACTATTATAGTGTGATTTAAAACTGTGTTAGGGTTCCATCCCCACCCATGGGGGTTCTGGATGTTTTGTATGTGTTACAATGTCTGTGTAGGGAGCAATGCATTTTAGGCTAGTCACACACAGTACATTTCAAATGGCCTACTTTGGCAATACTGTAGATGTCATTCATTGTGAAATAAACCTTTGGGGAATGGATTTTCCAATAATCCCCGTGATGCATCCTGTAACAACTCCATGCTGTGGTGTGATATAGACTTCTGTTAGGGGTTCTATACCCACACATGTCAGTTGTGGATGTTTTGTGTGTGTGTGATACTATCTGTGTTGGGAGCAATGCATTTTAGGCTAGTCACATGCAATACATTTCAAATGGCCTACTTTGGCAATCCTGCTGATGTCATTCATTGTGAAATACACCTTTGTGGAAGGGGTTTTCCAATAATCCCCGTGGTGTGTCCTATAACAGCTCCATGCTGTAGTGTGATATATATCTCTGTTAAGGGTTCTATACCTGCACATGTTGGTTGTGGATATTTTCTGTGTGTGTGTCACTGTCTGTGTAGGGAACAATGCATTTTAGCCTACTCACACGCAGTACATTTCAAATGGCCTACTTTGGCAATCCTGCTGATGTCATTCATTGTGAAATACACCTTTGGGGAAGGCAAACTCCAGTAATCTCCATGGCGTGTACTATAACTGTGTAGTACTGTAGTATACAAAGCTAGCTAGGTAGGGGTTTTACTCCCAGCCATGACAGGTGTGTGTCTGTAGCTCGTATCATGTGTGGGTGTGAGTGTGTGGCCAATTTGGAGCAGGTTTTGCATATTTCTTATATGGTAGCCTAACTATATATCACAATGCCCTCTGTACAGGGATAACAGATGTGAAATAAATGAGAGGCTGGGGTGCAAAGCATACCAATACATGTGACATCAAGGCCATGCAATCACAGTTACCAACCCCAGTATTACCCAGAATACACTCTCAACCAATGTCTCATACACACACACACATGCTTAGGCAACAGCCAATATGTGGGAAGTATACTGCATATTGGCCACTGATAGTAACTATGCAGTGATAGCAGTGTGCTACAGAGCACATGGCACTCTGTCCAATATGCATGTACATGCAGACAATATGCACCTCCCCCATGTTCCTCAATGGACACCTGCAACACCTGTAGTGTCATCACATGTGACCCACAAAGGACATACCATGCCTGACAACATGCCCTGTATGAACAGATCCCACTGACACCAGGGAATGCCATTAGCATGCTATCAATGTAGGTGCAGAGTAAACCTGCTGCCAATTACCAATTTCTGCCACAGGTGGGCAAGACTGGCACATCTCATGATAATCTGTGTTTACAACATGGGCCAGACACCCCTGGTACAGTTCAACATGTCATTGTACATGCATGTGGGAGATGTGCGCATCTCAGGCACCGTCCATGTCATCAACTAAGGAACACATACATGGCGAGTGATGCACAGCATTGGCCACACACAGTAGTCACCCAGGTGACTGGATGGGGGATACAATACCCACCTGTGTGGGCAAATGCAGAAACTACAGCCCTGAGCCATAATGCAGACCACTGTCATGTGGCCTGATGCGAAGGTATATCCATTGCCTTGCCTTGTATAGCCATCTGGAAGAGTCAACCACCACACACTCATGCAAACACGGACCCAAGCATGTCAGTACTGGCACCCTGTGTGTTTGTGTGTGTGTTATATGGTGCATATGTTCACATCCACACTCACTACAACCCCCATTGGCATACTGAAGCATTCTGTCTGATGTCAGACACCTCCCCATGCCCTTTGCCCATACAACCTCCGTATGACCCATGTGGTGCATGTGATACCTGGACAGTGATGTATTGTGGCAATCCCACTACTGATGAGTTGTTATCCTGGCCCTGCCAAGTGTGTCAATGTGTGTGCATCCCTGTGAGAGTGTGGCTATGCTGACGCTGGCACCTGTTCATGTGGACAGGCACATGTACATCACCTACCATATAGCTACCATATTCATGTTGCAGATCTCACTCACCATCACATATATGTTCTGAGGGCTCTACAACAGGTAACCCATGTGGCACATCCAATAACTGCATAGAACTGTGATAGCACAAAATAGTCATCAGGGGGTTGATACCCTGTGCTGGTACATGTGTGACACAAACATGCTTAGGTTTTACTCTCTCTCCCCTCGCTGACTGTCTGCCTCTCCCACTCCCTCTCTGGTGGATGTGTAGACCTACACCTGCTTTGCTTAGGCAGCAGCATGTGTATTTTAAGTGATGCTCATGGTCAGCTGATGGCCTCTGCACAAATTGCAGCCCTCCCCTAGCTGACTGCATATGGAACAGCTGTGGTAACATTCCCATAGCCAATTGCATGGAAACGCACTCCAATATCTAGGAACATCATGTTGGTGTTGGCCATTTTAATTCACTGTGAGCAGGAACTAGATCTGTTGTTTGGCAAACAGCATCTCAGATGAATTGGGGATTTACCCCTAACAACATACACTGTGGAAACAGGGCAACGCACAAGAGGGGGAGGTGCCTGACTTGACTACAGACTGTAAGTGCTGCTATACTGCATTTGGAGTAATGATTATTTGTGAGTCATATATATATATATATATATATATATATATATATATATATATATATACATACAGCTATCTGTCTACATTTACAGATATATATTTGTCCATATGTCCATGCATGTTTGGCTCATACGTTTGGCCTGTAACTCATTCTCTTGGCAATTGACATGGATGATTTCAGGACTGAAGTCAGTAACTAATGACAACACCTTTGTGTTTCAGACTTCAATTCCTTCAAAATATGTATTTTAATACATATAACTGTTTAAATAGCAATGTTTAAGTGTAAAAGAGCAATATTTGACATATATCCTATTTGTACCCACATTTTGGCACACTTTGTCCGGAATTCTAGCATTAAGAGGCTGTGTGGTATGATATTACTATATTTCCTGTACTGTTGAATGACTGTGCTGGATGATATTTTTGTCAAAACATCAGGGTTATGTATATTTGCCATGGCTTAGTGGTAAATCACTTTGTGTATGATGTGCAGGGTCCTGGTTTCGAGGCTGTTTAATTTGTTGCTGGGCAAACAAAGGCCATTGGCTACAGAATGATTAAGGCACTTTTATACAGTTGTAAGTGGGTTTGCACTGGTTTGTGTGATGGTAAGCACTGCTAACATCTGTTCACAGTTTCTTACACTCAGTTAGCTTCTAAATTGCTTAATGTGTGTAGGCAGTGCTTACTCCCATGCAAACAGGCTTAAACCTGATTACTGCTGCTTAAAAGTGCTTACTCCTGCTTACCCCCATGCTAATTTCTTTAAAAGAAAAGAAAAAGGGGTTGATAGGAAAGTGGTGAAAAAGGGGCACAAAGAGGGAAAGACAGTAGGGAAAACAGACAGGGATGTTCAGGAAGGGTGTAAGGAAGGTCCGTAGCTGCCCATTTCTTCTACAGAAACAGCTGTGCATATACACTGAATGTGGAGGTAGATTTGGACACTCAAACCCCTGGGAGGGGGTGAGGACAACAATAATCTGTTGTGATGCCAATTAGACCAGATTACATGTGCCCAGTGGACATGTGTGCGAAATGGATAACTACGTATGGGGCAATTTTTTTTTTGTGGGTACAGATTGGCCTTTTTTTTTCTTTCAGGTGAGAGTGGGATGTTGGGGAGGGGTAGTAGGTATATTTGGGTAGGTAGGTTGCATAGGTTAACAGACAAGACAAACAAGACACATACAGGGGAGGTATATGACATATGGGGGGTAAACACCTAGAATGGGAAGGAGTGTTTGGAAGTCGCAAGCCCATGAGCCCCCAAATGGAAACAGTGGGACTGAGGTCCCCACCCATGGGCAGTCACCACTGCACCTTCACGGCTCCAAGGGTGGCTGTGCTGGGGGCTGGGTAGGAGGAGCAGGCTCACCCTCTAATTGCACCATGTGGCCCTCAAACTGGCGTAGCCAGTCTTGAAACTCCCTGTTGAGCTCCCTACACAGACTTGATGGCGGATGACATGTACCTCTCCACCCCCCCCAGGGGGGCCTAGCCCCATCCCCTGCAGTGGTTCCACCCAAAGGTGGTGCAGGGCCAATGGAGGAGGAGGTCCCTGGCTGGGCCCCAGATGTGCTGCTGCCTGGTGCCATGGCCAGTTGAGATGAGACAGGTGGGTCCACTGGGACCGGCCTTCCCATACGAGCTATGGTGTTGCAGTTTTAAGAATGATATGGGGTAGTAATAGTCAACAGCATTTAGATTTAGCTATAACAGCATGCATAGGTATTCCCATTAACCCACAACACCAGATTTCCAACAGTTGCACAGCAAGCAGAACACATTCATATATGGGAAAACAGTGGCCATTACAACAGCATGCAGGTTTCATTGATGGCAACAGGCCACCAGTATGGGGCTATTATAACATAGCACATGCATAAAACCAAATGTGAATATTTGTAAACCAATAGGACATATGTCCCAACAAAAGTATGGAGTGTACATGTACCCATTGAGGTGTGTAATTGGGTTATTGTTGCACATATGGTGGGGGTGAGAGAGAGAGGTCAGTTAACAAATAATATATCCCTGTAGTTTTCACAACTTTCTTAGTCACTGCAATCATCTGTCCCTTACATATATTATTACACTACCCAATGGCCTTACTTTGTACAATGGTATTTTTGTAGATTAGTATATATGCGGACAGTGTATTAAGTATAGTCTACACCTCGTACCTGTTATAGCTGTTGAGAAAATCATTGTTAACAGTAACTGACAAATTCTACACATACTCCCAGATGCCATGCTTGTAGACAAGTTTATGAGTGAACTGTGTTGTACCTACAGTCTACACCTCTTACCTGTTATACTGTGGAGAAATCTTTGTTAACACCACCTGACAAATACTACACATACTCCCAGATTCCATGTTGATGTTATACATATACCTAACAGTCCATTGTTGCACACACTCTGGTCAAGGCTTGACAGGATGCAGGTGTTACTGTGACATATTTTGGAATAGCTGTCATACACTTTGGCTGAGATGCTACAATGACAGGTTTGTTTCCATATACATTCTCGTTTTATACTATAAGAGTAAGTGTTATCACGGTCCAAATGCTCCTGTTACTAATAAAATAAATAAATAATCCAAAAGAGAAGTACAGGAGCAAACCAAGGCTGACAACAAAAATCAGCATAAATCCAGCAGTCACTAAGGCTTATTCAAGCAGCAGAAGTAAATGCTAGTCCAAACAATAACTGAATCCATGCCAAAGACAAATAAAAACCAAGCTGTTTTATTGGTAAGTGCTTTCACCCTGTAAGGGCTTTGTCAAACCATAAGAAACAAACACTGAATAAAATCAAGACAAATTTTATAAGGAAATAGAGCTGACATCACTTCCTGTCCCTGATTAAGACTTTTCAGTATGCAAAAACAATACATGTATATAAAAATGTATATAAAAACTATATATATAAAAACAATATATATATATATATATATATATATATATATATATATATATATATATATAATACACATCTGTTCTTAAGAATAGGAGACTTACTGTGAGATAAACATTCATATTTTAGAATGTTAACAAAATGTTTTATATTTGTCTTTATACACAGATGTGTATTATATATATATATATATATATATATATATATATATATATATATATATATATATATATATATATATATATATATATATATATATATATATATATATATATTTTTTTTTTATATACATTTCTTATGGTTTGATAAAGCCCTTACAGGGTCAAAGCGCTTACCAATAAAATAGCTTGGATTTTATTTGTCTTTGGCATGGATTCAGTTATTGTGTGGACTAGCATTTACTTTTTTTTTTTCAATAATAATTTTTATTGTTTTCTTATATTCCATACAAAATTAAAACAATACAGAAAATTAAGAAAAAACTACCAACTAATGTAACTAACACTCCAATGTAATGTAATGTAACTCCATAACATATATACAATATTTACATAAATGCTTCCAAGTAACACATTGAATTATACACAAAGAGTATAAAAGTGGTTAAGATCAATTTGAGTAATAAAAAGTGGCTGTTACAGAGTCTCTTAAAAGTGTAGAAATTCTTGCTAAATTCAAATATAAGATGTTACGCTAATACAATATTAAATACTTGTTCCCATATTTTTGGATTGTTAATATTTTTATTATGTTGGTTCAAAAGTAGTTTGTGAGCTACTATATACCTTATTGCTAATATTCTAAAATTATTCCATGATGTTTTGGATGGGTCCAACCAATTAGTAGCTATGTATAGCTTCATTAATAAGAAAATATTGATTAATACAATACATTGAGATTTAGAAAGTTCTTTTGGGGGAATATGTAAAATCATGAATTCCCATGACAATGTTGAACTTTGGTAACCCATCTTCTAAAGTTGTATCTTAAGTGAGTTCCAAAGTTTGTATATGCATTTGCAACTCCAAAACATATGAAGAAGATCAGCAGATTGATCCTTACAGTATGGACAAACTGGTGAATTTTTGGAATTAAATTTATGCAGGCTAAGGCGTGTATAATACGCATTATTCCATATCATCAACCGGGTATACATCAGTTTTTGAAGAGAAATAGATTTTATAGTCAAGTCGATTGCTTTTATCATATGACTGTCTTCTATCTCTGGCATTTTCTCTTTCCAATATTTTGACACAAGAATTTATCTTGAAATTTAACTCCTTTATTAAATTATTTGCTGCTGTTATAAATGTAATATCTTGTTGGAGAGCTTGCCACAAATTCAAGCATTTAATAATATTCTCTTCTCTGGGTTTAAAATTTTTTAAAGTAACTTATAGAAAGTTCCCTAATTTGTCTTACAATAACGAGATAATTTTTAGGTAAATTTAATTATTTTCTTATCTGATTAGCCGAGAGTTTAAGAAGTGTATAAATATCTATTAAAGTTAAGTTGATTATTAAGGGGAATTCTTTAAGATCAATTAATTTATTATTTAGTCTCAGTTAGGGTTTCTATGAAAGGGTTGATAAACCATCATATATTGAGCAAGATCTAATGATTGAAATAAAGTTTGTAGGGACATTACATATAGTTTAATGTGATCCATTAACCCATATAGTTTCAAAGTTTCTTTACCTAAAAAGGGTATGGCTTTAGGATTAATATTCAAATGTAAAATATATTTATAATTCAGAACTACCCAGGTAGGAATCCATTTAGTGCTAGTTATATCATAATTAGTGATTCTTAGAAGCCTGTTTGAATTTACTATAAAATAGTAAGTTTCAAAATTTGGTAACTCCAATCCACCTCTATGTTTTGGAGTCATTAATTTTTCATATGAAATCCTTGTTTTCTTCGGCTCCCAAATAAATTTAGCTAATTCTTTGTGAATTTGTTTAAAAATGTTTTTGAAATTACTACCTGAGCAGATCTGAAAATATGTAATAATCGTGGTAATATATTCATTTTGATAACTGATACCTTTGATAATACTGGTAGTCGTAGATCCTTCCATCTCCCCAAATCAGATACTATTTGATTCCAAACTGTTTTAATATTGGTAACATAAAAATCCTTATCATCCGTAGCAAAGCCAATACCCAATTATTTAATATTATCTTTACACATTATTTGTCCCACCAGAGGCAACAGTGAAAAGGGTTTGGGAGTTCTCAATGGGAAAATACTAGTTTTTTTTATATTAATTTTATAGTTGGAAACTTCTGAAAAATTCTCTATCACTTTTAGTAACTTTTTAGTGTCCGAGACTGGAGTTGTACAATAAATATTCAGGTCATCTGCGAACGCTGCCATTGATATTTTTGTTCCGTAAACTAGTGGGGCATTGTGATATACATTCTGTTTAATGTATAGAAATAACGGTTCAATGTATATATTAAATAATAAAGGTGACAGAGGACAACCCTGACGTGTTCCATTTTTGATTGGTATTCTTTTAAAAAAATTTCTGTTTATATACAATGTAGTGTAAGGATTACTATACAGAATTTTTAAAACTTCAACAAACTCATGAGATAAATTAAAATATGGTAAAATTTCAAACAAAAATTCTATATCAACCCTGTCAAAAGCTTTCTGTGCATCAACTATAAGCACATACATATTAAGGTTCTTCTGTTTAGCATAAGCTATTAAAGTATGCAATGTAAGTGTATTATCACTAGTTTGTCTATTTGCCATAAAACCAGCCTGTTCCCTAGATACGATATGATGCATAACTTTTTTTAATCTATTAGCTATAATAGAGGTTAAAATTTTCATATCTACATTTATTAATGAAATTGGTCTATAATTGTCAGGGTTCTGAAAATCAGAATTAGGTTTAGGTATAAAAATAGTTTTTGAAGCATTGAGATGGGGATAATTAATTTTGTTCTTCATTATATAATTAAATACACGTGAGAGTATTTTGCCAAAGATATTGTCAAATTTCTTATAGAATTCCACCGCCATACCATCAGGACCTGGTGACTTATGCGATTTCATATATTGAATTGTATATATCACTTCTTCTTCAGATATCGGTTTAATCAAATCTCTTTGAATACTGTCCTCTATTCTCGGAAATTTAATATTTTGTAAAAATTCCTTGCTAGTTCTATAGGGGGATAAATCACTGTGCTCACCATATATACTAGTATATATCTGCTCAAAAACATTTATGATATCTTCGGTTTTGAAATAAGTTGTATTTCTAAAATGTATTTCCGAAATTTGTACTGCTGTTCTCGACTGATTAATTATCCTAGCTAATGCCCTTGATGGTGTTTGCACATGATTGGCATACCTCACTAACATCCTATGTTCCTGAAATGTCAAGTTGCTATTTTGTATTAAGAAGAGATATTTTAACATTTAAGTAATTCCACCTCTGTTTGAGTATTAAAATTTTGAATCAATTCTTGATCAAGTGTCTTAATTTTAGCTTCCAATTTTTGAATATCTCTATTTTGTATTTTTTTATAGTATGAAGCTTTTTGCAAAAAGATCCCTCTTATTTGTGCTTTAACCGTCACCCAATCAATGTCAGGTACACCTTGTTGTTTCTTTAATCTATCTAATAACTCTTTAAGATGACCTATAATTTCATGCAGTATTTCCTCCTTATTCAACAAATTTGGGTTAAGAGACCAGTTAAAACCTCTTTGCCGCTGGGCCTTCATTGGATCTTTAGCACAACTTAATGACATTTTTGAATGATCTGACAAGTAACGTGCATGTGTAACAACTAAGGGTCCCAGGTTAACCATTATTCTTGAAATCAAAAAGAAATCTATTCTGGACCACATTTTATGACACGTGGAATAAAAGGTATAATTATTTATACTATTACCAGTATTTAAATACTGGGTAGGATGATATAGTTGAAAGTCTTCCTTAACATCACTTAATACTGATACCACTTGTTTATTAAATGCTCTTTGTGGACAAGATCTATCCAACTTCGGATTCTGATAAGAGTTCCAGCCTTCTCCAATAATTATATAATATTTATCATATTGCGTCAAAATTGGATATAACGATGTTATGAATAGATGCTGGTCATTACAGGGTGCATAAACATTTAACAATAAAATAGGTTTATCAAACTGGGTAGCTAAAAGAACAACATAACACCATCTTCCATCTTTATCTGCCTTAGAGTCTAAAATCTTTCCCTTATAATTATTTTTAATAATTATAGCTACCCCAGCACTGTTAGTTTTACCTTCTGAGGCTATTACTTCTCTAATCCATTCTCTTTTTTGGATATCAACCCATTGATCATTAGTTAAATGCGTTTCTTGAAGTAATATAAACATCGCCTTAGCCTGCAACAATAAGTGTAAAATTAACTTCCTCTTCTTTAAGCTCTGGAGTCCTTTAACATTCCATGAGTCCACCTCCCACATTCAAATAGTTGTTATAAAGTAAAAGTTTAAAAGGGAAAACAAAAAGGAAAGGTAAAATAGCTTGAAAAACATACATAATTTGGAAGCATTCTTGACATCCCGTCCTATACCAGTGCCTATCCACTCTAACCCCGGACCAGGACATGCATAGGTCTTGCATAACATAGAAGACTGAAAGGGTCAAAGAAACACAAAAACAAAAAAATCTTAATTTATAAAACCTTAAACACATCCTATAGTAAAGACCTATATTAACTAACCTAACTATTACAAAGTCTATTCTAGACATTCCTTAACAAACACTACTGTTGTCTACATCTTGGATTAGTTGTTATTGAAAAAAGAAATCATATTAAAGGTATAAATTACTGTAACAAAACTTTAGTAATTGTGATTAGCATGCTATATATACATACTAACCTCACCTATATACTCATAAAATAACATTTGAAAAAATACAAGTTTAACAAATGGACAAGTTTTCCTTCTATTATAGAAAAAAGCTAAGTTATAACCATATATAAACACACACATACCTTAAATAAACATTTTCCTTATTTATACATTATAAACTATTGCTATTTTCTACTCATATAAACTAATATGTAAATACTGTAATATATAGCTATCATCCCTGAGTAAAAGTATAAAGGTTAAATTAAATATTATAAAGTTGTAAAATGTACTAAAACCTCTATATTTAACAGTACTGCATATGGCCTTTTAATCTACTATATATGATAGGGTTTATATTAGCAACTAACTAACCAGTGTTTAAAAATGTTCCTATGTGCTTAAATTAACAAAACAGTACATTACTTGATGTTACAATGTCCTTACAAGGTTAAAAACCAGTCCTGTTGGGTTTCTAAGCCTAGAAACCATGCAGAATACTCGCGATGGAGGACCGCTATTACAGACGGACTTCCAGAAGTGCCACATTGAAATCTGTCCCCTCGACAGTCCTAAAGGCATTTCCTGTCTTCTCGTCGACGCAGACAGCTCGTGGAAGCCATACAACTTCAGAAAACAATCGCAGGTAGCCAAAAACAGCAAAAAACAGCAATCCTATTAATCCAGAAGAGGCCTAAAGCATTTCAAAAGAAGACAAAGGATTACCCAGACCTCGAGCCACAGTAATCAGCAAATCCGACCTCAGGCAGCCTGATTGTCCCAACGGAAATACACTTCAAGTCTCAGAAGCAGGTACACTTTTAAAAACCTTCAGAAAAGTAATTTTCGTTTCATTTTTTGCAGAAACAGAATATTTAATCCCATCTACTGTGAATGTTAATGAATTAGGATATTTCATTTGAAATTTAACCTGTTTATCAATGAGAAATCTGCAGTAAGGAGATAAGGACGGTCTTGCTTGTCTGATTTGCACAGGAAAATCTTGAGCCAGAGAGATTTTGTTGTTTTTCCACATGATACTTCCACCACTTTTTTTAACAGTTACCAGTATTCTGTTAACATCCTGGTAGTTGAGAATTTTGACATATACAGGTCTTGGAGTATTAGAAGCTTGTTGTTCTCTCAAAGCTCTGTGTGCCCTTTCAATAATGATTTGCTTTACCATGTCAGAGTCATTTAAGATCACTGTAAATATTTGTGTTATAGATGGGATTAAGTCATTATATTGCACCGATTCTGGAATTCCTCTAATAATGATGTTATTTCTCCTGGATCTTGCTTCTAAGTCAGTGATTTTGCTTTGAATAGCCTGAATATCTGAATCATGTATACTTGTTTTTTTTTTTGCTAATAGATTTAGTTTGTCTTCATTTTCAGAAATTGGAGCTTCAGATTTTTCCATTCTTTCAAGTAGTTGGTTGCAAGAGTTTCCAAATGTTTGTATTTGGCTAGTTAATTCTTTCAGAGTCTCTTGAATGGGTAATGAAGCAGTTTTGATGTCTTCCATATTTAGTGCTTGATCTAATTTAGTTTTAGTCTCTGGCTTTTGTTGTTCTTGTAGTTTAGTAACTTTTTGCCTTTTAGAGATCACATCTTTTTCCAGTGACCGTAGTTCTGAAAGTTTTGTTTTGGTAGTGGTTGTGTCCATATTTGTTTCCTCTTTTGACATCTTTGTCCAGTACAGAAGTATAAAGTCTATAGAGCACAATGTGCCTTTGTTTGATTTCCTTGTCAGAGCCAGCTAATCTATTATAATCCTGTTGAATAATGTATTATTTTTTTGATTTTCTTCTTCCTACAAGGTAGATGAAGTTGTAGTTGTTTTATCAAAGATTTAGTGTTAAAAAGTTCCTAGTATCAATTTAAAGTTTAGATTTCCTCAGGGTATATACAGAGATGTAGTTCAGCAGTGTTCACAGAATGGCAGCCATCTTTGAATATATGGACTAGCATTTACTTCTGCTGCTTGAATAAACCTTAGTGACTGCTGGATTTATGCTGATTTTTGTTGTCAGCCTTGGTTTGCTCCTGTACTTCTCTTTTGGATTATTCTCTTTTTATGTTCAGGTCTGACTATCCATTATATGTCAGTATAAGCTGCCTACATTTCTTGGATCATCACACTTATTTGTCAGGGGAACAGGTTACCAGGTAGCAGATTTTGGCCTGTTATCTGGACATGCTGGACAGATCAAAACAATTGAGGGGTATGACTATGCATACAGCTTACTACCTGAACATTCTGCCACAGTCTGTAGAGCTGATGGTTATGATTATGCTTACAGCATACTATCTGAACATTCTAGCAAAGTCTGTACAGTTGTTGGGTCTAATTATGCATGCAGCTTTCTATCTGAACATTCTCACAAACTCTGTACAGTTTTGGGGTATGATTATGCATACAACTTACTACCACTCCTGATATTCAAACCCCTGCTATGTGTGGTAAAAATATTACAGTTGACATCACAGTACACTGTGTTATCAGGGAATTGGTGTAAAGCATTCCAATGGTTTCTTTCTAAGTCGCACTCAGTTGTTCTATATGACTGTCCTCTTGGGGCTTTCAACATTGTTATACTGAACTTCCTACACATTTTAACTGCGTTCAACAATGTGGGTAAGACTGCTTAATACAACAGTACTATTTATAGAATGCAACACTACAACAACATATGACAGCAGAATGTACACAAGCACTCCTGGGGTTATAGTTTTATTCACAAGATATTACACCTTTATTTACATGCAACCTATATGACAATCGTCCTGCCATATTGTCTGGTTTATTCAGTACATCCCATACACAATACATTTTTATACTGGTACAACACTTTATAGAACTGCTATATTTATTTGTTATAACAGTACATACAGCAATATTGCTAACCTGCCTCGCGATGCGGCCTTTACAGCCTAGCAGCATGTACTTGCAGGTTCTCAGCCCACTCATCTGCAGCTGTCAGAGAAATACAGTGATATTTAACCATTACCTATCCATAGTATACACAAACTAGACAATCATAATCTACGTAGTAGAATGGGTACTTAGTGCTGGGGCATCATCCATCTGCCTTGCTTGTTGGATCCACTAGTCCAAGAGATCATCCCTCCACTGCTTCAGGTCAGCATGGTGATGTCTGACCTGCTCACCAGTCCGAGGGATACCAGTGGCACTGGTGAGGTCACGGTTGAGACTGTCCCAGGCCTCCACTTTATACTGGGAGCCCTGGTACTGGCCCTGCAGTAGTCTCCCCTCATGGTGTTTTACCAGGAGACATACCATGAATCTGGACTCCTGGGTGCCCCAGTGCTACGATCTAAATCGAGTGTCTTCCCCAACTCCAGCCATTCTGCCTACAGTAGGAAGCTACGGCCAGGTATGGGAATTATTGGTGCCTGTGGGGTTTAAATATGCCCGATTTCCCACAGTTTCCCGTGATTGGACAGTTTTGAAAAGACTAAGCTATGGGCACACCTGCTTACCCAATGTTGGCATTGCTTAAAGGGGCATACCACTGGACAGATTCAGTTAGCAGGCATACACATTGCTTACACCACGTAGGCTGACCTGTGCAATGCTTAGAGTTGCTTAATATCTATTTAGCATTATATTTTCCTTTTGACATTGATTTATTTGTTATATGTTATATCTGTGTCTGGTATCTGTGATTCCTGTGTATGTAAACTGTATGGGGGTCCTGGAGACTTCAACACTTTATTACAATAACGCCTCACATCTGGCCTTACTGCAGTACTCCAGTTCACACATTTATGTCATGTAGCAGACTATACAACATCACACTGTACATTGATTCACGTCACATGTTCAGTTTGATTTTCCTATGGTGTGGATTTGTTTGCTGACACCTCAGTCTTATGTATGGGTCTTATAGTTTAGTGGTTAATTACTGTGACTGTCGTGGACAGGGTTCTGAGTTCGAGCCTTGTAGAGGCTGGTTATTTTGTTGCTGGGCAGAATGCGAGCCATTGGATACGGAGTGATTAAGGCACTTTTAAGCAAATCTAAGCAAGTTTGGGCTGGTTTGTGTGAGGGTAAGCAATGCTAACCTCCGGTTACATATGCTTACAGAGAGTAAGCTTCGATCTTGCTTAACCTGTGTGTGCATTGCTTAGCCCCACACAAATGGGATTAAACCCACTTACTAGTGCTTAAATATGCTTACTACCTCTTACTACCACTTACTAGTGCTACATTTTAGACAGTAATAGTGTAATGGTTCTTGGGGATGTGGGTGATTTGGAAAATTTATGGAGTTATCATTCATTACACAGTTTACCCTCCATTTGTATCTGTGATACTGTATGGGGCACATGTGATTGTCTGCGGACTTTGCAACATTATGACACTGACACCTCACATCTGCATTAAATGCAGTACTGCAGTTCACAAATATATGTTATTTATTAAGTTATGCCACAAAAAATATTTATCACAGAGTGATTTGAAGGGAAAATGGAATATACTGCAGTGGGACTCAAACCAGAAATGACTGCTTGTAAGGTGAATGCTCTGCCTACTACACTATTGCTGTACTGCTTCATTTGAGTAAATTTTGCTTTTTATCCTCTTTCTGCTATTTAAGCTGCATTAACCATAGCTAAGCAATGGGCACACCTGCGCACCTACGGTTAGCTTTACTCAGATTTTTAATAAAAAAATAATAGGGTTTCTTCATTTAATTTATATGTACAGTTGCTGTTGTACACATGGGGGACTATTGGTGGGGATATGCAGACACCTTTGAGTGATCTCACTCATTTCTTAACACTTTCTGCTGTTCTACATTACAGGGGCGTGTTTATTCTGAGAGCTTTGCTCTCAGACACGCCCCATGCACTCGTACACACTCCGTGTAAGCCTGGGAGCTTGGGCAGAGTGCCTTTATTAATATGCATGGTGTACTGCTGTCCTGCTCCTACACAGGCACTTCTGTGCAGGACTAAAGTTAGTCCTGCATGGAAGATTAGTGAATCTGGGGGACTGTCTCTTTTTCATCTTTATTAAAGTTGCTTTGGTGCATCTGAAGCAATATTTTCTTAAAGATGGGATTCCTTATTCCAGATGCTTCCTTCTTTTGCAAAAGAATCAGCCTTTTATAACTGTGTCCTTGTAATTTTTAGCACTAACTTAGATGGGTATAGCTGTTTTAAAAAACATCACTGTGGATTATTTTATGAGGGATATAACAAGGTAAGTTTGAATATTTAATTATCTCTTATCATCATTTCTTCTTTTCTATCACAGGATAATCACCTCCTTACATCTCTACACCTGCAGTTTACATGTGCCACTGTATTGTCTATCTGTTCCCTAAATGGCACATACTTTCTTTTATATCTAATATTTTATTTTCCTTCATTTCCCACTTTTCATTTATGTGTAGTACTTCCCACACTTTTATAAAATCTATAAACAGCGATTATATTTCTTGTTTTAAAGTTTAACTGCATAATTAATACACCAACATGTTTTATGATAAAACTAACAACTTCCATTGTGTGGGGGATTATTTTCCAAGAAAATTAAAGAAAAATATAGGATATTTGGGAAATTTGTTTTATCTAACTAATCCTCAGGGGAGGAAGTTTTAAGTTATGCAACTATTTTTTACCTTTGCTTTGATGTATAATTGTATAATGATAGCCATGTATTTAATTCAGCAATACATGAACTTATCTCTTATAGCTTGTAGATATAGCTTTCCTGTTGTATTTTAAAGTGCAATTCAAGTAACTCCTTCTCAGAGCTCCTAAATAAGATTTCCAGAAAATAAATATTTCTGACAGAAAATCTCCGTGAACATTTAAGACTTTCTTCCAGAAATTGAAAGTACAGTCCTCATCTTTCCTCATGCCCTCAGTCAAGAAACTGGGGATTCCCAACATAATATAGTTCTGCAAATCAGTAACTTAGAAGACACAACAATCTCAGAATTTATAACCCTCTTCTTATTCTTCACTGAAAATTTTTAAACAGTAAGAGACATGTATCTGTTTGTGTAAGCCTGGTAATATGTAACTCTGTTCTGATTTTTTGAATAGCACAGCCACGGATTAATGTTTGGTAATACTTTCACAGAGTAATTGCTTCTGTTGTCTTTGTTATCATATCCACATCCTCATGAAAATGCACTCTTATTTTCAACTACAATTAAGGAAACAGCACTAGTTCTAATAAATTTGAGTTTATGTAGCTTTTAAAGTGAATAAACATATATGTTTCCATGTAGTACAATATCTAACATGATTTTAGCCTGAGGATGACATGTCACATTAAGGGACTAAGATATATTGCTATGTTTCCTCACTGTATTGCCATTATTGTTTTACCATTGTCGGTTTACAGTTACTGAACATGCATTAATAAGTAATGATGTCATAATAATTTGGTAATGTAGTTGTTTAGTATATGACTTATATTGGCTGCACTTTGGAACATTTCCTTGTTCTTAAATACCACAACAGAACAATCAAAGGCTTCACTGTGGTGCTAGTGTATGGGGGTTTCTTGGTGCTGGATGCTTGTTCTTCCTCTCAATACCAGGAAAATACATAGTGCATATGTATATATACATATGTATATATATATATATATATATATATATATATATATATATATGGATATTTTTTTTGCTTTAGAAAGGGAAAACATAAAAATAATATTTTGATCAATGCATATGAAAAATTAAGAAGAACAGATTAATGAAAAGAAATGTAATAAAGAAATGTGTTCATGGAATGAGTACCCAAAACATGCACTGTAATTTCATTTGTTCATTATGTATCTTTTATTTATCTATCACAATACTTTTATGTATTTGAATATTAATCTTAGTATTAAATAGAGCAATTTGTCTTTAAAAATTAGCTTTTAAAAGACAAAGATCTCCAGAAGTTGTAATATGTTGATAATTCCTAAACCAAAAGCTTTTTTTATAAGCAATGCCACAAATGCACTGGCTACCTTCAGCAGTGTCCTCACTTCCATACAAGACTCAGTCTTCTCTTGTGCACATAGGAGAGTGAGGGGTAAAATACAATTGGATCACTGCTGATATTAAAACCCTCATGCTCTGCCTGGAAGTAAAATAAAAGTAATTCTAACCTTTACCAAGCCTATTAAACACTAATTTATTTGTGTTTGTTTTCCAGAGTAAAGCACAGATCTGCATGGACCTTTTTTCAGAGTTAGCCCAGGAGCAGTGAGCAGTGTTTGGTGAAATGACCTGCTCAGAGTCAGACAGTTGGGCAATGGAAGCTGATGGAATCAAACCTTTTACCACTGGTCCATGGGAAATATCTAATTAATCCTCTAAGCCAACCGCTAGACTAAAAAAAAGGCAAACTAGAATTGCAACAAATTTTGCCAAATCCATACACTTAAGAAATAAACAAACTGATGCTACAAGTAATCCAAAACAATTTTGGAATGAAAAAAGAAACTGACAGAAAAATTGAAAAAAATACTAAATAATCCTCCACAAGTTTAAAATAGTGTAAGCCTCTTTGACCCAAAGAATACAAAAGATTCATCATTGCCAGTATATAAGATACTCTTTTCAGGAGCCTCAGACACACATTAATTCATCTTTATGCTGAGAGAAATGTTGAAGTTTGTGCCAAATTTAGCATAAATCTGCATGATTTATGATTTAGGTTAGGTGCACTGTTTACATGGTAGAAATGCTCTTTTATATATATATTAACTACAGAATGGTGCTTGTACAGATTATGAGGAGACTAACACATTCTTAGTTAAACCAAGGCAATAGCTCCATTCAACTCCCATTGGGATAGAATTTGGTACCTAGGTCAAATGTTAACCTAGAATAGTTAATAGGTCATTCACGCAAGGTAACATGATCTTTGAGGTATATCAGTTCTTGACCTTATAGTACTGCCTTATCTTTTTCCATGTAAGAGTCGTATTGTCTCTGGTGAATTTAGCTATAATATACTGCAAGACACGTGTCTGGCACTGAAACAAAAGGCTGATTTATATACAATGGAACGGCCAAGGATTTTAACAGTCACAATGATATATGCCTAATCCTTTAGATAAGTGTGGTTTATGGGTAATACTGTTCATCTGCATTTCACTTTACCATTGTACTGGTCTAGCTTATTTTGGAGAGATATTTATTGCTAATGGTCATTGGCTCAGTGCATTAATGTGCATTGGAACAGTGGCTTTGTCTGTATACTAGCATGCCAATCATAAGGGACCATATGTATATTTTAATGGCTTACTTTTAATTTAGAAAGAAATAAAAATGAACAATCCTGGATACTGGGACTTAACATATCTCTTCTAGCTTAAATGAGCACTCGTGATGTCCTCGCGTAAGTTTTTCAAGCCTCATTTCCTTTACTCCATGTAAATAATCCCCCCCCCCCCGAATAGCATAGATTGCTTTCCTGTTTAAGTTACACACGTTTCTTTACATGTTAGAGATTCTGGCTGTTCTCGCTTTTTTTTGTTTATCTCTGTACATTGCTGGTTTTGCTGAAAACTTAGTTTTTAGATTTCGAAGCTGGACATTTGCCTAAAGCAATAATGTCATTAATGTACCAGACATGAACAATCAAACTACCTTTTACTTTCTAAAAGATAAAAATGAATAAGTGCTAGCATTTTATGTGAATATCACAAGAATAATTATTTTTCTGCTACATAAATGTGTTTGTGTGTGTGTTTTTATATATATATATATATATATATATATATATATATATATATATATATATATATATGTGTGTGTGTGTGTGTGTATACATATATGTGTGTTTGTGTGTGTTTGTTAAATCATGCTATTCTGTTTTAGATGGTACTTAATTGTCTGCCAGTGGATATCAATGACATTCAAACTCAACGTAAAAGAAAAGGCTCTATTCATTGATTAAAAATCATGCGTAAATGTTATTTGCAATACAAGAAAAGCATGTTTCTAATTTAGAACATATAAAAATAAACAGGTTAGGATTCCAACTCTTAGTAAATGCATTTTGTGGTACTGGTAGCTCAACAGTTGTTGCTTTTTGTTATTAACAAGTTATCAGTTATGACACAGATCTTAGATAATGATGAAAATCTGTGAAGTTAAACAAAATACAGAATGCTGAATATTTACCATTATAAACTCATATCTACATCCAGAAATATGGGTCAAAAAGGCAAACTTGTTATTTGATAAGACTGTTGCTATTATGCAGGGTCAAATAATAATTACAGTGACCTTTAACTATAAATTTAACCCAAATTATTCAAGTGTGGTAATTAAAATAGAGCACTCCAATTACCAATAATATTACAAATGGATGTCCACTTAACAATAAGTTATTGGATTTAAATAGTGCATTTTTCTTCCTCATTATATTTACAAATTATGCTTAAGTTTGCACAGCAGAATGCTTAGCACTTTGAACAGTGCATAATTAATAAGCTTAGTTAGATTCTGCAGATTCATTTTCTATTTGTTAGTTTATGCCTCAGAACAATAATACTATGTTGGCCTACTTTCATGCGACTGATTTATGAAATGCCTTAATGTAAGAAAAAAATAAATAAATAAAAGCTTGGACAGTGTAAAATTCTCTCCACAAAACCAGGCAACAAAATGTTGGTCTAGAAATCTGAAATATGTACCTAAATCTACTTTACATCTGGTTCTTGCAAATTGCCACTTTCACAACTATAGCTATATACTATCAGTGATATATTTGAATCAATCTCTCTGAGATACTTTCACTTCATGCCTGCTCTATGGTATTTGGGTATTCTTTGAACCAACAGGTCAGAATAAGCTTTTATTGCTTTACTGCATCAAAGTCACAACTGTAAATAAAGGCTGTATTGCAGAATTCCTATTTGGCCTTAATGAGTCAGAAGTGTAGTATTAAGACAGTTTGTCTCCTTATCAGGTAAAGACAGGACGTCCTTTCCTCAATGTTCGATACATTTGCCAGTAAAATTTGTGCAGATACTGGCTATGTTTCTTCCCATAATGCACAGATAACTGTTAATTATGTATTATTCTCTCTCATCTTTCTTTCTTTCCATATCCTTCAACTTTCTCCATACTCAGTCTCTCCTCAGCACCTCCTCACTACCATCTTATGACATCCTTAAGCTGTGATGCTAAAAATCACCACTGCCTATAATCTTCAACTTTGTTCACATCTGTTCCTCTTATACCAAGCCCATAAGCTTGTTGTACGTCTGACGGTTATACATACATTTGCACCTGTAACAACAATTTGAAATATAATTGATAAATATGTGTCTGTGTGAATTGTGTGTATTATTTTGTTATATTTTGAATGATTTGTCATTTAACTTGAGTAGAATGTACCTATATGAATTGTGTATGTATTTGTTATTCTTTGAATACATTGTTAAAAACATTGTAATATGTATGTAAACTTTAGGTGGAGCTTTTCTCTTCAGGCCTCCATGGAAAATGGAATCACCCAGTCATACTTTCACAGTCAACAAAAACAAATATATAAAGTCCAGTCTAGTATGCTATACAATTTCAAATCATGTACCCACGTTTCAACTATCTTATGTCAGTGATTAAATAATAGAAAATTAATCCTCATTCAGTTAGTCTATGTGATAAACACAGACATAGTGAAATCTCACATACATGACCCTTGTAGCTATGCCTTTAGAGAATGTGAAAAATGTATAAGACTCTGAGTGTTACAACTGGGAGCAAGTTGCCCTTCCAGGGTCATAACAACAGCATGCAATACTATAACTGAAGGTAATGTATGGAATCGCATGCCAACTTACTTCTGAAAATAAAATAGTCATCATGCAGGGCATTAATATGCCAAGTCTACTATATTGGCAACCACAGCTAACAATATATTCCACAAGGTGATTGTGTCCTATGAAAGATCTGCAGACTCTGTAGCAGAGATGCTGTGCCTTAGCCAGCACTGTATGGTACTAAATGAAACTGAAAAGGGAGTTGTCAAATAAATAATAAACTAACCTAAGTTCAGCTTCTATTTTGGTTACAAACTTTCATACAAATACTTGTGTTCTGATTTAGCTTATTTGTTAAGCAGGTACATGCCCAATATACAGGTAATGCCATCAAATACCCATCAAGTAAGAGTTCCAAAAAAATCTGCTAAGACAAGAGAACACTCCTTTGCGTTATGTTGTACATACCACATGAAATGATCTGTCATTAGAAAACTAGTCATTGATGGAAAAACATTTCTTAAGTGCAGCATTATCTAAATGTCTACTATTAATGTTTCTGAACTTACTTTTTATGGGATCTAATATAAATAATTTAATTCCTGAGCTGGAATTCACTGCAAAAAGAATTGCAGAACAAATCACATAGCACCAATGTGATGATTTGTGCTAGAGTGTTATGCATTGATTCAGTCATCCAATTGTATTACAGGTCAACATCTCATTTTCAGCAAATTGTATAACTATGAGCTATTCCTCTGTGCAGTTGTAAGAAATATATAGTGGGGTACCTACCATCTGTGCAGATACCAAGAGAAACAGACAATGGCACTTCCATGATTCAAACACATGTGGAAACACATGCACACACACATACAGGCAGGCATGCATGCACACACAGACACACACACACACTACTGCTCAGAAGAAAAAAGGTTGTGTGGACCAACAAGATAGGGTGGCCTCTTATTCTACTATCAAATGTCCCAGAAGACCTTGAAGACTTCCAGAGGAGCCTCAGCAGCCAGAAAGATGTGACAGTGGAGTCAGACTGAGATGGCCTCAGTGTTACAGCATCAACCGACAGCTACTGATATTAGTATGTTTGCAAGATAAGGGGAATTTGGGAATATTTTATTGGATGTTTACTTACTTAAATTATTATGTGATTTGAATTCAGGGGACAAGTGTAGATTGCAGATGCTGCTGTGGGCCAAGACCATTGGAAGAATGTTGTGTTATGGAGTTCAGGAGCTGCAGAGAGGTGTGGAGTTGACAGGGGTTAGGAGTCCTTCTGCAGGGGATCAGGATTTTCTCTTGTTGCCTGCCAACAGGGGGTTAAGTCTGGGGAATCATGTAGCCATTAGCAGTTTGGTAGGGCTTTTCAGGCCATTCTATAGATGGAGGCAGCTAATAAATTAGTCCTTATTACAGTGCATATCTCACAGGTTGTAAAGGAGAAAATTTGACAGGTAGATTTTGTTAAAGTTTTTGATCTCATGGATGATGAAGGTGTGCAAAGGGTGGGTGAGGCACAGCCACATGGGGTCAAGGATCTTATGGCAGCCCTGGCTGCAGTGGGGAAGAGAGGTTCAGGGAGCTATAGGCCACGGACTTTGGACAATTGGTTCTGGGGGGGTTGTTTATTTCATGGCTGTTATGCTTGAGATGGAGCCCCAAAAGGCATTACTTTTATTTTTTTTTCTTAATGCTCAAAGAGGCTCAGAGGCTATGGGGTAGTAATGCCTGGCTTTCACACAATCAACTCCTTCATAGATTAAAGGCTGTGGACAGGTCCTTGGTGTGGTAGCATAAGCATCCTAATGCATGGATGAGGATCATGTTGGATAGGTCAGGCAATGCAGTCAAGGAGCAAGATGGAGGCAATGGGCTGGGAACAAGGTAAAATCATGTTTGGCTTCAATGCAGGTACGTGTTCAGTGCGCTCATATAGCTTGCTGCATGTGTGTTCTCACTGTTAGACTAGCATCCTGCAATAAAATATTGGTGGAAGGATGTGCTGAGTGGAATGAGAGTTGATATGTGTGGGGCAGGTCAAGGTGTGGAAGTTGGGAGAAGACAGAGAGGGCAGCAGAGGGGCACAAAGGGAGGAGACAACCTTTTGAGATAGTACCAGTTGATGGGCTAGTGCATTCACTTATTGATGTGAATTGTTTAGGGTATCTACTGCAGAGCTACCACAATATGAACATGCCCCAAGAGCTAGTAGGGGAGTTTCAATGCAGTTTTGAGATGAAATCTATGGAGGATGGGTTGGTTCACATCTGTAAGCATTTGAACTCAGTGGTAGTAAAAGAGAAATTAGTCCTGAATATTCATTGGTTAAGGAGTTGGCTGTGGGTATGTTATTAGGTTCCTTTGATTTTCCTTAAATTTTTCAATATCACATATCTCCCTGGGTTTGTTGGCAAAGAAACAACCAATAGAGGTTAGATTAATACATCATTTGCATTTGATGGAAGGTGATTTTGTTAACACTCTTATCGATAGGTCAGACATTAAGGTTTGGAATACATTACCAGATGAGCCACTGAGGGTGATCAGTGCATTCAAGGATCCTTGGTTGGCTAACTTGGACATTGAGTCAGCTTTTAAGTTAGTACCTGTGAGGTAGCAAGTTTAGCCTATCTTGAGTATGAATGTCAGTGGAAGGTTTTACTTTGACAAGGCCATTATCATTGGCTAGCAGCTGTGTGTGTCATTATTGAAAAGTTCAGCACAGCACTGCTCTGAGTGTGGCAAGAGATGGTGGTTGCACAATTTGGACAATTTATTGCTGAGTGGGGAAGGAAAGGAATTAGTGATGAAGGGAATGAGGGTGTTTGAGGAAGTATGTGTGGAGCTTGGGGTGCCATTAGCAACAGTCAAAGTAGAAGGCCCAGCTAAAACACTAAGCTTTTTAGACATACTGGATGTTACTTTAGAAATATTCAAGCTGCTGCATGAATCAGTAGAAGAAATGAGAGGTAAAGTGGAGTCAGTAGTGGTAAAAAAAAAGATGAAGGTTAAGGAAGTGATGGAGGTTTTGGGTTTATTAAATTTTGAATGCAGAGCAGTAGGGATGTGGAATGCCTTCACAACAGCTGTAGACAATTTGTTTTCAGGTGCAAAGTGGAGGCATTGTCTATTTGACTTACATTTCTCCAGCATTTTAAGAGTCTTTTTGGTAGAGTATTGGGTTACTTCACCAAATATTGATTTGTTTAAGGATATGGCAATGTAGTTGTTGATTTGGTCATCAATGGTAGTATGGGAGGTGAACTTTCAGAACATAAGGTTGATATTTCATTCAGATAATTTAGTGGTTGTTCAAATTTTGACTAAGAAGACTATGAAATCTAAGTGGTTTCAAGTGTTAATTAGTAATATTATTTTTTGTTTAACCATTAACCATTTTTTTCAGCTCAGCATATCTCTGGCCATTGCAACCTTTTGGCTGATACCCTGTCCTGCTTTCAGTTTTTGCAGGTTTTGGCAACTGGCACCCAATGCTCAGACAAGCCACACTATTCTGCCTGGGAAGGTGTGGGGGACTCACCAATCATGACAAGTTGGCTGGTTCAGCAGGCCTTGTCTAAGGCTATTAGACAAGCACATAGTAAGGATGTGATAGTTTTAATCAGTATTTAAGTAGTTTGTCATTGAATATAAGGTCTTGGTGTGGTGAGAGCTTCGGCAAAGCTGTTGGGTTTATGGGATGTGACTAAGGACTGGTGAATAGGAAGGCTGATGTAGGGTCAGGTGAAAATACAGCCAAAGACAGGGGAAATATGGTTACTGCTAGGCAAGCATATGATGTGTATTGTTAACTACATTGCACAAATTGGCATGTTGATATTTTCATTATGTATGGTGGGCCACCTTGATGTTTTTTACATATGTTGGATTGTTTCAGGTTAGTGAATTGTCGGGTGAGCTGAAGTGGTACAATCTCAAACTTACTTCAATGATGGTGTTAATTTAAACTGGAATCCAACAGGAAAAGTTCAACTGACAACAAATGAAGTAGACCTCAGTGTCTCAGCATCCAGCTTTATTAAACACTTAAGCGTTTTCGTCCCGGTATAGAAGACTTCATCAGAATGACAAAATAATTCACAAAGCAAGCTTAAATACAAAGCTAATATCCCACAAGCCCTAATTCACCAATCATAAAATACATCCAATTAAGCTTCCTACCAAGGAATAATTAACCATTACAGTGCTGAAATACATTCCTAACATAGCTCTGAACATAAATAACAATTAAGATCTTTAATACAATAAAAATTAATTAATATAACAAATACCCCATTACAATATAACAAAGTTAAAAGTGAATCTAGAATCACAGCATGTAGTTTGCTTTCAGCCTCAAAAAACCGGCCAAAGACACATGCTCATTCAGGCCAGGGGTACTGTAGCATTAGTGAGTAGAATCCATTGCAGTTCTAAATATTCTAGATAATCTGCTTCAGGACCCACTGCTCTGCAACCTAAATCACACTGATCAATAATACAGAATTTAAAGAAATACCCCTGGATTCTGTATGCCTTGCACAGCATGCAGGATCAGTGCAGGAGCTCTAGCAGGCAATATGTCTGCCGTGTGATCCAGGAACAGCCTGCAGGGGTGTGCATGAGCGCTCCTCATAGCCGGCCTTAGGCATAGGCCAACTTGTTGACCACCTAGGGTGCCACTGTAGTAGGGGCACTTTTCCACTATTTATTTGGTGTAAGTAGGCTAGGATGGGGGCATCAGGTGGTGTGGTGGGGGGCACCGTGGAGCCCTTTTGCCTAGGTCACCAGTTGACCTAAGCGCCGCTCCTGCACTAGTACTGCCTGGGCTAAGCCCCTGTATGCAAATCACTCCATTTGCAGGAGAAATCCATGCAAATGAGGTGTATTTGTGATCCAGGAAGCTTGAAACCGGCCGTGCAGGACTAGTGCAATCAGCAGAAATGTACTCGGTTAGTAACAGAGTACTTTTCTGCAAAATCCAAAACGGAGCTGTGACAGCTACAAATAAAGACTGCATATCAGTCAGGAAGCATGCCAATGGCCAGGTATAAGGCCACTGGCATTGCAAACAGCCAAAAAATACAAAAATCAACTTTTTTTTTTTAGCTGATCTCGGCTGTTTAAGCGTAGGGCAGCGGCACGCAAACAGGATCGGGGGGGAATAATAAAATAAACCTAAAATAAGCATTCTAACTAAAATAACTATTCTTCCACACAAGTCAATGGCAGGCAGAAGACAACATGGCCAGTGAGTAGGGGTTGCTATGGAGGGAGGCTCAGTGTGAGACATGTAACTATGCATTAGCAGGCAATCCTATGCAAATGAGGGGAATGATAGTGAATCCCAGTTTTCCCCAGCATGCTAGTCAGGTCCCAACAGTGTATGAGTAGGAATAGCTTGGGGGAAGCCTAGGAGGTAGCTGACATCATAGGGGTGTGTGTCAGGCATACTGCAAGTGGATTGGAGCACTGTGGCTCAGGTTTGCTCCTAGCTTAGCACAGCTAAGCAAGGGGGTGTATCTGATTCTGCTGAGCACTCTTTACATTGCCTAAGCGGGTGTGCGCACCATGCACTGGGTTTTAAAGGAAGAAAACAAAAGTTAAACCAGGAAATAGCAGTACTGTGCAAATTTGAGCACTCTGTTTGTGCGACGTACCGCCGGGCTTAAACAGGAAGGCAATGGGAAGGGAAAACAGCAGTAGGAAGGTAATCAAGGAGAACTAGCATAGCTGGCAGGTGAAATGTTTCAGAATCAGACAATTACACAGGCAGCAGATCAGCCCAGCCCAGATAACTACTATAAACTATGCAAAGACCTTCCCCTCTGTTTTCCTTATACTCCACACCATCAGTGTATACAAGCAGGGAACCTTTAACAAACAAAACTACAAAATGATAGGGGCTGCATCAGGCAACATAGAACAACATGTGCAAGAGTCTGAGGGTGGTGAGGATGTGAATGTTGCAGATCATCCCACAGTGAAGAGATGGAGAAGAGTGTACAGACCCAGGGTAACCTATCAGGGGCTACATCAGCTGGAGATAATGGAGTGCTATAGGGTGGACAGGGACCTCCTACAGCAAATTGTTGAGCTGTGCCGGCCACACCTGACACACCGAACTGACCGAGGGGGAACCCATCCCAGTGGATACCAAGGTATGTGTAGGCCTAGGAATACTAGCCAATAGTATCACCCAAGCTCAACTGGGGATATCATGGGAATCTCACAGGCATCAGCAACAGGAGTATTCCACCAGTTCCTGGATACCATGTCAGCACATGCCAGTCAGCACGTATATTTCTTCAACATCCATGAGGTGTTGGCCAGCAATATGTGTCTCTCTTTCACCAAGTAGCAGAATACCCTGAGGTAGTGAGTGCTATAGACTGCACATACATATGCATCACATTACCACCCGGTGATCAGAGTAGGGCCTACATCAGCCGCAGGGGCCTCCCCTACATCAACTGCCAGGTCATGTGTGATGCCCAGGGAATTATAATGAATGTATGTGCTGGCTGCCCTGGAAGCTATCACGATTCCCACATTTGGCATCTGATGCAGCTGTACCAGAGATTTGCCAATGGGGACATCCCATACGCTCACCTAGTGGGGGCTGCTGGTTACACACTGGAGCCGTGGCTGATGACACCCATCAGAAATGCACACACACCTGAACATGAATGCCATAATGAGGCACACACACAGACCAGATTTATAATAGAGCATGTGTTTGGGTTGCTTCAGTCATGGTTCTGGTGTCTGGACATATCTGGTGGAGCCTTGTAGTACTCACCAGCTACATGCACCCGATTTGTTATGGTATGTGCCATGCTACACAATATGATCCTGCAGAAGCAGCTTCAGCAGGAACAGCACAGGGCAGGGCCACATAGCAACCCACCAATGCCAAGGCCTGCACAGGCACAGAGTGACTCAGAGGAGGAACAACCTGAGCACCCCTAAGTAGGCAGATGGAGGCATGCCCAGCATGCTGAGGCCATGGCAAAGAGACTATGCATAGCACATACACTGACACACTAGGGGCCCAGGGAGTAACGCCTCTCTCTGACTCGCACATACAGTAAAAGGGATGCCAAAAATGACACTACCTGTGCTCAACCATGTATAGGGAGTGTACTATGCGCATCCAACATAGGTAGCCCTCCAGCACCATCCTCAATCCTGGCACACCCACAAGGTATGTCAGTCAACCTACCAATTGCCAAATGGAGTAGAATGTGTTGTTACCTGTATCTATGGTATGGGTGTGAGCATGCAAGTGAATTGGGTGGCTGAATGTTATGGCAGCAGATAGTAGACACCCATAGTGGAACCATGACATCTGTAACACATACTGGAATCACCATAGTAGCCCGTACTACACATGGTGACAAAACCCACTGCAGAAAATGTGCTGGGTGACATGTGTGGTCAAATGACTCACACATGCCAGTCAGGGAGGTTCATATACCCAACAACAGCAGGGCAAGTGTAGACAAATCCATACAGAGCCTGTGCTATGGCCTCTGAATGATGTCTATGGGTAACCACCCCCCAAGACCTACACAGACAGACTACAGCAGGTCAGGCAGTGGGATGTTAGTTCTGAAGGGTAGGAAGTCAGACACTAATATGTAGGGCAACCAAAGCTAAGACCTGTAGTACACTGATATGCCTCTAGTCAGTATGATAGGTTAGAATACAGAATAAAATGGAGTACCTGACATACCACTACAGTCATAGCAAATGTGTGTATGTGCCAGGTGTGCCCCCCCATCCTATGTAGATATGTAGAAACAGTAAGGTGTGCCCCCCCCAATTATGTGTAGAAATGTATAAACAGTCAGGTGTGCCCCCCAATCCTGCGTAGAAATGTAGAAACAGTCAGGTGTGCCCCCCAATCCTGTGTAGAAATGTAGTAACAGTCAGGTTTGTCCCCCCACAATCCTATGTATAAATGTAGTAACAGTCAGGTGTGCCCCCCCCACACACCTATGTAGACATGTCAGGTCTGCCCCTTCCCCCAATCCAGTGTAGAAATGTAGTGACACTCAGGTGTGCCCCCCCAATCCTGTGCAGAAATGTAGTAACATGTATGAGTAGGTATAATATGAATGGAGCAGAGATGGGCAGAGGTGGCCAAGGTAGCAGGATAGGTTGTAGCATTTGTACAATATGCAGGTGTTGTGTGTGTTAGGATGGTGTGTGTTTCAAAATGTGTGAGAATGGTCAGTATGTATGCATGCTGAGGTAAGACCTAGTGGCCATGGCCCACTACTGCTGATAACAGGAGCAAGCCCTCATGACTGCAGTGCCAAAGACAATTCCCACCAGTATAACACATGCTAGCAGTAAGCCATTGTAAATGTATGGTGGTAATATGTGTCACCATCTGAAAGACTGACATGGCATGGCTGTTGGGCTAGATATACAAGCAGTACACAGGGGAAAGTACCCCAGACATACAGTATATATTATGTCACTGTAAAATGGTGACATCCTTGGATTTGTACATAGAGGTATGCATTATAGTAACAGGACCTGTAGTAGGGAATACCGGTGATGTCTGCCTGAACACCTGCAGATCGCAAAGGAGGTAGTACTGATGTATTGGGAATCAGTTGCTGTACCCGCACATGCCAACATAACTGTAATGCCACATGCATATCTGTGTGTCAGATGCAAGTAGTGTCCATAGCACATGCACCCAGCCACGCAAACACCAACACAGGCACCTCTCTGGCAATATCCCTGCTGTGGGGAATGGGTACAGTATGACCCCACCTGTATATGGCAATAGTTGAAGACTGCAGCATGCAGTGCAGGTGTCCCATGCAGGTGTATCCCTAGCTGTAGGTAGCACCCTGTCAGCATCCACACCACCTGCTCAAGACTGATAAAAGGTATTGGCATGAACAACTATCACATCCACCCTGTCATCCCAGGGGAATATACTGTATGGTAGTCTGGGACTGTAGGACTGACAGAATGCAACAGCCTGCCATTTCTGGCCTGCATCAACACCTAATGCCCCATAGATGCCTGCCAAAGGCCCGTGTCTCACACGTACTGCCAATGCATGTTATGTCACAGACACCCAAATAACATAACATACTCCATTTAAGCCATATGCAAGGCCATGTTGACAAACCACAGTAACATGTCCACCATGTCCCACTGCATGAACTGTGGACCAACACTAACACACACATGTGATGTGGTGATACCCTTAGGGAAAGTATCACAGAATGTATGCATAATGTCTGGAAGGGGTTAGAATAACAGAGAGGGGTGTGGGAGCATGGGCAGCATGGAATGTGCAGGGTCCGACACCAAGCTGTGTGCACACTATCCCTGGCTGCAAACACATAAATGGGTTGCTACACACCTTCTTGTACACCACAATAGGATAAATGTACTGAGCCATGGCCCCTACCTCTGGCTAACGTGTGCAAATCTGTACAGCTGTGAGGCATTGCCACAGCAAGATAAGGCCATACTGCCATGTTGATGGGCGAACAAGTATGGGATCCTCTGCCAGCACTGTACCAAAGTGCTGAACTGGATACACAAACCCAGCACAAAGTGTCTGCAGCTCCCCCTCCAGAATGGCGTAACTTACCATGAATACGTTGGTGTCTGCCCACAATACTGGACACAGCTGCAGTTACCCTTGTCCCACAAGTCATCACTGTGAGCAAGAATGTTCACCTGACAGTACATGAGGTCAGAAAACATCACTGTGTATAACAGTACACATGTCTGAATATCTCTGCTAACAGCAGTACCATGCAGCTGAAGCAGCACAGACATAATCACCTACAGTACACACTATCCCCTGCACAGTTTGTCCCCATATTGCCAAATGTTTGACTGATACCCTGCAGAAACAGTATGCTACCTGTAGGTGTCCAACACAAAGGTCTGCACTGTAGTACAAACTACCTGGAATCGATCCACACATTCAATACAGAAGGGCATACTGGGCATGCTCACACACTTAGAGAAATGTGGGTAATGTCAGCCAACAACATACTGGGTCATACAGGTCATACTAGGCATGCTCACCCACTTAAACAAATGAAGGCCATGTGTGCAAACAACAGTGAACCAGACATACCTGGCATCTGCAGATGTTAGTACAGGCACTCCTCAGTATGCAGCACTCATGCTTTGCACACACACTGGATAGGAATACAGGCATATATCCAAGGACAACACACTATAATAAGTGAAAAGTAGACATACACAGATGTGTGGAATAGAGTGACTATCACAAGGGGTCATCCATTATGAAGCCTGCCCCGTCAAGCACATAGCCAAATGGCTACAAACACATAAGGTTCAGATGTCACTCACTGTAGACCTTAGCCACTGGTATCTGTCAGCATGACAGACTGTGTGGTGCAAGTGCTAGCTGTGCAACATGACTGTACAAGGAAGTAGTCATCTAGCAGGTGTATACATGTACCTGGGAAATATAACCCTGCGTGTACCCGCATGTGGTGTGTCAACCTCTAGATGAATGGGTTATGGCCCATGTGCACACACTGCCCCTCCAATAGCTGCACTATGACAAGCCTGTTAGGTCATCTACTTTGAAATACACCCTTGTGAAAGGTGTAGGCCAGTAATCTCTGTGGCACTTCCTATAACTGCATACTGTTGTAATGTGATAAACTAGTTAGGTAGGAGTTCTAATCCCAGACATGGCAAATGTGTGTGTGTGTGTGTGTGTGTGTGTGTGTGTGTGTGTGTGTGTGTGTGTGTGTGTGTGTGTGTGAGAGAGAGAGAGAGAGACCATCTGTGTAGAGAGCAATGCTTTTTAGGCTAGTCACACTCACTGCAATTCAAATGCCCTACTCTGTCCAGGCTGCTGATGTCATACACTGTGAAATACACCTTTTGAAAAGCTGCAGCCCAGTAATCTCTGTGGTGCATCCTATACACATGTACTACTGTAGTGCAATAAACTAGTTAGGTAGGAGTTCTTACCCCAGACATGGCAACTGTGTGTGTGTGTGTGTGTGTGTGTGTGTGTGTGTGTGTGTGTGTGTGTGTCACTGTCTGTGCACTGTGAAATACACCTTTTGGAAAGCTGCGGCCTAGTAATCTCCATGGTGCTTTCTATACCTGCATATTACTGTAGTGTAAGAAACTATTTAGGTAGGAGTTCTAATCCCAGACATAGCAACTGTGTGTGTGTGTGTGTGTGTGTGTGTGTGTGTGTGTGTGTGTGTGTGTGTGTGTGTGTGTCATTGTCGGTGTAGAGAGCAATGCTTTTTAGGCTTGTCACACTCACTACAATCTAAATGCCCTACTTCTTCAAGGCTGCTGATGCCATACACTGACATACACCTTTCAGAAAACTGTAGCCCAGTAATCTCTGTGGCGCATCCTATAACTGCATACTGCTGTAGTGTGATAAACTAGTTAGGTAGGAGTTCTAATCCCAGACATGGCAACTTTGTGTGTGTGTCGCCGGCTGTGTAGAGAGCAAATTTTTTTTAGGCTAGTCACACTCACTACAATTCAATTGCCCTACTTTGTCAAGGTTGCTGATGTCATACACTGTTAAATACACCTTTCAGAAAGGTGTAACCCAGTAATTTCCATGGCACATCCTATAACTGCATACTGCTGTAGTGTGATAAACTAGTTAGGTAAAAGTTCTAATCCCAGACATGGCAACTGTGTGTGTGTGTGTGTGTGTGTGTGTGTGTGTGTGTGTGTGTTTGTGTGTGTGTATGTGTAGAGAGCAATCCTTTTTAGGCTAGTCACACTCACTACAATTCAATTGCCCTACTTTGTCAAGGCTGCTGATGTGATATACTGTGGAATACACCTTTCGGAAAGCTGTAGCCCACTAATCTCTGTAGCACATCCTATAACTGTATACTGCTGTAGTGTGATAAACTAGTTAGGTAGGAGTTCTAATCTCAGACATGGCAAGTGTATGTCTCTGTCTGTGTAGGGAGAAATGCATTTTAGCCTAGCCACACTCTTTACAATTCAAATGTCCTACTTTGGCAAACCTGCTGATGTCATTCATTGTGAAATACACCTTTGGGGAAGGTGTACTCCAGTAATCCCTGTGGACCATCCTATAGCAGCTTCATGCTGTAGTATGATATAGAACTATGGTAGGGATTCTATTCCCACACATGTCGGTTGTGGATGTTTTGAGTGTGTTTCAATGTCTGTGCAGGGAGCAATGCATTTTAGCCTAGCCACACTCACTACAATTCAAATACAATACTTTGGCAATCCTGCTGATGTCATCCAATGTAGAATACACCTTTTTTGGAAGGAGTACTCCAGTAATTTCCTTGGCGCATTCTATAACTGTGTAGTGCTGTAGTGTAATAAACTAATTAGGTAGGAGTTCTAATCCCAGACATGACAGGTGTGTGTGTGTGTGTCTGTGTGTGTGTGTGTGTGTGTGTGTCTGTGTGTGTGTGTGTGTGTGTGTGTGTGTGTGTGTGTGTGTGTGTGTGTGTGTGTGTGTGTGTGTGTGTGTGTGTCGGTGTTTGTAACTCATATCCTGTGTGGAAGTGGGTGTGAGTATGTAACAACTGGGCTCAATGTGGAGTGGGTTTTGCAAATTTCTTATATGGTGGCCCTAGTATACACAAAGTCCACCATACAGGGATAACAGATGTGAAATAGCCAAGAGGCTGGGGTTCAACTCCATACCCATACATGTGACATCAAGGCCAGGCAAACAAAGTTAGCAACCCTAGTATTACCCAGAGAACACTCTCAAGCCATGTCCCATACACACACACACTTGCCTAGGCAGCAGCCACTATGTTGGTAGTACCCTGCATATTGCCCACTGATAGTTACTATGGTGTGATTGCAGTGGGCTTCAGAGGGCATGACACCCTGTCCATCTGTCCATTAGGCACATACATGCTAACAGTGTGCCTTCACCATGTTCCCCACTGGACACCTGCAACACCTCTGGTGCCATCAAATGTGACCCACAAGGGACATAACATGCCTGAAAACATGCCTAGTATGGCTAGATGTCACTGACACCAGGGAATGCTGGTATCATACTATCAATGTACGCACAGGGTAAATCTGCTGTCTATTACCAGTTCCCACCACATGAGGCCAGGACTGGTATATCTGATGATAATATGTGTACAAAATATGGGCCAGACACCCCAGGTACAGTTCCACATGTCACTGTACATGCATGTGGGAGGTGTGCACATCCCAGACACCGTCCATGAATAGCTGTCTAGCACAGTCAACCTCTACACACCTCTAAAGCAATGCACCCATGCGTGTCAGCACTGGCACCCTGTGTGTGTGTGTGTGTGTGTGTGTGTGTGTGTGTGTGTGTGTGTGTGTGTGTGTGTGCTGTTGTGTTGTATGATGCGTATGATCACATTCACTCTCACTGCAACCCCACTGGCATACTGAAGCATGCTGCCCAATGTCAGACACTTCCACATACCCTTTGCCTATATAACCTCCATATGACCCATGTGCTGCATGTGATAATTGCACAGTAATGTGTTGTGGGAATCTCACTAGTGATTAGTTGTATTCCAGGGCCTGCCATGTGTGTCAATGTGTGTGTGTCCCTGTGAGAGTGTGGCTGTGTTGATACTGGTGCCTATTCATGTAGACAGGCATGTGAACTACACCTACCGTATAGCTACCATATCCCTGTTGCAGATGCCACTCACCATCACATATATGTTTTGAGGGCTCCTCAACATGTAACCTATGTGACGCATCCAAAAACTGCATAGAAATGTGATAGCACTACATAGTCATCAGGGGATTGATACCCTGTGCCGGTAGGTGTGTGACACAAACATGCTTAAGTTTTACTCTCCCACCCCTCCCTGGCTTTACTTTGCCTCTGTCTGCCTCTCCCACTCCCTCTCTGGTGGATGTGGAGACCTATACCTTCTTTGCTTAGGCAGCAGCATGTGTATTGTAAGTGATGCTCATGATCAGCTGATGGCCTCTGCATGAATTACAGCCCTCCTCTAGCTGATTGCATGTGGAACAGCTGTGGTAGCATTCCCATAGCCAATTGCATGGAAACACACTCCAATATCTGTCAACATCATGTTGGTGGTGGGCCATTTCATTCACTGTGAGCAGGCACTAGATCTGTTGTTTGGCAAACAGCATAACAGATGGATTGGGGATTTACCTCTAACAACATACACTGTGGAAACAGGCCAACACACAGGAGGGGGATATGCCTGATTTTACTACAGACTGTAAGTGCTGCTATACTGCAATTGGAGTAATGTTGGTTTAACAGGGTGTGTGTGGATATGGCTGCCCTACATGTTCTAATACCTGTCATGTCAGTGCTATGTTTATGAGGAAACCCCCATCAGTAGGGTCATCTGCAGACTGGGCATTGTGTGGTGTCTTTTGTTTCTTGTGTTACCCACAGAGCACCTATCTCTGAACTGCAGAAGGTAGTATGAGGATTGCAGTCTGTAGATTGTGACAGCCGTGAGAGTTACTGACTTCATATCCCTCATAGGACATATGTTGCAACAAACCCTGTTACAACAGTAAATGTATGAGGTTATCACAGCAACATGTCAATAATGGCACTGTGTTTGTGCCTCCAGCCATAACTCTGCCAACCTTTGTGCATATGTCATGCAGTAAGAGGTGCATATGTGCTGTACACCATATTCATTGACATCATATCTGATAACAAGCCAGTGAGATATCAGACTGCTATATGTTATGTAAGGTAGTGGTTATATTTGATTATATAACCTGGACATTCTGTGGTTGTGTGTACAGTACTGAGGTCTGTGTACTCATGGTGATTGTCAACAGTGTGTGTATTGTTAATATGTACCTTGGCCTGTGTACAGACTGTGGTAGATGTCATTGTTCTTGGTCCTGGTCTATCTGATGTTACATGCTGTTTCACTGTATGTTACCCTATCAGCTTACATGTTTGTAGGGCTAAACACACATATGTCCCATACCACAGACAGGCATCAGACCACAATGTGTAGCAGCCCAGTATATGTAGGGTTAGTGTGTGAGTGGCACATATGAGGATGGTGTTAAACAGATACTCCATATACTGCAATAGTACGCTAGCTTACCATATGTGGCTATGGCTGTGTTCACATTGGTTGTGGTTATGCACTTTCACACAGGTGTCCATTACTCTGTGCTGTGACATGCCTGTAGAGCTTGCTATATATGCAGGTACATTTGTACTCCCCCATAGGAAATGTAGTCCAGTGTTGAGCCAGTCTGCTTGTAGCCTGCCCAGTGCTTTTTTTACATGCCTAGCAGCTTAGTGTACTTACCCAGTGAGATGTCATGTCCAGATACTTGAAAGATGTACTGCTGCTGGGTAACCATAAGAGTCATGTATGTCAGACAAAGCAGTGGGATGCTGTACAGATGTATGTCAATAACTAATGGGTAGTATGTGGCCATGGCACTTCTGTACCAGCGGTTATTATGTGTCAGTACAGACAGGGGTGTGTGAATGCATAATCTATGGGGGCATATATATATATATATACCAGTAGTTACGTGTTATACACATCTACATGGCTGTTAACATCCATGTTGTTGGGCTTGGTCCAAATGTCTTGCACTAAGGGGTTCTGTGTATACCTCTGGACTAGAGTGTGTCAGACTGTCTACATATATTGGCCATATCTCTGTTGTAGTCCACAGTGGCATTAGTGTGCTAGCAGTGGTACTTTACTATGATGTCCTTAGGATATCTGTCAGTAGCCAGTGGTGCACATGTTAAAAGCAGATGTGACCTCCCACACACAACATGTCTGTGAAGACAATCCCTATTATAATAGCAATAGTCTACAAATATACTTGCAATTCATACCTGACATCCCCTTGCACTACAAAGTTGGGACTACTGGGGCTGAGGTAGGGCTCCACTCCATGTTCAGGACATATGGTGAACATATATGTATATCTAATTATCCATATATCTATATATATGCACACATACATATCAATATACATAGATGGATATGTATATGTATATGTATATATATATATATATATAGATATATATAGATATATATATATATATATATATATATATATATATATATATATATATACACACACACACACACACACACACACACACACACACACACACACACACACGCATATAAACACTCAGATATATACATATACAGAGCAATATATGTCTACACATATACAGATAGAGATGCATATGCACATATAAGTATGGTTATCTACGTATATATTGGCAGTAGTAGGTATATCACAATAGATATGCATGTATATATAGCTGTACATATCTACGTATATACCAGCATAACTAGGCATAACTGTACACATAGGATGTGCATACATATATAGCTATATATACATATATGCAGTGGTGGCTGGTGACTTCAAATCAAAGGGGGGCTGCAGGAGACAGCTGAATGGGTGGGGTCAGTGGGAATGGGTGTGGCCAAATAGAAAGGGGAGGAGCTATGCTCAAAACCACAAAAACTGTAACTTTAATTAAATACTCTGCCCTGGGTGCCAAACCATCATTATGAGAGTCCAATCAAGACAAAATGAAGTGTAGAAGAAAAAACATATTTCAATCCATTGGCTGCATGACAGCTTACTTAATATCTAGATGGAAACAAAAAGGTTGTTTGGCATGAAAAAATACATTACTTTTTAAATACATTACTGGAATGCTAGTCAAAATCAAGTATAAGAAAAACAAGCAGCTCTCAACTCAAACCACTTCTCCTTGTACTCCAGTTCTAATTATAATTTATATTCAGCTTTATTAAAGTACCAAGTAACATGCTGAAAGTAGCAATCTCTGTGATACCCCCACTTGTAAAAATGTTTCTTATCCAAAAAAGACCTGCTGCCTGACAACAACTATCTACTTGTTTCATGGGGAAAACATGATCAAAGTAAAAAATGAAAAGCAAACAGGAAACAAGCTCAACATACATTGCTTAAAGGATTACATATATATATATATATATATATATATATATATATATATATATATATATATATATATATATATATATAAGGATTACATTACAGATTACTGAAGCCATCCAGTCACTTGCTAACTCTCTACCTCATGTATCCTCAAATCTGCCCTCCTCCTCACATACCTCATCTCCCATTTTCCAACTCTGCCCTGTCCCCACATCCCTCATCTGTACCCTCCTTCAAAAACTCAAACCCTCTACCCCTTCAGCAGACCATTTGCCTTCTAAATACCTTCAAATTGCCACCAAAGTTATTGCCTGCCCAATCTATATCCTTATAAATAGAACCATTATTGAAGGTACTATCCCAGCCATCTGGAAAGTTTCACATATCATCCCACTACATAAAGGTGGCAACTCATCAGAACTTTCAAACTTCTGTCCAATTGCCCTCCTCTCTCCAATAGCAAAAATCATGGAAAAATGCATCCACCGTCAACTATTAGACCATCTTCTTCAAAATAACCTATTAGCCAGCTCCCAGCATGGCTTTTGACCTTCCCATAGCACCACTACTGCCCTCCTTTCCTTCTTTGACCACATCAACAAAAATCGCAACAATAATACCCTGTCCTCTGCTATCTTTATTGATCTTTCAAAAGCATTTGACATGGTTAACCATCAGCTACTGCTGAATCTTCTCAAGTCCCTCTCATTTGATACTCAGGCATTACAGTGGTTCATGTCCTATCTAGACAATAGGCAACAGGCAGTGCTATGGGAAAACACTCTATCCTCCCACCTACCTGTCACCCTTGGTGTACCCCAAGGATCCATATTAGGCCCTCTTCTGTTCTCTATCTTCATAAACGATCTATCTATTAGTATTCCCCAAGCTGTAACTATACAATATGCAGACAACTCCACATTAATATCTTCAGCCACAGGGCCATCTGAACTGCAGTCCCTCACCCAGAATACCTTTGAGCTTGTAGAAGAATGGTTTCTACAGCGGTGTCTCCTCCTTAACCCCATAAAGACTAAACTCTTGCTCTTTACTCCTACTCAAAAGTCCACCCCACTTAACTTCACTATGAAATCTAAAAATGGTACAGTCATATCTCCTGACACTACTACTAAACTCTTAGGAGTAACTATTGACCACAGCCTTAACTATGATACTCACATCAACATCACAATCAAATCAGTAAACCGAAAACTTGGCTCCCTCTGCAAAATAAAGCCCTTCCTTACTCCCATAGCTAGAACTACTATTGCCCAAACCCACCTTATCTCTACTCTCTTTTATGCCTCTCCTATATATACAAATCTATCCAAATGCAACCTCCACAAGCTGGCAGTCTCTTACAATAATATTGCCAGATTTGCTACCAGCTCCCCTTTTAGAACACACCACTGCCTAAATCTGAAGCAGCTTGGTTGGCTTGAATTCCACAATCAAATTTTATTTCATCAACTGAATATTGCACATAAAACCCTTTACCACCCAGAAAACATACCAATTCTCACTAGTCTAATCTCCCCATATAAGAATCTTACAAACCTACGCTCAGCCAATAAACTTCTGGTATCCATACATAAACCCAACAACAAAGCAGGAGATTCCCTTTTCTCTAATACTGTGGGGAGAAGTTGAAACCTACTTCCCAGTGAACTCACATCACTATCTTCAACTTCACTCTTCAAAAATAAACTAAAACAATACCTTAAAAACCATTGGCTATGTCCCTCTTCAAACCCTGACTAAGACTATCTCTGTCTATTTACATCACAATCAGTCTTCCCAAGTTTCTTACTCACTTTATTGCCACTTTAAGGCCTCTACCATCTAGATGCTCTAGTTGCTCATATACACCTAAGATGTAATTTACCTCTCTTTCTCTCCTGAGTTTCTCCACCTCCTCTTACTCTTCCAATCCTGTTTTCAACTACCTGATCTCCCATATTCCGCAGAAGACTTTCTTCCCACAGCATTCAAAAAAAAACAAAACAAAAAAAAAAAAACAAGTATTACCTTATCTTATTTTTGTGCTATTCTTCAGTTCCATCAATGTTTGCTAAATTACCTTAATCACATGTTTTTGTCTAGCAACCTATCTGCATCTGAAGTTTTCCATCAATGTTTGCTAAATTACCTTAATCCAAAAGTAGAAGAGGTAGATACGCCACAACAATCGAAGCAAACCAGGTGAAAGAAGTAAAATATATCCTTTTATTCCATAGAAGTAAGCGCTTTCATGTTACAAAGAACGCTTCATCAGACTTTAACATAGTGCAGGAAACACATCACATTTAAATATTCATAAAGCACCAATGGCACACTTCATCAGTATCACATGTAAAATCACATTAAATCACCTCATCCACTTTTAAAGGTGCAGAGAAATACATATATATATATATATATATATATATATATATATATATATATACACACAAAGGTATAAACTCACAGTAAATATATATAAATAACTTATAAAACTACTTTAATACGCATTAGGGATGTAAATACAAATATATATATATATGTATAAAAAATATATACTTATAATAATACTCATAAGGATATCCATAAAATACTTATAAAATATATATATTTCTTAAGATATATATATATATATATATATATATATATATATATATATATATATATATATATTTTTTTTTTTTAAATATATATGTAAATATACCCATAGGGATACTTATAAAATACTTATAAGATACATATGAGAATACATATAGAAGCACACTTAAAACATATCAAAAACTTGCTAAAAGATTTAATGCACAAATGGTCTATCTACTAAAAATGGTTTCAAAGATAACTTATCATTAAGGCCATGCCCCTTATCTGCAGCTAGCTTAATTATCCACCTAGCTTCTGTTCTCTCTGTCTTATTCCTAATATCACCTAATCTTTCTGTCTCTAGTAACTGTCCTATAACCATGAATCTAAATGCATGTGTGATATCATTCTGCAGAGTATGCATAAGAGGTCTCCCCAAGATACACAAGACAATGGTTGACCCTCCCCTCAGACCCATAGTATCTGGCAGAGGTTGGTTGACAGAGACTATGTCGATCTATGTAGAGAAAAAACTAAGACCTACAGTAGACTCTACTGAATCTGTATTACGTGATACTAAACAATTTTTAGAAATTCTAGCACCTTTTAATAAAGATAGAACTATAAGAGAGTCAGACTATATGGTAACATTGGATGTAGTGTCTCTATTTACCTGCATTCCCAACGGGATAGGTCTTGAATATTTAAGACTATATTTAATTAATAAAGGGCTGAGTAACAATCAAGTTATTAGAATTACGATGTTATTAGAGCTAGTTCTTAACTATAATGTTTTTACCTTTGGAAGTGACTATGATCTTCAGATTAAAGGTGTAGCTATGGGCACTTCATGTGCCAACTCTTATGCCAATCTAGTGTTAGCTTATTGGGAAAGCGTCTATGTGTGGGAACAACTGAATTTCTCTAAGTACATTAAATGTTACAAACGTTTTGTTGATGATGTTTTTCTGCTTTGGGGAGGTGATCTGGAAAGCTTAGAAGATTTTGTTTCTTATATTAATGGAACTACCACCTTCCTTACTCTAACAAGCACAGTTTCACAGGTGAAAATAGATTTTCTAGATGTTACGTTGGAGAAAAATAATGGTGTTTTTGAGACTAGAGTATTCAAGAAGCCATGTAGGAGGAATGCCATCTTGCATAGAAGCAGTATGCACCCACCGCATGTGCATAAGAATATTGTCAAGAATCAGTTGAAACGATATTCACACATAACCAGTGATGATCATGCTTTTTCGGAAGCAGTTGTAACTGTAGAACGTGATTTTGTAGATAGAGGCTATCAAACTCATGATTTTCTTTTGAAGGAAGACATAGGACGTGAGCAGTTAGGATTGCCGTATATCAAACATGATGCCAATGTTAACAAGCAGCCTGTAGTGAAGAAAGGAAATAGGAGAAGGGTAGTTATTCCCTTTACTAATAATAATACCTCCATTGTAAATATTATTAAGAGGCATTGGAACATCTTGCAGTTAGATGATAGTATTAAAGATATAGTAGGTGAGAGACCGGCCTTTAGTTATAAAAATACTAAATCACTGAAAAGGATGCTATGCTATGAAAAAATACCTGTCAATAGGGTTACTTCACAGAGAAAGGGTACCTATGCCTGTCGTACTTGCAATCAATGTGACTATGTAATGAATTCTAATGTCTTTGTACATCCTGATACCAGGGTCAAGTATGAGTTTAATGAGTATGCAGATTGCAAATCAAGGAATGTGATTTACTTAGCTACCTGCAAAAAATGTCAATGTTTTTATGTAGGTAAGACTAACAGGACATTGAGGGAAAGAATTGGGGAGCATCTCTATGCTATTCATAGAGAGAATGAAGGGATTGCTCTTGCTAAGCATACTCTGCAGAATGATATCACACATGCATTTAGATTCATGGTTATAGGACAGTTACTGGAGACAGAAAGGTTAGGTAATATTAGGAATTAGACAGAGAGGACAGAAGCTAGGTGGATAATTAAGCTAGCTGCAGATAAGGGGCATGGCCTTAATGATAAGTTATCTTTGAAACCATTTTTAGTAGATAGACCATTTGTGCATTAAATATTTTAGCAAGTTTTTGATATGTTTTAAGTGTGCTTCTATATGTATTCTCATATGTATCTTATAAGTATTTTATAGGTATCCCTATGGGTATATTTACATATATATTTTTTTAAAAAAATATATATATATCTTAAGAAATATATATATTTTTATAAGTATTTTATGGATATCCTTATGAGTATTATTATAAGTATATATTTTTTATACATATATATATTTGTATTTACATCCCTAATGCGTATTAAAGTAGTTTTATAAGTTATTTATATATATTTACTGTGAGTTTATACCTTTGTGTATATATATATATATATATATATATATATATATATATATATGTATTTCTCTGCACCTTTAAAAGTGGATGAGGTGATTTAATGTGATTTTACATGTGATACTGATGAAGTGTGCCATTGGTGCTTTATGAGTATTTAAATGTGATGTGTTTCCTGCACTATGTTAAAGTCTGATGAAGCGTTCTTTGTAACGTGAAAGCGCTTACTTCTATGGAATAAAAGGATATATTTTACTTCTTTCACCTGGTTTGCTTCGATTGTTGTGGCGTATCTACCTCTTCTACTATTGGACTTTTTCTGTTTTTTGAGGTGATACCTTACCCTGTTTTTGATCTGTTTTTTGGAAATTACCTTAATCACCTGTTTTTGTCTAGCAACCTATTTGCATCTGAAGTTTAATGTTCTGCAACTTATTACTTAATACTTTGTGTGTCCAGTCTGTTTTAATGTGGAGCTTTTCTCCCCGGGCCTCTACTGAAAATGGACATATATCCAACTAGACTAGCCCGGTCAACAAATGTAAAATAAAATAAATAAATAAATAACTGCACAGGATATGGACCACACATGATAGATTGGCATTCTGTTTAGTTTGCAGGTAAAGCCTGTAATGACCTCTTAAAATAATGTAATCCTGTCCTTTATTACAAATACTGTCATATGCATTTCAATACCCAAGGCTTATATGTTATCTAGTTATGTCAGTATTCTATGCATGGTAACAATAGAAAGGCTTTCAATTTTGGCAATTCTTTAACAGTATGCTTACTAAAACTTACTTGCATCTTACAATCTCAGACAAGCTTACCAGGTGGTCATTAAAGCACTGCTACTTAAACACACAGCAACAGGCACCTTTTGAATAATAATAAGCATAAATCAACAGTATATAAATATGACAGAAACCAGAACATTCTGCAAAATCAAGGACAGATGAAAAGCCATTGTAGTACTTGTGTCTACCTTGGATGGGGGGATAGTCTGCACATTTACACTGCATAACTGCTCCTTGCCTTGCTTGGACACATCCAGAGTCACTACATGGGGGAGTGGGGTGCAACAAGTATGTCACAATTTGAAATGTCTCTGGCTGACTGCGATGGCTCTGATACATTTGTCATACCTCTCAACCTCAGAGCAAGAAATCTGGACAAAGCCATACATAGAAGTGGGACAAAGGCCCAAAAATAAGGACAATTTTTAAATATTGCTCTTATAAACTTAGAAAGATAAAAGAATAGTAGGTCTTGCATTAGTATGAATTTTCTGAACGGTATGAAATCTGAAACGGAAATGTCTGTCATTATTTTCTAACTTCAGTCTTTAATGATTTGCCGCTAATTTGTCAAAAAAAAACACAATTTTATGAAAAATGGACCAAAAATGTGATTCAAAAATATAAAATAGCCACATAATACAGCTGGGAACCTGTTAAAGAAGGGACACTTTTTAATATTAGTACTGCTAACTTGAGCAGCTGACAAAATAAAAGAATCTGCATGCATTTCTGAAATAAAAGTAATCTATAACTGATTATTACAGTTATTTATTAATTGTAAACCCTCCATGTTTTCTTCCAAAATTGCCATTTTGCGGAGGGATTATTAGGAGAAGAGCAACATTTTGAGCCAAAATCGGGGACAGTTGAGAGGTTTGGATATGCCTAATTCTATAAAGCAATTTATTTGCATGTACCTCTCAACCTGTTAATGCAGGAAATCTGAACAAGGCCAAATATATGGGGGGATCAAATAAACAGTACTAAAAATTGCTCTTGTATAAACTGAGACAGTTGTTCGAATAACAGGTCTTGCTTTAGCATGCATTTTTCTGAAGGTTATGAAGTCTGAAACTCAGTGTCTGTCATTATTTAGTGACTTCATTCCTAAATGATTTGACAGAAAACCACAAATTTTATCAGGAAGAAACGAAAAATAAGAAGCAAAAATCTATTAATTCTGCAAAAATCTAGACAGTTGAGAGGTATAGTTCAGCCGGGGCTGTTTTTGAGTTTGCTGACCTTCCCCCCTCATAAAATCATGGTCGAATGAAGCTTCGCCCCTACAGCCATTCCAATGAACCATTACTTGGCTATTTCACCCCATTTACCATAAACACTAATGTACATACTGCTTTACTTCTGCAATGATTTGGACTTCATTTAAAAGTTTTATTTTGCATTTTACAGCACAAACACTAATAGATATCATATCTGCTAAACACAGCAATGCAGTGTCACAATGAGAACAGACTTAGCATTAAAACTTCTCTGCCCTTGAAAACTCACAATCACTGAAACAGCATTGAAACCCACATTCAAAGAAAATACATTTTGCCAGTGGCAGATTACCATTGGGTTTGGGCTGTTTTCAAATCGCAGGCCCCTTGCACACGAAACATACAAATGTTTTTTCATACACCTTCTTGATTGTATTAAATTATATTCCTTGTACCATACAGTACAGTTTTAGAGGGTATTTTAAATTTATTGTTTTGAAAATTTTCCAGTAAACAACGAAACAAAATGCATGCACCAGTAATGACAAAACTGTCCAATTCAGAACATTTCCATCATGAAAGACTACTCAATCTTCTACAGTCCACCAGTATCAGTACATATGCACAATCTCTGAAGAAGCCAAAATCATCTAAATAATTCCAAATTAAATAGATCTGTAACTAATGAAGAGGTTGCTGCTAGCAAACAACTTTGTATTTCATTGTTTCATCTAAAAATTAAGTGCCCGTTACCCTTGAGGAATAAATTGCTTATCTTACACTAAATGAAATGATAAGCTAGCAATATCGCAATAGGGAATGGATGGCAAACTGATAACAGGTTCATAGTTACTAGGTATCTTCGCATCCACCCCTTTTGCAACACAGTACAGTATCAGCAATGCATCTATCTACTGTGGGAGTAGAAGCCATAGCCTTCTGCATCAAAAGCAAGTATACTACCTGTTGTGCTATTAACAACGCAAGCAGACTCACCATAAGCAGCACTAAACTTTTGCTCCCCTGCAGCTCTCAGTTCCTTGTAAAATCTACTCACTCAGTTGTATCTCTGAACTTTGCAGCACAAAGAAATCTGGAAAAATCCAAAGTTTATTGTGGGGGGGGGGGGCAAAAGCCCAAAAACCAGGGACACATTTTAAACATTGCTTGTATAATGCTGGAAAGTTGCTAGAATAAAATGCTGTGTTACCACCATACATTTCACTGCTAAGCCTTAAACCCAGGACCCTGTGCAAAACAGTCAGAACAACATACCACTATGCCAAATCAGCTGTGTTGTGAAAGAGGAAGACGGAAACTTAAATGGCAACCTTTTAATGAATTCAGTTCTCACCAAAGCACAGCTGTCAACCTCTTAGCACAACACACCTGAACAAAGCCAATAATGGGTGAATACAGCCCCCAAACATTCAGTGAATTCAGTTCTCACCATAGCTCTCAACCTCTTAGCAAAAAACACCCGGACGAAGCCAGTAATGGGGGAATATAGCCCCCAAATCTATTCAGTGAATTCAGTTCGTACCATATCTCTCAACCTTAGCACAAAACCTGGATGAAGCCAATAATGGAGGAATACAGTCCCAAAAATAGTGACAAATTTCAAATATCCATATTATACACTTAGAAAATTGCTAGAATAAAAGCTTTTGTGCTACCATACACTTTCTGAAGAATATGAAGTCTGATATTCAAATGTGTGTCATTTTTAAAATTTGTTAACCAGGAAAATTTGACTTGGAACAAAAGCTAATTTTTAGCAGAGGCCCAGGGAGAAACACTCCAGACAGACACATCTTTGTAAGATGGGAGGACACAAAAAACAGGGAGGGCATACAGACTCCACACAGAAGGTAAGGCACACCAGCCAAGAATCAAACAAGAGAACATGTAGCTGTCAGGCACCAATGCTACCACTGCACCACTGCACTACTGGCTTTGCAAGGACACAAAAATACAGAAACCACAGATTTTATGAGGAACAGAACAAGTATGAGGGAAAAATCTGCAACATTTTACAAATGGTGGTGGGTAGGGAATTCAGGCTCTTGCCAACTGGGCCTAAGGTACAGGGTTCAAGCCTTATTCTCTTCCCACCACCATGTAGCACCTGGGGCATTTTACACACACATACCCCCTACCTGGGACAGGTCTATTCACTGCTAGCTTTGTTCATTGCAGCACTAAATCCTTCCATAGCTTCATTTGTTGCAGCACTAAATCCTTCCATAGCTTCGTTCATTGGAGCACTAAAAAGCCCCGCGAGATGTCCTTCCCTGATGAGACTCCCAGCACGCCGACATTGAAGTCCGAGCCCGATCCCTTTCCAGTGACAGTCTATGCAGTTACAACTGCATAGACTTCTGGGATCTCTGCACTTGAATGCTTCTTAATCTGGACTGCTGCTGAGATAGTCTGCACATGCTCCAGACTGGTTCAGCAGCAGTCTGGATATTAGAAATGCTGCTAGCGCGCATGCGCGAAGGTCTGCTACTTGCAATCGTTTTTTTATTTTCTTTCTTTGTATTTTATTTTATTTTACTTTCTATTACTTTCTTTCTTTTTTTACAGCTGAGGGGCTGCAGTCTGATAGTCCAATAGCGTAGGCCACCCCTGCATATGTATATACATATGAAGGGATGTACACATTGCCATATATGAGTTGCACTATACAGATGTGTATACAGACATATGTATGAGTATACATGTGTATTTACATGTAGATATATATAGACCTATTATATGTACATAACCATTTTCCTGTCATGTGTAAACCTCATGGTTGTGTATACCCTCCCAGATGTATCTCACCGTATGTATCTGCTATGTGTACATTATGATGAAACAACATATGTGATGCAACAGTCATATTAATAACAAGGACTACACAATTTAGGAAGTAAAGGCAATTGTTCAATACTACTTAATATGTGTATTGACAGCTATATTGGTAAAACAACAGCTGTTTTCACAGTCGTCGTGGTATAGTGGGTAAGTGTTGTGACTTTAGTGTACAGGATCCTGGGTTCAAGTCCTGCAAGGGCTGCTCATTTTGTTGCTGGGCAGAACAACGGCTGTTGGATACAGAGTGGTTAAGGCAGTTTTGAGCAGGTTTGAGTGGGTTGCGTGGAGATAAGTAGTGCTAAGCTATGGGTAAACGTATGGGTGCTTGCACAGTGTAGGCTTCACTTACCAGTGCGCAGATCAGCTTAGCTGTTATATTGCACCAATGTTGAGACTTGCTAAGCATGGCCTAGCCCTGGTAGCCAGGTCACACCACCCAGTCTGATAACATAGCAGGGTAATGACATCTGTAATAAGTGTATGTTATGCCATGTACAGTACTTGCACCTATTAGCTGTCATTACAGTAGCAAGGGGTGTGAGTGTCATGTGTGGGACACAGACATATATGAAGCCTGTATAGTACTGTTATCCATGTGAATGTGTTACGTACAGGGGTAGTAGCCCTGGGTATGTGCTGTCACACTGGCATGTAGTGTATCATGGCAGTACTACTGTTGACAGTGCTAACCCAGGCAAGAGAAGAGTGCTAAATGTAGGACTGACAACAGGCACACCTGCAGGCATAGCTGGACTCTGAGGCCTCCCTGTTGTATCCCTGGTGTGTGAGCTGTAGCTTCTAAATTGCATAACCTGTGTAGGTATAGCTTACCCCCATGAAAAAAGGCTAAACCCACTTACTGCTGCTTAAAAGTGCTTACTCCCTTGCTAATTTTTTTAAAAGAAAAGAAAAAGGGGTTGATAGGAAAGTGGTGAAAAAAGGGGCACAAAGAGGGGAAAAACAGTACGGGAAATTGCCAGGGATGTGCCGGTGTAGGGAAGGTCCATAGCTGCCCATTTCTTCTACAGCAACAGCTGTGCATATACACTGAATTTGGAGGTTGATATGGACACTCAAACCCCTGGTAGGGGGTGAAGTCAACAAAAATAAATTGTGATGCCAATTAGACTGGATTACATGTGTGAAATGGACAGCTATGTATGGGGCAAGATTTTTTTTGTGGGAACAGATAGCCCATTTTTTCAGGTGAAAGTGGGATGTTGGGGAGGGGTAGTACGTATATTTGGAGAGGTAGGTTGGATAGGTTAACACACAAGACAGACAAGACGCATACAGGGGTGGTATATGACACATGTGGGGGGTAAACACCTTGATGGGGAGGGGTGTTGGGAAATCAGAAGCCCATGACCCCCCCTAGTGGAAACAGTGGGACTGAGGTCCTCACCCATGGGTAGTCCCCACTGCACCTTCACAGCCCCGAAGGTGGCTGTGCTGGGGGATGAATCGCAGAGCCAGGCTGACTCTCTAATTGGAACATGCGGCCCTCGAGCTGGTGTAGAAGATCAGCAAACTGCTGGTTGATCTCTCTACACACCACGACCCCGACCTGGCAACGGGTGACAGGTGCCTGTCCTTGCCACTCCTGGAGGGACGAGCCCCATCCCCTGAGAAAGTTCCACCAAGAGGTGGTGCAGGACGAATGGACAGGGAGGTCCCGGGTTGGGCCCCAGACATGCTGGTGCCCGGTGCCACGGCCAGCTGAGGTGGGACAGGTGGGTCCATTGGGACCGGCCTTCCCAAGCATGCTATAATGTTTAGATTTAATCATCATATGTGGGTTAGTAATAGTCAACACATTCCAGGGTTAGGTATAATAGCATGCATAGATATTCCCATTAACCCAGACACCAGATATGGAACAGTTGCATAGCAAACAGAACACATGCATATATGGACCACAGTGGTAATAAGAACAGCATGCAGGTACACTGATGGCACCATGCCACCAATGTTGGAATAATTCAATATAGCACATGCATGGGAACCATTCAAATATTTATCAAACAATTGGACAGTATCAGAACATAGGTGTCATTACATACCAGTTGGGGTGGGAATGTTAAGTATTGTTGGAGATATGGTGGGGAGGGGGAGATGTCAATTAACAACAAGTATATTCCTCCAGTCCACATTACTTTCCTAGTCAGTGCTGTTATCTGTACCTTACAAGTATTACTACACTACACTATAGCCTTAGTTTGGACAGTGATATGGCTGTCGTCATTGTTACACATGAACTGGTTTTACCTGAAGTATACACCTCTTACCTGGTATACCTGTGGAGGGAATGTTTGTTAACACTAACTAACTGTTTCTACACATAATCCCAGATTCTGGGTTGATGTTGTGCACATAGCTATCCAACTCTTTCTGCACAGACTCTGGCCATGTCTTTACCAAATGCTGGTGAGCCGGGACATATCTATAATATTGCCCCTTTCCACCTTTAGTGACCTGACACACACATATACATGCTTTCCTACACAGTTATATTATGTAGCACAGTATGGGTGACAGTGATCAGTGATCCTTTATTATTCAGAGAAACTGCAACACTCACAATTCCCTACAATACCAGAGTGAACAGTGCCAGCACAGGTTATACTGGTCTGTATTTCTCACCACAGTGTTCGTATCCGACGTACCTATGGGAGCAATGTTTGTTAGCACTACCTGACTGTTGCCACACAAACTTCCAGATTACACATTAGTATTATGCACATGCATCTCACTCTGTTACTGTACAACCTCTGGTCACAGCTTGACAACATGGGAGTATAGATAGGACATACATGAAATATTACTCTCCTAACAGTTTCTGGGGTTGCTTCAGTGACAGGTTTGTTCTCATAAGTGTTTGACAATCACTTGTATTCCCTGTTTGCTGGCTAAACATATGGGATCATCCCACAGACTTACCAGGGGGACAGGGGGATTGGCAGTAGATATGGGCCCATATACTGGACATTCTGGCCTCATCTGTACAGTTGTGGGGTATGATACTATATGCAGCCTACATCCACTCCCAATATTCAGACCATGGCTGTGTCTGCTACAACTTAAACACTGTCCATGACAGTTGTGTCTGATGTATAGATATTGCTGTATATATCCTATCTGCTTTCTGTCTTATTAATCTCCTTTGCTATTGCATTCTGACCTTGTATTACAACACTCGTATACAGATTTCCTAGACAGTTATATGTTGTAGGACAGTGTGGGTGACAGTGATGTGTAATACCTCATTATTCAGAGCAACTGCATCAGTCACACTGCCATACAATACCAATGTAAACAGTACCAGTACTGGGTATCATTCTTGTATTTCTGGGCACAGTGTTGGTATCTGACAGACCTGTGGGAGAAATGTTTATTAGCACTACCTGAATGTTCCCACACACAGTACCAGATTCCACATTACTATTATGCACATACATCGCACTCTGTTAGTGTACACACTCTGACCACAGCTTGACATGTTGGAGTGTAAATGGGACATACGTGTCTTCTTAGTCTCATAAGGTATTGGGGAGTTGTCAGTGTGCCAGCTTTGTTCTCATAGATGTGTGTTAATCAGTTGTATTTCCTGTTTGCTGCCTATACATCTGGGATCATCCCACTGATTTCCCAGGGGGACTGGTTAATAGGCAACATATATGGGCCACTTTACTGGACATTCTGGACATATATGTACAGTTGTTGGGTATGATTCTGTATGCAGAGTACTACCACTGGCAGGATTCGAACCATGGCTGTGTGCTAAAAAACAGTTCACATCTCAGTTGCATGTGCTATTCAGGTTTTGTTGTCTGCATTTTCCCTGTTTTCTGTCTATGTCTCTCTCAGGTGTACTAAATGGCCTCTGGGGATTACACCTGTCATATACAGGCATTCCTACACATTTAATTTATGGTGCACAGTGTGGGTAACAATGCTTAATACAACAGTACTATTACATGATTGCTAATCTACATTACCATATGATACCAGAGTATACACATGCAATCCAGCAGTTAGACCTTTACTGTCAGGCTATTATACTTTTATTGACATACAAACTATATGAGACTCTTTCTGCCATATTCTCTAGTGTATGCAGTACTTGCCTTGAACTATACAGGTTTTATACAGGCAGTTAATTTATTACTACTTTTAGTTTTATTTCCTATGACAGTAAATGCATGAGTATTACTAACCTGCCTCGCATTGCAACCTCGCCAGGTGACTGACGTGGGCCTCCTTCTTCGTGGCTCGCTCCATTGCAGCTGTGACGGATATAAGAGAAATATTTAGCCATACCTATCCATGATATACCTGAGCTGGCAATTATTACACACATAGTGGGGTGATACTTACACACAACTGGAACATCCCCTGCCACTCTAGCCTCTTGGAGCCACTCCTCCAAGATGTCCCCCTTATGCCACTTCAGGTTGGCATAGTGATGCCTGACCTGTTCACCAGTTCGGGGTATGCCAGTGACACTGATGAGGTCACGGGCGAGATGGTCCCAGGCCTTCACCTTAAATTGGGAGCCCTGGTACTGGCCCTGCAGCAGTCTCTGGTCATGGTCTTTGACAAGGAGTCCTGCCATGACCTTGCACTCCTGGATGCACCAGCACTGCCCCCGAAAGCACACACCATCTCCCCTTACTGCCATTGTGCCTGCAAGGGGAAGCTACAACCAGTTATGAGATGTATTCCCACCTCTTGGGTTTAAGTAGGGCTGATTTCCCACACTTTTCCATGATTGGCCAGTTTTGAAAAGGCTAGGCTATGGGCACTCCTGTTTTCTTAGGGTTGGCATTGTTTAAAGGGGTATAACACTTGGCACAGTGAGTTATCTGGCCTACAGACTGCTTACACCTCCTAAGCTGGCCTGTGCAATGCTTAGCATTGCTTCCATTAGACTTTGCATTATAATTCCCTTTTGGGATTGAATTATTATTCATTACACATTATGTGTATGCCTGGTATCCATGATTCATGTGTACGTACACTGTATGGGGTCCTTGTGTTTTATTGGGAACTTCAGCACTCTATTACAATTACACCTCACATCTGGGCTTACTGCTGTATCCTAGTTCACATATTTATGTTATGTAGTGGGTTATACAACATATGACTGCATACTGATTCTTTTTACATAGGTTCAGTTTGATTTTACTATAGTGAGGATTTGTTTAGTGATACCTCATTATTCTGTACTGCTGTGATGGCTTGTTGGTTAACTACTGTGACTATCGTGTATAGGGTTCAAGACCTGTTAGGCTGTTTATTTTGTTGCTGGGCAGATGAAGGACCATTGGATGCAGAGTGATTAAGTCACTTTTGAGCAGTTGTAAGCAGGTTTGTGCGGGTTTGCATGAGGGTAAGCAATGCTAATCTCTGATTAAATATGCTTACAGAGAGTTAGCTTTAGAATTGCTTAACAAGTGTAGGCATTGTTTACTGCTGCACAGACTGGGTTCAACTTGCGTACTAGTGCTTAAATATGCTTACTACTGCTAATTGGTGCATAAACCTGCTTACTAGTGCTTTATTCATTATGACACGGTCACCTCACGTGCATTTACTGCAGTACTACAGTTCATAAAAATATGTTATTTAGTTGGTTATGCAGCATAAATGTTAGTCATAATGTGCTTTGCGATGGAAAAAGGGATGTGTTGCAGTGGGACTCAAACCAGTAATGCCTGCTCATAAGGCGAATGCTCTGCCCACTTTACTATTGCTATGCTGATTCATTTGCATATATCTTCCTTGTTATCCTCTTCAGCCATTTAAGCTGCATTAACTGTAGCTAAGCTATGGGCACACCCACGCACCTATGGTTAGCTTTAATCAGATTTTTAAAAAAATTAAATAAATAAGGTTTGTTCATTTTATTTTTATTTACTTGCTGTTGTACATTTGGGGGAATGTTGGCGAGGATATGTGAACACCTGTGAGGAGTCTCACTAATTTCTTCCCCTTTCTGCTGTTCTTCATTGCGGGGGGGGGTGTATATTCTGAGAGCTCTGCTCTCAGACACGTCCCCTGCACTCTTACACTTTCCGTGTCAGACTAGGAGTTCAGGCAGCATGCCTCATTACTATGCATGGTGCACTGCCGTCCTGCTCCTAAACATCCACCTTAGTGCAGGACTAAGCTATATCCGGGGGATGGCCTTTGTTCTCTAAAATGTGTTTATACAAAGCATTTTGTAACATCCATTTTTTTGATGTCATACAGGTGTTGGTAAATTCTGTCCTTCAGATCTCTTATTGTTTTTCCTATATAAAAACAATCGTATACCTGGCACTTAGTGACATATACCACGTCTTTGGAGTAACAATAAAATGTACTGGAAATCTTAATAAAAGTCAGACTCTTAATTTGTACTTTATTACAAACCAAAATGTTCTTACATTGGACACAGGCTCCACACTTAGCCATTTTCCCATTCTTATCATTCCTTCATGCCCCTTCAAACAACTGTAAAAAAATACTTTCTTTCTTGTATGCATTTTTGGCTTCTCACCAACCACCTATGAATTTTCTGGGTCAGTTCTGAAAAGATCCCAGTGTCTTCTAATAATACTACATACAGAATAGAAATCCTGATAGTATAATAAATACCCTATTCCACCCTTCATTGGTGCTTATTCTAGTTTCAAAGCTTGTATTAGAGCTAACCTCGAATGTACCTAGAATAGGTTTGTAAATTCCACCATCTCTTTTCCTCTTCACTTTACTAAAAATGTCATTAACAAATAAATCAGGGTACACTTGTTTTACTAGCATCTTCTTCAAAATATTACATTGGTCATACAATAAATGATTTTCTGAGACCATCCTTGCTAGGCAAACACATTGGCTCTTAACCAAGGCTTTCTTTTGGTGTGGTGGATGACAGCTGTTAAAATGCAACAGGGTATTAGAATATGTGGGTTTGCGATACAAAGTAGACCCAAACCTTTTATGGATTCTATCCTTTTAAATTGTGACATATAGGTAGTTTACCTTCTCATTATCAAAACCCATTGTGAATTTTAAGAAACCAGTACTATTATTAATATGTTCAAAAAATTCCATTAAACTTACATCACTCCCTTTCCAAAATATTACTATGTCATCCAAAAATATTCCATACATAGCCCAGTCACTTTCAAAACCTGATGAAAAAACATATGCTTTTTCCTATTGGGCCAAAACTATGTTCACAAAAATGGGGGCAAACCCAGCCCTCATTGCTTCCCCTTTAACATGTTTATAAATTTGATTTTCAAAAATCAAAAAGTTGTTCTATAGCACCAATTCCATTAAGCTTCAAAGGGTGTTAGCCTTCCTAGCAGGAAAACCAGGTTATTGAGACAAAAATTCAAAAAACATTTCCAATCCTTCATCTTGTGGAATTATGGAAAATAGATCACATGCATCTATAGTAATCAGTATAAGATCATCAGAATAGTGTTCATTCTTTACTTTGTATAAAAAAAAACCATGAATCTTTAAAAATGTATTCATGATTGATAAGAATATTTTTCAAGTGAAAGTCAATGTTCAACTGATAAATATCTATATTCCACGGATGTAAATTCATCATTAATGGCCATTAGATCAAAACAAATTTTCAAATTCCTATAAGCAATGTTTAGTTAATTTTTTGAAACTTCATCATAAATATCAGTACAGAAAATACAAAACATCCTATAGATATAATCCACTCCATCCATTACAACCAAGTCCCCACCCTTGTCAGGTTTCATAACCCTTATATTTTTGTTAGATACTATCTTATTCAGTATTCTTGTTTCTTCACTACTTAGGTTTGATTGAACAATTCACTCAGGTTTATTCCTTAACGCACTACGTATTTCCCCTCACAAATTTTGTCATATAGATTAACTACCGGGTGTGAGACTGGTATAAAAGTACTCTATCTAACTAAATCCTAGCCTCTCCTATCAGTCTTGTATTTGAATAAAAAAACAAGATTCAGTTTCCTTGTAAATGAGTTAAGTTGAATAATAGATTGCACCACATCCCCCCTCTTACCGGATACAAAATTAAGTCATCTCTCAAGTAGATTAGCCCTTTCAGTAGTGACTTCCACACTACTGTAGTTGTAAATTATAAAATCATGTTTCTCATTTATAACCAGGACTGGTCCTGTATCATCATTAACATCATTAATAGCCACATCGATCATTTCAGACTTAAGTTCTGTATCTAAAATCTTCCTCTCCCCCACTCTCTCCCCTTCAAATAAAAAGAGCCTTGGTTCTGTGCACTATACCCATTCTTGCTTTGTTGTCTCTCCCTCTGTTCTATTATTCTTTGTGACCTCCTTACACCATTGCAATCTAAATGGAGACCCTGATCCACAGTATTATTAACGTTCCTGTTAGAATCACAATTAAAAACATGCTCTTCAAAATCACTAATTTCATCATTAAATCTCTCATTGTCATGATGAACAACTCTATTAGCATCCCCAAATCCGTAGGGTGCTGGATATGCTACACCATTAGAATATTCTAAATGGTCTCTTTTAATTTTTTAACTTTCTTTTCTTTTAATAATTCAATAGATTTTTCCACACTAATAAAAATATTATTAAATTCACTAACCTTGGTAGGAAACAGTAAATCTATTTTGATACTTTTACTTCAGTTTTGAATTTTTACATTTAATTCAACCATTTTGAAATCATTGTGTTTAAGTAACAAAGCAAGTAATTCACAACCCTTCTTATTGAACATAGCTACCAACTCACAGTGAAGTTCAGAGTCCTTTATAAGTCCATTTGGGTATTTTCATACCTGTAGCCATTTCAGGATTTCTTCTTGCTTTAAACGTTCACGTAAATAATTATTTTCAAGTTGCAGCTTTTTGAATTTGAATATAAAGTCCTCAAACTGTTTTAGCTGTTGTTGCTCCCCCCTTGTTCATCGTTTAACCAATCAGATAGCTAAAAGTCTGTCATCATGGTTAACACATGCCTCTGTGCTCTGGCTGCATACGAAGTGCTTTCTTGTACAGAATTAAAGTTGTCTCTCACTCTCTGGGCCAGTGTAATACCAGAGCTAACCTGGCTCTCGTTTTCAGCACATGAATCAATCTCTAATCTAAAATATGACTACTTCCTGCATTCATCGCAGTAGAAACTTGCTGGCTTAAATGATTAACCAGCATAGTAAGGTTTGCCACTGATGCAGTTAGTTCATGAAATATCTTGTGATAATCATCACAAGTGGAAGTATTGCCACCCTGGTCTCCTTCCATGACAAAGTTCAACTGAGAACAAATGAGGTAGACCATCCGGCTTTATTAAACACTTAAGCGCTTTCGTCCCAGTATAGTGGACTTCATCAGAATGACAAAATAATTCACAAAGCAAGCTTAAATACAAAGCTAATATCCCACAAACCATGATTCACCAATCATAAAATACATCCAATTAAGCTTCCTACCAAGGAATAATTATATATAGTTTATGTAGGAAAAACAATAAGAGCTCTGAAGGAAAGAATTTATCAACACCTGCATGACATAAACAAATGGATGTTAAAATGCTTTGTATAAACACATTTTAGAGAACAAACACCATTTCTTTACATTCTGTATTATTGATCAGTGTGATTTAGGTTGCAGAGGGGGTCCTGAAGCAGATTATCTAGAATATTTAGAACTGCAATGGATTCTACGCACTAATGCTACAGAACCCCCTGGCCTAAACAAGCATGTGTGTTTGGCCAGTTTTTTGAGGCTGAAAGCAAACTACATGCTGTGATTCTAGATTCACTTTTAATTTTGTTATATTGTAATGGGGTATTTGATATATTAATTAATTTTCATTGCATTTAAAGTTCTTAATTGTTATTTATGTTCATAGCTAAGTTAGGAATGTATTTCAGCACTGTAATGGTTAATTATTCCTTGGTAGGAAGCTTAATTGGATGTATTTTATGACTGGTAAATTAAGGTTTGTGGGATATTAGCTTTGTATTTAAGCTTGCTTTGTGAATTATTTTGTCATTCTGATGAAGTCCACTATACCAGGACAAAAGCACTTAAGTGTTTAATAAAGCTGGATGTTGAGCCACTGAGATCTACTTCATGTAGTGTTAATTTAGTTAAGTCAACCAAAAATTGACAAGGTGGGAGTAGTTAAGCAGGTGGTTATGCCAAGAAGTGTCATGCGTTAATTATGTCCACTGATTTGGGCTAAAGATTGGTGGGAGGCATTTGGTAAGCAGTAGGAAAGCTTAGTTTTTATGGATTCACAGGGAAGAGTATGGATGTTAGGAAGTTTGTGTCTTTGGTGCAGATGGCATTGAGAGTGCAAGGGGTGAAAGCAGGCAATTACACCACACATTTTGGAATTACATTTATTAGTCTAGAAAAAGGGGGGTGGAGGTGAGGAGGTATTTTGGATGCTAATTGTGTGCACTTTTTTCCAGGTAAAAAGCTGTTATATTGGGTTACTTTAATCTACTGGGTGGCTAAAAGACCAGAAATTCACCCTGATGGTGGAAATTTGGGGCTGGATCCTTAACACAGGCACGTCCAGTGGTGCAGTTGTCAATGTATGTAGTGGCATTGGTTATTACCAGAATTGGAAGAGGTAAGACAGCAGTTTGATAACCCAGTTGGGATAGCCAGACATTTGGGATATAATGACATTCGATGTACTCAAAAAATGAGGTTGCTTGGCTGTTTTTTAAGGGATTTCTCAGTTGTGCAAAGGTTTCAGGGTGCTAAGGTAGTTTCATCAACTATAATTCTTCAGTTGTTTTGTAAGGGATGCTGATAAGTTCAAGGCAATGGAAGTGTCTAGGAGGGTTCTTAAGCACAGGGTGGCTAAGGCAAGTAGTACATCAGGCTTTGCTGTAATGTAGCACTTAGATTTTGGGGCTAGGGATCTGGCCTGGTTCCATGGTGATGTCATTTATCTTAACAATATTAGTTTAGATTTTTGCAATATGTAGATTTCTTTGCTTTTGCTTGATTTGATTGGTAGATAGTGGTTAACTGTGGAAAGGGGGGCCAAGTTGTGGAAAAGTTGAAGAGGAAGGGCAGAAGGGTCCTAGTAGCTATGCAAAGGGGGTAGGCCCTTCATTTGCCCCTTGTGTATTTAATCTGGCAGTCTCATAGGTTTGGGTGAGTTATACTATGCTGCCTGGTGGTTAATGACCAGTGGGATTCTGTTACTATGTTTATGGTGAGCAGTCTTACATGTTGCCAAGATTCTATAAAGAGGTTTTGTTGAAGTTTATCTAGTTTTCAAGAAGGAGGCAAATGATTTTGCCCTGCTAATAAAGTCAGTTATTGTGTTTTCATATTGTAATAAAGCTGCTTGCAAAGTTATCAGAGTTGTTAGGTGTGTCATCTGTTGGGAGGGAATAGCCCAATGACAACTGATCACTGTAAGAAGTATTGCTGCACTTATAACTTCTCTGTCTTATTTAAACTTCAATAATTTCCAGACTAGGAGTAATCTATATTAAAATTAAAACTCAACAATCTGCAAGAGCTGTTTTATCTTAACAAACAGATAATGATCCAAAACGCTGAAAGCCTAAAAGTGCCTCCTGCTGTCTGAGACCCAAGGTGATAAAGCCTTCCCCTGGATTCACTATCCTTCCGTGCAGGACTAGCTTAGTCCTGCATCAAAGTGGCCGTTTAGTAGCAGGATGGCAGCGTGCCATGCATATAAATGAAGGCATGCTGCCTGAGCTCCTAAATGGACACGGAGCATGTACGAGTGCAGAGGGCGTGTCTGAAAGCAGAGCTCTCAGAATATATATGCCCCTGTAATGAAGAACAGCAGTGTATGAATAAGAATGAGCGAGACTGCTCATAGGAGTTTGCATACCCCCAGCAACATCCCTCCAGGTTTACAAAAGCAATAGTTAAAACATTAAATATAAAGAAGTGTTTTTTTTTATACAATAGATTAAATTTAACCATAGGTGTGTGGGTTTGCCCATCGCTTAGCTATGGTTAATGCAGCTTAAATTACACAAGAGGATAAAAAGCAAGACATATGCAAATGAAGCAATACAGCAAAAGTGTAGTGGGCAGAGCATTCGCCTTACTAGCAGTTATTCCTGGTTCGAGTCCCACTCCAGTACAATCCATTTTCCATGTAAACTCACTTTATGATCAACTTATTTTGTTGCATAACCTACTACATAACATATATTTGTGAACTGGAGTACTTCATTAAATGGAGATGTGATGTGTCATCATCATAATGTTGTAAAGTCCACAGATAATCGCAAGTGCCCCATACAGTATATGTACACAGGAATCAGGAATATAAATGGAAGGTACAATGTGTAATGAATGATAAATCTCTACAGTTTCCAAATCCACCAACTTCCTAAGAACCATTAGACATTACTGTCGAAATTAGTGCGGTGGTAAGCGGGAGTACACTGTAGTAAGCAAGAGTAAGCATATCTAAGCAATACTAAGCAGGAGTAAGCATGTTTAAGCAGTAGTAAGCGAGTTTAAGCCCGTTTACATAGGGGGTAAGCAATGTGAAATACAGGTTAAGCAATATTGAAGCTAACTCTCTGTAAGCATATTTAACCAGAGGTTAGCATTGCTTACCTTCGCGCAAACCCACGCAAGCCCATTTACAATTGCTTAAAAGTACCTTAATCACTCTGTATGCATCAGCCTCTGTTCTGGCCAGACACAAAATAAACAGCCCTTGAACCCAAGACCCTGTATACTATAGTCACAGTAGTTAACCACTAAGCCATCACAGCAGTACATAAGACTGACACATCACCAAAAAGATCCTCACCATAAGAAATACAAACTGAACATGTGAAAGGAATCTATATACAGTTTTATATTGTATAACTTACTACATAACATAGATATGTGAACTGGAGTACTGCATTAAGCCCAGATGTGATGTGTCATTCTAATAAAGTGTTGAAATCCCCTAATAAATAGGGGGACCCCATACAGTGTACATACACATGAATCATGGATACCAAACACATATATAACATGTAATGAATAATAAATCAATGCCAAAATGCAAATATAATGCAAATTAAATATTAAGCAATGCTAAGCATTGCACAGCCCAGCTTAGTAGGTGTAAGCAATGTGTAGGCCAGCTAACTCAGTCTGCCCATTGGTACACCCCTTTAAGCAATGCCAACCTAAAGTAAGCAGGTTTGCCCATAGCTTAGCATTTTCAAAAGAGTCCAATCACGGCAAAGTGCAGGAAACTGGCTCTATTTAAACCCAGCATATGGGAATACATCTCATAACTGATTGTAGCTTCCCCCTGTAGGCACTACGTCTGGAATGGGAGAGAGTGTGCACTTTTGGGCGCAATGCTGGGGCATCCAGGAGTCTAGACTCATGGCAGGACTCCTTGTGAAAGACCATGACCAGAGACTGCTGCAGTGCCAGTACCAGGGTTCCCAATAAAAGGCAGAAGCCTGGGACTGTTTTGCCCATGACCTCACCAGTGCCACTGGTATACCCTGAACTAATGAGCAGGTCAGGCATCACTATGCCGACCTGAAGCTGAGAAAGGGGGATCTCTTGGATCAGTGGATCCAAGAGGCTAGGAGGACAGGGGATGTCCCAGCCATGTGTAAGTAGCAGTCCACTACCTGTTTAATAATTGCCAGCTCATGTATATTATGGATAGGTATGGTTAAATATTCCTCTTATGTCTTTCACAGTGGCAGGTGAGTGGGCTACAAACCAGGAAGCCCATACCTGTAGACTGCAGTGGTTGTGATGCAAGGCAGATTAGTAATACTCTTGCATGTACTGTCATAGGAAATAAATCTAAACATAGTACTATGTTAATTGCCTGTATAAAACCTGTATTGTTTAAGGCATGTACTGCATACACCAGAGAATAGAGCAGGAAGAGTTTCATATAGGTTGTATGTAAATAAAAGCATAATACCCTGACAATAAATGTCTAACTGCTGGACTGTATGTGTTCCCTCTATCATATGGTAATGTAGAGTTGCAATCACTTAATAGTATAGTTGTATTAAGCACTGTTACCCACACTGTGCTACATAAATAAAATGTGTAGGAATGTCTGTATATAACTGTTGTAATCCCAAAAGGTCATATAGTACAACTGAGAGAGACTTAGACAGAAAACAGTGAGAAGACAGACAACCAAATACAAATAGCACACTCAAATGTGACATGAACTGTGGTGTTTTTTGCACACACGGCCATGGTTCGAATCCTGGGAGTGGTAGTAGGCTGTATGCAGAATCATACCCCACAACTGTACAGATATGTCCAGAATGTCCAGTAAATTGACCCATATCTGCTGCCTGTCACCCTGTCCCCCTGGCAAATCAGTGGGATGATCCCAGACATTTAGGTAGCAAACAAGACATACAACTGATTGTCAGACATCTATAAGAACAAACCTGGCACTCTAGCGACTCCCCAGAATGTTATGAGAGTAATTAACCAAGTATGTCCCATCTCCACCCCCATATTGTCAAGCTGTGACCAGAGTGTGAATAGTACCAGAGTGAGACGTATGTGCATAATACTAATGTGGAAACTGGTAATTTGTGTGGCAACATTCAGGTAGTGCTGACAAACATTGCTTCCACAGGTCTGTCAGATATGAACACTGTGCCTAGAAATAAAAGATTGATATCCTGTACTGGTACTGTTTACTCTGGTATTGTATGACATTGTTAGTGTTGCAGTTGCTCTGAATAATAAGGTATTACATATCACTGTCATCCACACTGTACTACATAACACAACTGTCTAGGAAATCCTGTATAAGAGTGTTGTAATTACAAGGTCAGAATGTAAAACCACAGGAGAATTACAGACAGAAATCAGACAAGAGATACACAACAATATCTATATAGCACACTCAACTGTGATGGACAGTGTTTTATTTTTAGCAGACACAGCCATGGTTCGAATCCTGGGACTGGTAGTAAGCTGTATGCAGAATCATGCCCCACAAGTGTACAGAAATTTCCAGAATGTCCAGTTAATTGGCCCATATCTGCCGGCTGTTACTTTGACCCCCTGCCATATCAGTGTGCTAATTTCTGACATGTAGGCAGCATTTCATGTCATATAACTGATTGTCAGACCTGTAGATATTTGGAAAATGTCAAATATAACAAACCTGTCATTGTACAAGTCACTAAAGTTTTAAGAGGGCAGTAGTCGAAATATGTCCCAGTTCACCTACATGTGGTGAAGACATGCCCAGAGTGTGTGCAATAAGAGATGGACAGGTATGTGCATAACATCAACCTGGAATCTGGGAGTATGTGTAGAATCAGTTAGGTAGTGTTAACAAACAATACCTCCACAGGTATACCAGATAAGAGGTGTATACAGCAGGTAAAACTCAGTTTGTATATGTTGTCAACAGCCATGCCACTGTACAAACTAAGGCAATAGGGTAGTGTACCAATACCTATAAGGTGAAGATCACAGCAATTATTAGGAAATTAATGGGAACTACAAGAATATACTAGTTGTTAATTTACATCTTTCTCTCCCCTCCCGCCATATCTGCAACAATAAACTAAATACACAATTCAATCGGTATGTGCTGAATTAACTCTACTGTTGGGACATATGTCCTATTGTTTGATAATTATTTAAATTTGTTTCTATGCATGTGCCATGTTGAAATACTCCCACATTGGTGGCATGCTGCCATCAATGTACTTGCATGCTGTTGTAATGAACACTGTGGTTCTATATATGCATGTGTTCAGTTTGCTATGCAGATGTTCCATATCTGGTGTGTGGGTTAATGGGAATATCTATGCATGCTGTTATACCTAATCCTGGAATGTGTTGACTATTACTAACCCACATATGTTGATAAAATATGTTGATAAAATTTAAACACCATAGCACCTGTCCTACCTCAGCTGGCCGTAGCACTGGCACCAGCATGTCTGGGGCCCAACCCGGGACCTCCTTGTCTGTTGGTCCTGCACCACTTTTGGGTGGAACCACCTCAGATGATGGGGCTCGCCCCCTTGGGAGCAGGCGCAGACAGGAACCTGTCACCCGTCGCCAGTTTCGGGTCATGGTGCATAGCGAGATCCGCAGGGAGACTAGAGATCTGCTACACCAGCTTGAGGGCTGTGTGTTGCAACTAGAGGGCCAGCCTGACCCTCCTACTCAGCCCCCAGCACAGCCACCTTCGGGGCTGAGAAGGTGCAGTGTTGACTGCCCATGGGTGGGGACCTAAGTCCCACTGTTTCCACTAGGGGGCTCATGGGTTTCCAATTTCCAAACATCCCTCCCCATCAAGGTGTTTACCCCGCACATGTGACATATACCACCCCTGTATGTGTCTTGTTTTTCTTGTCTGTTAATCTACTTAACCTACCTACCCAAATATACCTACTATCCCTCCCCAACATCCCACTTTCACCTGAAAAAAAAAGTACAATCTGTTCCCAAAAAAAAATCTCACCCCATACGTAGCTGACCATTTTGCACACATGTCCACTGGTCTAATTGGCTTAACAACATATTATTGTTGTCCTCACCCCTCTCTCAGGGGTATGAGTGTCCAAATCTATCTCCAAATTCAGTGTATATGCACAGCTGTTGCTGTAGAAGAAATGGGCTGCTATGGACCTTTCCTACACCCTTCCTGCACATCCCCAGCTATTTTCCCTACTGTATTTCCGTCTTTGTGCCCCTTTTTCACCACTTTCCTATCAACCCTTTTTCATTTCTTTTACAGAAATTAGCACGGGGGTAAGTGGGAGTAAGCAATTTTAAGCAGCAGTAAGTGGGTTTAAGCTTGTTTGCCCGGGAGTAAGCAATCCCTATACAGGTTAAGCAATTTAGAAGCTAAATCATTATAAGAAGCTGTAACTGGAAGTTAACAGTGCTTACCTCCAAGCAAACCCATGCAAACCCACTTACAACTGCTTAAAAGTGCCTAAATCACTCTGTATCCAATGGCCCTTGTTCTGCCCAGCAACAAAATAAACAGCTTCTGCAAGGCTCAAACCCAGGACCCTGCACACCATAGCGATTAATCACTAAGCCATGTCAGATATACATAACCCTGATGTTTTCACAAACATATCATCAAGCACAGTCATTCAACAGTACAGGAAATGTATTTAAACATGTAGATGTATTTATTTATTTATGTATTTATTTAATTTACATTTGTTAATCATGTTAGTCTGACTGAGCTTTTGGCTCATTTTCAGCAGACACCTGGGGAGAAAAACTCCTCAGTGAATAAAATGTAACAAAATCCCATTACAGTCAGCAAAAGTGTTACTATCAGGTTACAATAGCACGTGTGTTTGTATATATATTTCTATCTAAATAGAAATATAAATATCTATCTATATATATATATATCTATCTATCCATATATCCATCTCTCTCTCTCTCTCTCTATATATATATATATATATATATATATATATATATATATATATATATATATATATATATATATATATACTATATACGCATACATATATATATATATATATATATATATATATATATATATATATATCTATATGTATATATATATATATATATATATATATATATATATATATATATATATATATATATATATATATATTTATATATATATATATATATATATATATATATATATATATATATATATATATATATATGTGTGTGTGTGTATATACAGATATATATCTATAGATATAAAAGAGAACATGACAAATGCATTTATGACCACAGGCACCACTAATGGGGGTGAGTGTGCCCAAGCTACATACTTCATCTTGTACGTATTGATATTAACCCCCCCCCACAGCCAAACAGGTCTACCCTGCAATACAATACCAACTGTTGCAAGTCCCATAACCAGGACCTGACACAACATGTCAACATTAATCCATCCCACCTGTATGATGTCAGGCTGGTATCAATAACATATCAAGCAGTACAGTCTGGCTACCATAGGGAATGCACAATGTGCAATAAACATTCTTAAGATACATATACACACACATATATATGAAGATACATATATATATATATATATATATATATGTATATATATATATATATATATATATATATATATATATATATATATATATATATACATATATATATATATATATCTATGCAGATACATATATCTACATATATATATATATATATATATATATATATATATATATATATATATATACATGTATATATAGATATATATATATATGTAACTACACATACACACACAGATATATGTACAGGAAGATACATATTTAGAGCCAGTATTCCTACAGTTTTCAACTTATCAAACAGACACTGTATGAGTCACCCATGTTTGTGTCTTGTGTCTTTCGGCTTTTCCCGGTTAGGGGTCGCCACAGCGGAACTCCGGTCTGCTAATGATTGGCAGTAGAGTTTTACATGCTGGCTTGCCGGGCCTAACGCACAACCTTCAATGAAGGAATGCCCGTTCACGCATGTTGCCACGCAGAAGATGGTCTAACTGAGAATCGAACGGGCAACGTCTAACTGTGAGGCGACAATGCTACCACAGCACCACCACCACAGTTCACTGTATGAGTCACCCATACAAAAGACAATTACAAAAGACAATTGTTGCCTGAAACATATAACCACAGAGAGGTCAAAGGATATAACATCACACACAGGTTTGCATGCATGAGAAAGCTTTATTTGTGTACTATTACAGTTGTATATGGTGTGTCATATAGCTGTTTAGACTTTGCATATAAACAGATTAATGCAACTCTCAAACAGATCATTTAATACAGTATTCCGGAAAGAATAACATATGTTGTTGTCCAGGCCAAGGCCTGCAAGTAGTACAACAGTAAAGACAGACTGGGCCACAGGATAACAATCAATCAACAGTAAGTAATGCAGATATATAGGCCAGCAGCCTCTAACTATACCCTGTATGCAATTCCAAGGAGGAAAATACTTCAGTTGATACAATGAGATGTATCTGTTACATAACAAGGCATAATTGAAACCATCACAATCACACTGACAAACAGAACAGTCTGTATGGCAGGAAGCAGTGGGCCAGCATTTTCCCAAGGTGAATTTTATGATAATGTACATCCAGATACCTTACTCCTGACATCCCTCACATTTTGTAACAGCCTAGGTTATTTATGGTGCACCCCCCATAGACTGACATACAGGGGCATATACCACTGTTACGTATACTGACCTCTGAACTGTAGAAGGGGACACATGTATTGTGCATATAAAGCCCACATGTGTATGGACTCAACCCCACAATATGTGTGGGGGCCACAACAACAGTGGAATGATGGCAGGAATGGCAGCATGACATACTCACAGCCCACTACATAACAACCCCCTGACTACTTGTCATATGGACAAAGCCTGGTATGTAGGTGGAGGACAGTGGCCAGGACACAGGCGCATATGTAAAATAGTGTTGTCATACACTAAGAAAGTTGCTGGTGTTACAGGATAGTCTGCAACATACCCTTAGTCAAGAATATAAGTCAGAAACACAAATGGATGTAGCCATGTACTGATAGCACTCAACACATGCACTGCCAGTGATATATCTGACACAAGACCTGTGTGGTGGACAGACAAATCATAACAGGCACACCTCTGGCCATAAAGTGGATAGTCTCACAATCAAGAGCTATGCAAACAGACTGCATTCCATGTTAAACTAGTATGTACACACAAACCTTGTAACACTGATGCTATACAATGCATACAACACTACTCACACTCTGTCTGTAGTTTTGGAACCTCATACAAATATGTAGCTGGCCTGAGTGTGCAAGTTTTCTTTTAAGTGATATTGCAACCTGCTGTCTATAACACTGCTGCCCACATACAGGAAGGATGTCCACCATACAGGAAAGGTAAAGGGACCATGCCCACATGATGTAGGGATTTATAGTAGTGGGTTGCCATGACAGTGGTCATTTGAAGTACTACACAGCATGCTGCATGCAGGTAGCAAGTGGAGGACACTGGTGCAGAGGCATTCACCTGATCATGTGCATCACCTACAAAAGCCATGCTGCAATCTATTCCAAGCAGTTCAATTCACTGGAGAAAGGGTGAGAGGGAGAGAGAGAGAAACTGAAACCAAAACCAAAACAGAAACAAACAAACAAACCTAGAAAGAAAGCAGGCTAACGCCAAAGCCAAGGAGATTAAAAAAAATATCCTCCTACAAGGAAATCATCCAAAACAGACCTCATTCCCACAACAGGTATGTGAAGTATATATGCATGTAACTGACAGTAGTACTTGATCCATAATACTGGGATAGATGATGGGGAATGATATATATGTGCCATCAGGTGTTGTTGTAATGATGTTTAGCTGAACAACTGCTCTGGACAATAGAGTCTGTCCCTGTGGGTAATGTGCCATACCCATCAACTGTGCAGAGCAGCACTGACTGACAAGATGTAAGCCAACATAGTGTGTGTTGTGTAATGGAGAGCATGTATATTACTGTGGCCAATAGCTGATCGTGGAATTAATGCCATAATAATGGATGTGTGGGTTCCAGAGCCCATCACTTGCAGGACATTCAGGTTAACATGTATTGTAGCAAGCTGAAATGCCATAGGTGTGTAATAGGCTTACCTGCAATCTGGCTGTATATGAACCCCCCCTAATGTTTGGCTGTGTCCATATGTGGCAGCTGTCTGTGTTGTAGGATGGCAGAACAATGCAGCTGTGCAGGAAGAGATTGGGGACCTGATGTCTGAATGTACCCCGTATATATATATATATATATATATATATATATATATATATATATATATATATATATATATATATATATATATATATATATATATATATATATATATATAGTCTAGCTGGATATATGTCCATTTTCAGTAGAGGCCCGGGGAGATAAGCTCCAAACTTCAATTACAGTACATATCTACAGAAGTACATGCATGAGATCGACTACATTAATAATAACTAAAGCAGTATTAGCTAAAAAGGGGTTACAGGTATATAGAGTATATAACACAAAATATTGACTAAACATAATATAATTTATCATGAGGCTGTATTTTAACTGTTCAGAAAGATTGATAGTAAAACACATAATATAATTCTAGATATAAGAAGGGGAAAAAAGGAAAGTAAGACTGGTATAGAAGTTGAGTAAGAAAGTTCTAATCGTGAAGATTGGAACTTTTATGAGAGTATACTAATAGGTAAGGCTAGGTAGTAGCGATAGAATGGTAGTTGAATTCTGATGAGATTGTTACTGAGCTGAGACAGTGAGGTAGAAACAGGTAGCTAGAGCATATAAGGTGGGGTTGAAACAAGTAGTGAGAGCATGTAGGTTAGTCAGGTTTAGTACAGGGGCACATCCAATGTGTTTTAAGGAAGAGCTTAAGTTTATTTTTGAACAAGGAAATAGAGGGAAGTGTTGAAAGTTCAGTGGGGAGTAAGTTCCAGATTTTCTCAACAGTGTTAGTGAAGAGGGAGTCTCCAGCTCTATTGTTTGATTTGATAATATTTATTTGGATTTTTTGTGAAGATCTTAGGGATTTCAGGTTATTGTAGGGATGAATAAGGTTAGATAGTATGGGTGTCTTAGCAGGTTGACAAAGAATTTTATGGGCAATGGTCAGTTGATTATATTTTAGCTGTTGCTGTAATTCAAGCCACCCTAGATATTTTAGATTAATACAGTGGTGTGTTTTAAAAGGGTTACCAGTGGCAAATCTGGCTATGTTGTTGTAGGTGTGTTCTAGTTTTTTAAGGTTATTTTTTGACAGGTTAGTGAAAATGGGAGAGGCATAGAGTAGGGTAGAGATTAGATGGGTGCGGGCGATAGTTATTCTAGTTGCAGGGGTGAGGAAGGGTTTGATCCTATATAGAGAGCCTATTTTTCTGTTAGTTGTTTTCAAGATATTATTAATATGAGTGTCAAAGTTAAGGTTGTTGTCCATGGTGATACCTAGCAGTTTGGTAGTAAGATCCTGGGATATAACAGTGCTATTATTGGAAGCTATAGTGAAGTCAATTGGTGGAGATTTATTGGTAGGTGTAAAAAGTAGAAGTTTAGTTTTTTGGGATTTAGTATGAGACAGCGTTTTGTAAACCATAGTTCTACTGAGCTAAACAAGTTCTGTGTAAGGAAGTGAAGTTCAGATTCAGATGTGGCTGAGCATATAAGTGTAGAATCATCTGCGTATTGTATGCATGTAGCATGGGGAACTGCTTCATGAAGGTCATTGATGAATAAGGAAAATAGGAGTGGGTCTAGTATGGACCCTTGAGGGACACCAATATTAACGGGTAGTTGGGTAGAAAGAGTGGTATTCCTGAGCACAGCTTGATGTCTGTTATTTAAGTAGGATAGGAACCATTTTATAGCTAGTGCATCAAGTGACATAGATTTCAGAATGTTTATGAGTATATTGTGATTTACCATGTCAAAAGCTTTGGACAGGTCAATGAAAAGTGCAGAGGAAAGCATGTTAAGGTTGCGGTTTTTGTTGATGGTGTCCATGAAGGAGAGGAGGGCAGTAGTAGTGCTATGGGAAGGTCTGAAGCCATGTTGGGAGTTGGAGAGCAGGTTATTATGGAGAAGGTGGTCTAATAATTTCCTATGGATGCACTTTTCCATAACCTTAGATAAAGGGGAGAGTAGGGCTATGGGATGATAGTTGCAAAGGTCAGTGGAGTCTCCCCCTTTATGAAGGGGAATAATATGTGAGACTTTCCAAAGAATGGGGACGTATCCTTCAGTAATGCTTCTATTGATGAGAATGGAGATGGGGTAGGCAATAGATTTGGCTGCTAACTGTAAGTATTCTGCAGGTAGTTGGTCAGCAGAGGGAGTGCAAGGTTTAAGTTTTTGTAAAAGGGTGAGAATAAAAGCTGTAGGGACAGGTTGGAAGTGAAATGGGGGAGGTGGGTTGGATTCAGTCTTAGATGAGGTTGAATTTTGTGGAGAGAGTTGACTGGCTAGAGTTTGAATAGTTTTGGTGAAAAAGGTATTAAAGGCATTGGCAGTTTGTTTGGGGTTGTTGTGGTCAGAGCCTTGTGGGTTTGGTGTAATAGATTGACCGGGGTGTAATAGTTCATTAATGCTTGCCCAGAATTTTTGTGGTTTATTATGGTGGGATTGCTGCAAATGTAGGTAGTAGTTTTGTTTATCAGACATTATGGCTTTTTTTGTTTCATTTCTTAATTGTTTAAAGTTTTGGAGGTCAATGGGGTTCTTAGTTAAGCGTGATCTGTGCCAGTATTTATTTCTGAAGTGGAGTTTTTGCTTAGTTTCCTTAGAAAGCCATGGAGCAGGTTTGTTTTTTATCGTAATAGAGCGGGTAGGAGCGTGTTGGTTAAGGATGGCTAGGAAATTAGCATTGAAGTAGTCGACAGCTTCATCAAGGGAAAGTTGTTTTAATGGGGACCAATTACAAGCTTTAAGTTCAGTTAAGAATAAATCAAGATTGAAGTTTTTCTTGGTTCTAATTGTTCTAAATATGGGTTTGGAATGTGGGTTGGTTTTAAGCCTAATAGCATAGGTTGGAAAGTGGTCACTTATATTATCTGGGAGGGTTCCAGAATTGTAGGTCTGGGGTTGATTATTGATTAGTATCCAGTCTAAGGTACTTTCTTTCTTATTGGTTTTGTTAATTCTAGTGGGTGAGGTGATTATTTGTGTAAACCCATCGAGATTAATATGGGTAGTGGGGTAGTTATTGTTGCAACATTTCCAATCAATGTTGAAATCACCAAGAATGATGGTCTCTTGAGGGAGGTTTTGAGATAACTAACAGAGTATGTTTTCAATAGTAGTAATGTTATTGCCTGGAGGAACATAGATGCAGATAATATAGATAGATTTAACAGAGTTTAGCTGAAGCTTGGTAATAAGTATTTCAGCGTTAGAGACATGGGGAGGGTTTTGTTGGAAGGTTGCAATTTGAAAATCAGATTTAAATAAAACTGCTACTCCACCACCTTTCTTGGTTGCACGGTCGAGACGTAAGATGTTGTAACCAGGTAGGGTAACTTCATTGTCTGTAGTTGTGGGTTTTAACCAAGCTTCTGTTAGACACAAAATATCAAAGGAGTAGAGTTCCAGGAGAGCCTGGAGTTGAGTAATTTTGTTATTGATACTACATGTGTTGAGGTGAGCTATTAGTAGTGAGTTGGATGTTTTTTTTAGTATATGGATGGTAGAGGAGTTTGGGGTAATGTGTTGTGTAGTGGTGGAGGTGTTTGGTCTGGGATTTGGGTGAATGTCTCCATCCTTTAGGGGGAGGAGTAGTGTTAGATATGTAGTCTGAGTATATTTACTGAGAAGGAAAGGATGTATTCTTGTATTTGGGAGGTAATATCTAATGTGGTTTGTCCTATGGTATTTGGGTGGTAGATAGCTGGGAGTGAAAGTTATATTGAAATGTTCAGTATGAGAGGGTAGAGAAGAAGTGGTCAATTGTTTGGTGGGGTACAGGATGTGTGACTGTGCTAGATGCTCATAGGAGGTTAGCAGATATGCTAGAGTTAGAGTAGGGAGAACACACACACACACACACACACACACACACACACACACACACACACACACACACACACACACACACACACACACACACATATTTATGTGAATACATGTCTCCTATATTACCACCATAGTGCTGCATGCTATGTTTGAGGAAACATCAAACATAGCAATACACACAGCATGTATATTACTGTGGCCAATAGCTGATCGTGGAAGTAATGCCATAATAATGGATGTGTGGGTTCCAGTGCCCACCACTTGCAAGACATTTAGGTTAACATGTATTGTAGCAAGTTGAAATGCCATAGGTGTGTAATAGGCTTACCTGCAATTTGGCCCTATATGAACCCCCCCCTAATGTTTGGCTGTGTCCATATGTGGCAGCTGTCTGTGTTGTAGGATGGCAGAACAATGCAGCTGTGCAGGAAGAGATTGGGGACTTGATGTCTGAATGTACCCCATATATATATATATATATATATATATATATATATATATATATATATATATATATATATATATATATATATATATATGTATATATATATATGTATATATATATATATATATATATATATATATATATATATGTATATATATATATATATATATATATATATATATATATATATATATATATATATATATATATATATATATATAAACACATATATACAACATAAAATATATTTACACACACACACACACACACACACACACACACACACACACACATATATATATATATGTGTGTGTGTGTGTGTGTGTGTGTCTACTTATATACAAACACACACACACACACACACACACACACACACACACACACACACACACACACACACACACATATATTTATGCGAATACATGTCTCCTATATTACAACCATAGTGCTGCATGCTATGTGTGGGGAAACATCACACATAGCAATACACACATATATATGCAGCTGTATGTGTGTGCAACATGGATGGTTATGTCACATATAAACCCCTTGTTGGGACCACATTGCCATTGTCTGTGAAGTAGTGAATGGAAATATGGGGAAGGATAGCAGGTATATTTGTGGAGCTGGTTTGGGTTGATAGATATAGAGGACAGCCTACAGGGGTGGTATATGACACATGTGGTGTGTAAACACCCTGAATGGTGTGTGTGGTCTGTGATGTGGAAGCCCCATAAGCCCCCATATGGAAACAATGGGAACAAGGCCCCCACCCATTGTTAGTCACAACAGCAGTTTCACGGCCCTGAAGGTGCTTGGCCTGGAGGCTCAGCAGGAGGAGCATGTGAACCCTGTGATTGTACTGAGGGCCTCAAGGTGCTGTAGCACATCTCACAAGTTTCTGTGGAGCCCCCTATGGAACAGACCCTGGACCTGACCTTGGGTGACAGGATCATGTCTGTGTGTGCCCCCAGGGGGGACACCATCCCCTGAGGTGGTTCCACCTGAAGGTAGTGCTGGACCAGTAGATGAGGAGGCCCCAGGGTGGGTCCCACATGTGATGTGGCCTGGTAACATGGCCAGATGAGGTGAGGATGCGGTTCTGCTAGCAACTATTCCCTAAGCATGCTATTGTGTCACTGTTATAGAACATATGTGGGTAGTAATAGTCCACACAATCCCGGAACATGTCCAGCAATATGCATAGATATCCTCAGTAACACAGAATGACAGATGTGCAGCAATCACATAGCAAGCATACCACATACATATATGAAACCATAGTGGCCCTGACAATGGCATGCAGGGGAAATAGTCTGTATCAGGCCAGCAATGATAGTGTCCCCACAGGGAACATGGCTACAAACACATAGCACAGAGGTTAGTACAATACACTATATGTCCCAAAGATAGGTAAGCTGTAGCCATACCTATTGAGTTTTGTTAACAGTTTGTTGTCGCTGATATGGTGGGGGGGAGACAGAGATGTGTATTAAGAAGTATGGTAACCTTGTTGTATTAGTTGTTCAGACCTGTTTCCATCTTTATGTCTTTCAGTCAAGATGTCCCATGGCCAGTTACCAGTGTATTCATAGGCAGAAAATGAGGTAATTCTTAACCACCTGATACAGCACTATCAGATTCTCTTTGGCAGGATAGCCCATGAGCAGCAGGAGCGGACCACCCTGTGGAATGATCTAGTCCATAAGGTCAATGATGTCGGCCTGCATAACTGCAGTTATGAACAGGTCTGGCATCATTGTAGTGACCTGCTTCGCAATGCCTGTTGACGTGCTGCTTGCAGTCTGGGGGATCACCTCACAACAAGGTGGGGGTCATGCCATCCATCCCCCCGACACGTGCTGAGGAGCTCCTCGCCAGCCTCGTGGCACCTTCTCGCTTGCACATGCAACAACTGCTGGAGACCATTGTGAAGGTGGGTGCTACCCACACACTGGCTGAGGAGCATGCAGGTACAGCCACAGGGCACATCAGTAGACCACTGTTGCATATGCATCTACATCTGAACAGGTAGATCATGCGTATGTGAGATGTCATATATATAGTCTATTAATGCGTAATAGTAATAAACAGATGTGCATAATCTGTAGTATTGTGGACTTGTACTGTTGATGTACTGTAATGCTGCATGCACCCTGTAGCAATGCCACAGCTGTGGCCACTGACATCACATCTCTCACACTCTTATGTAGGTCCCTTTGGTATACCACCAAGGCAGCAGCCTGTAGCTGATGAGTATGGTTTATTCTCATGCTTACCAATACACCGGTCATGTAATGTGTATGGTATATTCCATGCACACATCTAACACACCTACCCATAATGCATGCTCTACATGTTCACATATTGTTGCTATCAACTGCACTGCATCACAGTGGTGACCATGGCGGGGTATCTGAAGGGTACGCCAGACACCTGCAAGATAACTAACATCCTGCCATTGCGAAATGTGTCCACAGGGATGAAAGTAATGGTGGGACACGTGGCCTACAGTAGGGACATGTGTGAAACATCACCCTTATACAATGCTACAACAGTGTATATACCAGTATTACAATGGAAACTGTTACAGATCTACACTATGGCATATTATAATAATGTGTTCCACAACCCTTAACACCTGTAATGTGGTCCCAACATGAGCATTGAGTGTGTAATATGGAAGTGTAGGTTAGGGCAGCAAATATGGGGAACACACACCTTCACAGACACTGGAAGCATATGTGTTCACACACTCCAGAGAACATATAGTGGAGGCAGCTGTTGAGGTACTGCCTGCATGCATTTGTCATGGAAATGCACCGTTCAGCAAATACACATCCCCAATGTCACACCACGTAGTGGTCAGCTGTCCAAGACATTTGGACATTAAATGTGCACGCTGACCTGCAACAGAGGCAGGCATGGCTTGCACACATCTTACATTACATGACATGGGCCCCATACCCAACAGGTAGCACCCATGAGCTGCACATGTGGCCATACCTCACCACTGCATATGCCTTGGCAAACAGAGCAGGCAGTCATGTATGTGGCAAGGATGTATGGAACAGGAATGATGTTGGAATTAAACAGATGACCACCCAAGACAAATGCTGTCACATGTATCAAACTGATCATGTGAGCTGCCAACTAACATGCCATAGCACTGAGGGGGTAGCAGCAATGTCCAGCAAGTATTGGCTGTGCAATACCCATGTCAGCAATTGCCTAGACTCTGCTAGTGCATGGCCTATGGGTTAGGGCAAACAGATGTGACAGTTGTACCACAGGAAACATCAGCCAGGCCTCTCTACAGGTAGTGTATGCATAATAGAAGAGGTCCCCAACAGCCATGCATTGCAATGTGTACTGGTGTACCATGACCATGTTGGAAACCTACAGACAGTATTATGTAAGATACAGGTGCTGCACAACCTATGCCTCACTCCACCTCAGGCCCACCATCTCCATCTGTACTGTGCCGGTGCCAGTGTACATCTGTATGTTTGCCAGACAGGTAGCTGGGACTAGGCTGTTACACCTGTTCAGTGTTTGGGACACTGCAAACTGACACACACGTGTAGGCCATAGTTGTCAAGCATCTGCAAAAAGGCTAAAGGTGGGGAGGGTGTGTCATCGTGACACACCAGTCCACTGCAGCCGGGATCCTAAGGATGCTAATATTGGCTGTATCTGCACACAGTCAGGTTCAGGAACTGTGGCAGATGTAACCCTAACTTCACAGCAATAGTAACGGCAGTGTATGAACTCCAAAGGATGTGCACATAAACTGACCTTGCAATCATGCAGAGTTGGGGGACATGTGTAGGGCAGACTGACCATATACTGGCAAATGCAGATGGCCCATGCTAGTATACCCCTGCCAGGAATAGTAGTACATATAACAATAGGTGCAACAAACCATCATGATAAAGGCGTGCACACATATGCACCCAAGGAGTGTATGCAGCGCGGTCAGCATCTGCACACCTAACATATTTGTTCGACACTGCGTGTGACTGTACAGTACATATGCCACATATCAGGCTCATGTAATGTGAATATATGCGGTGATGTGGTCCGATGGTATAACAAGGAAGAGTGCATCATATCAATAAGGGTGCGTACACTCCCCATAGCCATGGTAAGGTTTGATGCTTGTCAGTGTAATAGTATTGTATTGGTCATACATGCACCACTGATGTTGAGATCTGTAAACCAGACATCAGGCATTCACAAATGACATCTGTCCACATATCATCCCAGGTATGTATTGCTCAAATACATAGGGGCTGTGAGCATTAGAGCAGACATAATTGAAACAGAAATATACATTCAGCAATGGTTTATACACCTGTAAGGTTTGGTGCCCAGTACATGGCAGGGTACAGAACAGGTGAACAACAATACTGTGTACATGGGTGCAGTGTTTTCCAGGGGAAGGTGCATCACCTACTAACACAGCCCATGCATCACACACATGTATACTGTTGCTAGCATGGATTGACTATAGCTGCACTGCATGCTGTTGAGTACCATATGCTATGCATGTTGACAGATGGGTAATGGGAGGACTGTGTGTACTATCTTTGTACAACCTTACCTGTAGATGTATGTGTGTGTGGGTGGGGGGTTTGTTTGCATGTAAGTGCAATCTGGTGGCGAGGAGGTGGGTTTATGCATGTAGGATGTGTGTGTGCATGTGTGTGTGTTTGTGTGGGTCTCCATATATGCACATGTGTGATTGTGGGGTTGTGGGGTTGTTCACAAGGCAGTACTTCCCTTTGAAATTGTGCAGTACATGGACATGGACTGACACATGAGACACCAGAAATACTTGTCTGATATATAATCACAGGACACCTGATAGTATAATAAGGTCTGCAGCATGGAACATGCATTGGGAGGGAAACTAGACACCAGGTATACACTTAATATTGTAATCAGCAGAAAGGTGAACAGCTACCCATGTATGCAGCAATACAGATGCATTGGGGAATTACTAGACAACACCAAGGAGTGTATCCATATATTATTGTTGTCCACATGATACGTTGATTGAGCAGCAGATCTGGCATGTACTGAGCAATAGTTATGTATGACACTCCAGTGTGTGACATTATGGAGTGAATGTAATAGCCCCTAACATATGGAGGCCATGCTCACAATGTCCGGACATACCCAGGGTGAACAGTGGATGACAGCAGTGAGGCCATGTAAAACCTACTCCATTCAAGTCAAGGCAGTAATGGAGTAACAGGTCTTGTGTTGTGATCACTCATCTAGGCATTTAGAGGAATAATACATTAATGAATGGTATTAATGAGTGTATGTTACCAAGTGTGATGCAAAATGGGGGTACTTATGTGAATAAACGTGCGACTGTCTGTAAACTCAGGGACAGGTAGGTATTATGGTGGAATTTCAGTGTGTGTGTGTGTGTGTGTGTGTGTGTGTGTGTGTATGTGTGTGTGTGTGTGTGTGTGTGTGTGTGTATACTATCCATTGCTGTACAGGTCTTAAAGAGCATTTCTTGTTTTCCCCCACAGGTGGTGAGGTGGGTCAGGGTCCCTCCTGCATGCAGTCTGATGTTGGTGTCCATACAGACACTGAAGATGATGATAGGACTGTTGAGGCACAGGTGGTGTTGTCAGAAGCTGAAACTGTGCCATCAATTGACATCCCCCTCTTAGCCACCCCAACCCTGTACACAGTTACAGTGCCTATACATACCCCATCACCAGTGGCCATAGTAGAGGGACAGTTGGCGGTTGGTGGCAGTGCTCAGGAGAGTGAGGTATGCCTACTGTGTCTGGTCACAGCAGGCATAGCCAGATGTCCAACAGAGCACCATATTGGGAGATGTACCGGGGTGCTTGTGGTAGGGCCACTGGTCATCATGCCCCTGGCAGAAGTGCCACAACTGGTACCACTAGGCACATGTTTCAGACTGTCATGGGGGTGCAGGCACATATGGAACTGTACAGCAGACAGGGCCTGAGGCTGCAGAGGTCTGTGCTCTCATCTGTAAGTGACAAATTCCATGACCTTTCTGGTGCCCTTCGTGATTATACAGAGGTCATGGATAGATGCTTGGGTGAGATGGTAGGCCTCATCGACCGTGATTTGTCTGTGCTCGAACATGTGGTGGGAGTGGGGCAATGGTCGCTTGGATGTAGGCCAGCAACACCAACAGCTGGTGGTCGACGTGGACATGCTAGGACACCAAGACACTCCCGTAGTGGCAGTACCAGCCCCAGCACTGCAGGGGGTCACTGTTCACTCCACACCACAGCAGGCCACATGCAAGTGGCACTGGCCAGTCCCAGGAGGGACCTGGTTCCAGCAGACATCTGTCATCATCAGGAGAGAGTAGCACATCGAGGCCTGCACCTGGACGTACCCATGGAATCCCTGACAGGCACAGTCCGTGTGTCTATGGCCAGAGGCAGTGAACTTCACACCCTGCCAGGTATTGTCTGCAGCTGTCCAAGAAATACCTGTATAGGGCAGCCACATGGCAGAACTGTGTGCATGCATACCCACACACTATACAAACACACCTAGAGCAACCCCATACCCACACACACCACATCAACTCCCATTTCAGCTAGTTACACCCCTCACCTACACACATGGTGTCAAACGTATGGCCCACCCTTGGTCTCTGGCAAACTAACAACACAACCTGTGCATATGATGATACCTGTGCCACATCCCTGTCATCCATAACACCGATGCAGGGACAGACTAATATGGTTCTGATGCACACGGTGACTGTACTGCAGTGTATCAATGTACTGCTGTGTAACATGTTGTCAGGAGTAATGTTTAATGCATACATGTCACCTATCATAGCTGTTAAGCCATGATGCATTATAGCTGTTAGAAACACTGAGTGATTGTCGTCTCCATAATTTTACCCATATATGTTGTAGGTGTACATGTGCCAGCAGGAGGATGGTCTGCAGTCATATTCCACAAGGGGTATGGCACTGTGGTCACACCATGGCTGTGACATATCCTGGGTACAGTTGAACACATCACAGGTTTGTCTAATAGTTACTGCCTGTGCCACATGGACAGTTGACCTGCTGAGACATGTATAATCAACAACCTGATGTAGATGCATCCACATACATGCACAGTCTTACTTGCCAACACTGGGACTAGTCCCCTACCTAGGTATGTAGTGCTACTGAAGTGTGTGGTTTTCATTGCACACACAACACAGAGTTTAGGGTGAGGTGTGTTCCAGGTTACATGTTACATGCAGGACATCCCCAGACATGTACAGTATGGTAATAGGGGATGTAATGGTTGAATATGGACAATACACAGTGTGACATACCATCATATACACATTACCAGACACATAACAGGCAGACACACATCTGAGAGACCTGGGGCTATCTAGCTTGTCAGTGTGTCCAGTGTGCTATAGGTAGGCTGAACAGAGCACATGTATAACTGGGCTGGATTGTTGTATCAGTTACCTGTATAGTTGATGGTGACAGTGGTCACCATACAGTGGTACATGGGACATGTATCGGGTGTACCATGGTGTAATTACAGTGGACACTGTACCCACACCCCACAGTGGATATTGTACATGCTGGAACCCATGATGACACTCTGACATACCCACCATCACGCATTGCCCACGACTATGATACAACCCATTGTACATCCCAACAGTGGTACTACAGAGATATGCATGTAATGCACATGCCACAGGCATAGTAGGGTGATGCACTGTCATGCCTCAACTATGGGCAGCAACAAAACTATCCATACTACAGTATGGCAATGTGTATTGTAATAGGAGTATGTGGCCTATGAATACTGTACCCTACAGATTTACAGACATGTACACATACACACACTTGCCAGAACTCAATGGGTATCCCATGCCTATCGACCCATTTGTACAACATCATTGTGCTTTTACTGCAAGGCTCATATAGCCGTTAGGGAGAGGAGCGTAACAGAGTACATGTAATGTCTGGTACAGAAGCAGCCACTTCTTACTATGGCAATGGGTGTTGCAATGGGTGTGAAGGCCCTCATGGTATTCCCAACTACAGGTGTACTAACACAGAGACACTGCTATCCTCAGTAATGCACACATACAGATTTGTCAGTACTGGGGTGCATTGCTGCAGATGGTCATAGGTCTGTACCTGACTATTGTCCATGGAGAGATGGGAAGTGTAGGGGATGTGTGTACAGTGGTATCATGCCACCTGCCATGTGCCAGCAGGAAATCTATTGACAGACATCACTGTGGTAACCCTCAGGGTGAGAGTGACATGCATCAGCCAAACCTCTGGGTGTCTCCTGCAAATGGCCACTGAGGTGATCCAGTTGCAACATGTATTGCAACACATGGTTAGTGTCTGTGATAGAGACCTGTACCCAAGCATGTTCTGTTGACTGTGGTAGTGTAGTGGAGGTAATCGTGGCATGTGGTGCATACTGGGTGTTGTCTCCTTTATGTGAAAGTTATAACAAAGCTGGGCAGACATATCAGTGTCAGTCAAGCATAGGTTCCTGTATGTATCAAGGCTGGATACCTGCCATCTGCACATCTGTACAGGGACTGACAGACATCATCTTGGAAAGTAGCTATGCAGTAGGATGAATGTGTCAACAGATAGATGTCTGACACCAATATGTATGACATTACTACATGCTGGAAGCCCTCACAGATGTGCTGTACAGGCAGTAATCTACAGTTACTTTCCACATGTCAGATCATTATCCAGTAGGGGATATATACTGTGACACAGCTCACACATCAGGAACACAACAGTGAGGCCTCAGACTCCAGCTATGCCTGCAGGAATACTTGTTGTCAGTACTACATTTAGCAATCTACTCTTGCTTTGGAAAGCACTGTCCACAGTAGTAACATCATGATACACTACATGCCAGTGTGACAGCACATAACCTTGGTTACTACCCTTGTATATAACACATTCACATGGATAAGAGTGATGTACAGGTCTTATATACCTGAGTGTCTCAGACATGACACTCACACCCCTTGCTACTATAATGACAGCACATAGCCACATGTTTTGTACATCGCATTACATACACTTATGACAGATGGCATTACCCTGCTATGTTATCAGACTGGGATGTGAGCACTGATTACCAGGGCTGAGCCATGCATCGCAGGTGTCAGCATTGCTGCAATATAACAGCTGAGCACATTTGTGCACTGGTAAGCGAATCCTACATGGTGTAAGCACCCTTACATTTAATCGTACGCAAACACCACTTAGCTTCACGCAAACCCACGCAAATGTGCTTAAAGCTGCTCAAAACTGCCTTAACCACTCTGTATCCAACACCTCGCTGGCCTTGTTCAAGAGAAATCTTGACCAATGGATGGGAGATCGCAGATATACCCCAGGGATTACCTCAGTGTCACTGCTCAACAGAGGCACAGCAAAATAATGGGTATAGTTCCCCATACTAAAGGGGTGGCGTAAGCCACAAAACTATGGGCTAGGCTTGTAAATGCCCTCGGGCAGATAGCCTAGTATGAACCTATGAACCTATCCCTTGTTCTGCTCAGCAACTAAATAAACAGCCCTTGACCCAGGACCCTGTACACTATAGTTACAACAGTTAACCACTACACCATGACAGCTGAGAAGACAGTTGTTGTTGCTTCAATATATCTGTCAGTACACATATTGAATAGTATTGAACAATTGCATTGACTTCCACAATTGTGTAGTACTTGTTAGTGATAGTGATATTACTGTTGCATCACATATGTTGTTATATCTAAATATGCACATATCAGATACATATAGTGTGATATATCTGGGAAGGTATACACAACCATAATGTTTAAACATGACAAGGATATGGATATATACATATACATATGTAGTTATACGTCTACAGGTACATATATATATATATATATATATATATATATATATATATATATATTCATATATATGTATTTCTACAAATCTTTATAGTGCATCATAAATATGGCCATTTTTAGATCTCTCTCTCTCTCTCTCTATATATATATATATATATATATATATATATGTATATATATATATATATATATATATATATATATATATATATATATATATATATATTTATATATAGATATATATGCATGCACATCCTATGTGTACAGATATACCTATTTATGTTGATATATATGTAGATATCTATAACTATATGCACATACATATCTAATCAGATATACCTATTTATGTTGATATATATGTAGATATCCATAACTATATGTGCATATATATCTATATATCTGCATGTGTGTAGAAATATATATAGCTGTGTATATGTATATATTTGAGTTTGTGTGTATATATATATATGTGTGTAGATATGTATATGTGTATATATCCATATAGATATATGGATATGTATATGTGTATATATCTATATAGATATATATATATATATATATATATATATATATATATATATATATATATATATATATATATCTGTGTGTGTGTGTGTGTGTGTGTGTGTGTGTGTGTTTACCATATCTCCAGAATATGGAGTGGAGTCCTACCTCAGCACCAATAGTCCCAACCTCTTAGTACAAGGGGATGTCATGTATGTACTGCAGGTATATATGTGGACTGTCGCTACTGTAACAGGGGTTGTTTTAACAGACATGTGTGTGGGAGGTCATATCTGCTTTTGACATGTACGCCATTGGTTACCAACAGACATCCTAAGGACATCATAGTACAGTACTACTGCTAGCACAGTAATGATCCTGTGGACTATAGCAGAGATATGACCAATATATCTGCACAGTCTGGCATTCTATGGTCAGTCCAGAGGTGTACACAGATCCCCTTCATGCGAGACATGTGGACCACACCTGACAATGTGGATGTTAACATCCATGTACATGGGTATATTGCATAAAAACTGGACTACATATGCCCACAAGGTTTATGCATTCACACACATCAGTCTGTCCTGACACATAATACCTGGTGGTGCAGAGGTCACATGGCCATATACTACCCAGTAGTAAGTGGCATACATCTGTACAGAATCCCACTGCTTTGTCAGAAATACACAATAGTTATGGTGGCCTGGCAGCAGTATGCCTTGCAAATAACTGGACATAACAGCACACTGTGTAATTACACTAAGCTGCTAGGCATGTAACAAAGCACTGTGCAAACTACGGGTAGACTGCCACAATGCTGGACTTCATTTTGTATGGGGAAATACACATGTACCTGCAAATATAGCAGGATCGACATGCATGTCACAGCATAGAGTAACAGGCACCTGTAAGAAAGTGCATACCCACAATCAATGTAAACACAGCCATAGCCTTAATATGACACTATATGGACTGTCTGATAAACACTAGCCTCATATGTGCCACTCACACACTAACCCTACATAAACTGGGTCAAGACACAGTATGGCCCAATTCCTGTCTGTGGTATGGGATATGTGTGTGTGTGTTTGGCCCTACAGACATGTGAGCCAATAGGGTACCATACACTGGAGCAGTATGTAACATCAGATAAAACAGGACCAAGAACAATGGCATCTACCACAGTCTGTGCACAGGCCAAGGTACGTATGCACAATACACATACTCTCGACAATCACCATAAGTACACAGACCCCAGTCCTGTACACACAACTGCAGAATGCCCAGGTTATGTCCTCAGAAATAACCCCTAGTATACATAACATGTCTAGCAGTCTGATATCTGACTGGCTTATCAGGTATGATGTCAATAAATAATGGTGTATCAAACATATGCACCTCTTACTGCATGACATATGTACAAAGGTTGACAGACTTGTGGATGGAGCCACAAACATTGGGCCAATACTGGCATGTTGCTGTGATACCCTCATACATTTACTGTCGTACCAGGGTTTGTTGTGACATATATCCTATGAGGGATATGAAGTCAGTAACTCTCATGGCTGTCACCATGTACTGACTGCAATCCTCAGACTATGCTTCTGCAGTTCTAAGATAGGTGTTCTGTGAGTAACATAAGAAACATAAGACACCACACACTGCCAGTCTGCAGATAACCCTACTGGTGGGAGTTTTCTCAAACACATAACACTGTCATGGCAGGTATTAAATCATGTAGACCAGCCATATCCACACACACCCTGTTAAACCAACATTACTCCAAATGCAGAACAGCAACACTTACATTCTGTAGACATGTCTGGCATACCCACCTCTTGTTTGTTGGCCTGTCTCCACAGTGTATGCTGTTAGAGGTAAATCCCAATACCATCTGTGATGCTGTTTGCCAAACACCAAAATGAGGTCCTGCTCCCAGTTAGTGAAAAGGCCCGACACCCACTTGATGTTCAAAGATATTGGAGTGTGTTTCGCATGTAACTGGCTATGGGACTGTTACCACAGCTGTTCCACATGCAGTCAGCTAGAGGGGAACTGCAATTTGTGCAGAGGCTATTGGCTGATCATGGGCATCACTTACAAAACACAAGCTGCTGCCTAAGCAAAGCAGTAGTACTTCTCCACATCCACCAGAGAGGGAGTGACAGAGACAGACAGAGACAAAGTAAGTCAGCGAGGGGGTGGGAGAGTAAAACCTAAGCATGTTTGTGTCACACCCTTACCAGTACGGGGTTTCAAACCCCTGACTGACTATGTATTGCTATTGGTTCCCGTGCGTGATTGAAGACGCATTCTTTCAAATGCATCTTGATTGAACTTGAAAGAACAAAACGGCAAAATACCGAAACGGCATACAAGTGAATTCTTCCCCTGGGAAAGAAATCGCTTGGCCGCCTTCATTATTTTGCCATTTTTGTCACTGTAGTGTGATCTCAGAGTTGGTATATTTAAGTGGGGGGGGTGTGTGGGGAGAACAGCTCTCCACATTGGGGGGTGTGGGGGCAAAGCCCCCCACTTTATGAAATGTTTTAAATTTTCTTTTTCTTTTTTGCAACAGTGATTTTTTTTCCCTGGGAAAAAGAAATCACTATTCTAAGTGTTTGGGATTGTAAGCTTTCACTTACATGGGGTCGCTAAAACAGCATTCACTTTTTTAAGCATTCACTGATCTAATATAGACCCTTGCTATCACATGTCTATGCAGTTATTGCATGCACCACATATCTTACATGTTGGGGAGCTGTCAAAGGTATATCTGATGGTGAGTGACATCTGCAACAGTGATATAGGTGTGATAAGGTAGGTGTAGTACATATGCCTGTCCACATGAACAGGTGTTAATGTCAACACAGCTACACTCTCTTAGGGACTCACATTAACACAGTTGGCATGGTCAGGAATAGACTTCCTAACTAGCTAGTTTGCCACAATACAGTAATATGCAGGCATCACGAGCACCACAGGGGTTATCCAGATGATATATGGCCAATGGGTATGTGAAGGTGTCTGACATCAGACGGCAGCTTCAGTAGGCCAATGGGAGTTGTAGTGAGTGTGAATGGGTCGAAAGTATTATACTCCACACACACACAGACACAGGGTGCCAGTACTGGCATGCATAGGTGCATAGCTTTACAGGTGTGTAGTGGCTGACTGTGCCAGAAGGCTTTACAAGGCTAGTTGAAGGGTATACCTTGGCATCAGGCCTCATGACAATGGTCTGCAGTGTGGCTCAGGGGTTTAGTGTCTGGACTGGCCCACACAGGTTGGTATTGTATTCGCCATCCAGTCATCTGGATTACTATTGTGTGTGGTCAGTGCTGTGCAATGCTTGCCATTTATGTATTTTATAGTCCATGACATGGATAGTGTCTGGGATGTGCACATGTCCCACATGCATGTTCATTGACATGTGGAACTTTACCTGGGGTGCCTGGCCCATGTTGTTTACACAAATTATCATCAAATGTGCCAGACCTGGCCTCATGTGGCAGGAACTGGTAATGGACACCAGGTTGCACCAACATTGATAGCATGATACAGATATTACCTGGTGTCAGTGGCATCTGTCCATACAAGGCATGATTTTAAGGCATGGTATGTCCTTTGTGGGTCACATTTGATGGCACTACATTTGTTGCAGGCATCCGGTAGGGAACATAGTGAAGGCACACTGTCTGCAATTATGTGCCTATTGTAGTGATGGGGCAGGATGCCATGCCCCATCACTACAATAGGCACATAATTGCAGACAATGCGCCTTCACTATGTGCCTATTGTAGTGATGGGGCAGGATGTCATGCCCTTTGTAGTCCACTGCAATCACACCATGGTTACTATTTGTGGGAAATATGCAGAGTACTAACAACAAAGTGGTTGTTGCCTAGGCGAGTGTGTTTGAGACATGGGTTGAGAGTGTCTTCTGGGTAATATAAGGGTTGCCTAATTTGTTTGCCAGGACTTGATGTCACATGTAGGGGTATGGATTGGCAACCCCAGCCTTTCTGCTGTTTGACATCTGTTATCCTTGTAAGGTGGACATTGTGACATGTAATAGGCCCACCATATAAGAAATATGCAAAACCCACTCCACAATGAGTCCAGTTGTTACATACTTACAACCACCTCCACACAGTATACGAATGACAAACACAGACACACCAAGTCTCCCAGTTGCCATGTCTGGTATTGGAACTCCTACCTAGCTAGCTTATCACACTACAGCATTACACAGTTATAGGATGCGCCACAGAAATTACTGGACTACTCCTTCCCCAAAGGTGTATTTCAAAGGGAATGACATCAGCAGGCTTGGCAAGGAAGGGCAATGGAGGTTCTATTGACTGTGAATTGCTTCAAAAGGGTTTCTCCCTACAGAGACAAACACACACACACATCCACACTTGCCATATCTGGGAACAGAACTCCTACTGAACTAGTATATCACACTACAGCATTACACTGTTTTAGGATGCACCATGGAGATTACTGAGTTACTCTTTCCCCAAAGGTGTATTTCAAGGTGAATGACATCAGCAGGCATGCCAAAGTAGAGCATTTGAAACTGTAGTGAGTGTGACTAGCCTAAAAAGCATTGATCCCTACACAAACACACACAGTTGTCATGTTGGGGATTAGAACTCCTACCTAACTGCACTATAACATTACGCAGTTATATGATGCACCACAGAGATTACTGGCCTACTCCTTCCCCAAAGGTGTATTTCAAAGAGAATGATATCAGCAGGCTTACCAAAGTAGGGCACTGGAGGTTGTAGTGACTGTGAATGGCCTCAAAAGCATTGCTCCCTACACAGACAAACTAACACACACACAAACACACAAACATCCACACTTGCCATGTCTAGAAATAAAACTTCTACCAAACTATTATATCACATTACATCATTACGCTGTTATAGGACGCACCACGGAGATTACTGGACTACTCCTTCCCCAAAGGTGTATTTCAAAGGGAATGACATCAGCAGGCTTGTCAAAGAAGGACAGTGGAGGTTGTATTGACTGTGAATGGCCTCACAAGCATTGCTCCCTACACAGACAAACAAACACACATCCACACTTGCCATGTCTGGGAATAGAACTCCTACCTAATTAGTTTATCACACTACAGAACTAGCCAGTTATAGGATGCGCCACAGAGATTACTGGGCTACTCCTTCCCCAAAGGTGTATTTCAAAGTGAATGATATCAGCAGGCTTGCCAAAGTAGGGCACTGGAGGTTGTAGTGATTGTGAATGGCCTCAAAAGCAATGCTCCCTACATAGACAGACTAACACATGCACACAAACACACAAACATCCACATGTGCCATGTCTAGAAATAAAACTTCTACCAAACTATTATATCACATTACACCATTACACTGTTATAGGATGCACCATGGAGATTACTGGACTACTCCTTCCCCAAAGGTGTATTTCAAAGATAATGACATCAGCAGGCTTGCCAAAGAAGGGCAATGGAGGTTGTATTGACTGTGAATGGCCTCAAAAGCATTGTTCTCTACACCGACAAACAATCCACACTTGCCATGTCTGTAAATAGAACTAATATCGAACTACTATATCACACTACAGCATTACATTGTTATAGGACACACCACAGAGACTACTGGATAACTCCTTCACCAAAGGTGTATTTCAAGGTGAATGACAACTGCAGGGATGCTAAAGTAGGGCATTTGAAATTGTAGTGAGTGTGACTAGCCTAAAATGAATTGATCCGTACACAGACAAAAAACACATTGCCACATCAGAGATTAGAACTCTTACCTAATTAGTTTATCACACTACAGCACTGTGCAGTTGTAGGATGTGGCACAGAGATTAATGGGTTGCTCTTTCCCCAAAGGTATATTTCAAAGTGAATGACATCAGCAGGCTTGCCAAAGTAGGGCACTGGAGGTTGTAGTGACTGTGAATAACCTCAAAAGGATTGCGCCCTACACAGACAAACTAACAGACAAACTTGCTATGTATGGGAATAGAACTCCTACCTAACTAATTTACCACACTACAGCATTACACACTTATAGGACATGCCACAGAGATCAGTAGGCTACTCGCTCCCCAAAGTTGCATTTCAAAGTGAAAGATATCAGCAGGGTTACCAAAGAAGGGCACTGGAGGTTGTAGTGACTTGAATGGCCTAAAAAACATTGCTTCATACACAGACAAACTAACACACATACATCCACACTTCTCATGTCAGGGACTAGAACTCCTTCCTAACTAGTTTATCACACTACAGCATTACGCAGTTATAGGATGTGCCACAGACATTCTTGGGCTACCCCTTTCTCAAAGGTATATTTCAAAGTGACTGAATCAGCAGGCTTGCCATGGTAGGGCAATGAGGAGGGAAGTGTTTGTGCATGGGCCATAACCCATTCATCTAGAGGCAGACACACCACACTCAGGCACACACAGGTTTATATTCCACAGGTACATGTATACAACTGCTAGATGACTACTGCCATGTTCAGTCATGTTACACAGTTAGCACTAGCACCACAGAGTCTATAATGCTGAGGGATTCCAGAGGCAAATGTCTATGGTGAATGACATTTACACATCATGTGAATGTAGCCATCTGGCTGTGTGCTGGGTGGGACAGGCCTCATGATGGAAGGCTCTTTGTCACTGTCACTAACTTCCACACATCTATGTATGTGTACTTTTGGGATATTATAGTGTGTTGTCATAGATTCATGGGTAGGTACTAGGCTATCTGCCCGAGGGCATTTATAAGCCTAGCCAGTGTGTGTTGGCTTTCTCTGCCCCATTGATTAATTAACTGATCCTCTGTCAAGCAGAACCAATGAAGTGATCTCAGGTGTGTATTTTCTGTTACCCATCCACTTGTCAAGGTTTCTCTTGAAGAGTGTTAGTGAGGGTCTCTGCCTAATGTAGTTTGGAATTTTGTTCCAAAGCATGGGGAGTCGCTGTGACAGAAATCTATCCCTCCAGCATGTTCTATTTATTCTTGTGGTGAGGTTTAGCTCACTAGAGTGTGTGGCTCACAGTGACTTGGATTTTTTAGGTGGAGCATGTCCATCAATTCTGAGTTGGACATGGCTTTTTAAGTCAGGCAGAGATCACCTCTGAGAAAGCAATATGCCACTGAGTACAGCCGGGTTTTTTTCAGTCGGGCTGCATAGGACATATTTTGAGGCCAGTAATCCTCTTGGTGAGGCACTTTTGTGGTCTTTCCAGCTGTTGGAAGTGTCTTGTGAAGTACATCCCAAATGGGGAATTGTACTCTATGACAGGTCTGATTAGTGACAAGTAGAGGGGCACTATAACCTCATTATTTCAAGATGTGAACCCTTTAGTAATTAGATGGGCCACATAGAAGGATTTCCTAACTATTTTGGCAATATGATTGCAAAGGAGAGATTACTATCTACCTGGGTCCCCAGATCTCTTATTACCTCTTCTGTATTAAGGGGCCTGCCACCTGTGTGGTAATTTGTGGGTGTTATGTTTTTCCTAAATGGGATGACTATGCATTTTTTGGCATTTAGCTTGAGGCCATGACTTTGACACCAGGTGTCCGTCTCAGTAAGGCCCTTTTGGAGGATGTCCGTGTCAGCCAGAGAGTCAATTATGGCTCCCAGTTTTCAGTCATCAGCGAACTTGGTTAGCCATAGTCCTCCTGTGTTTGCCTGTACTTCTGAGAAGTATATGCCGAACAGTAGGGGTCGCAGGACCAAGCCTTGTGGGACACCACTTGTGACTGGTTTAGAGTCAGACCTGGAGCCCGCTATTCTTCCTGTGTGAGTTCTGTCTGTAAACCAATTGTCAATCCATCTCGTGATGTAGGGGTTTATGTTCAGGCTGGTGAGTTTTTCTGTAATATCCGAGTGAGGAATGGTGTTGAAAGCCTTGGCAAGGTCAAGGTAGGCTGTGTGGACCACCTTGACCTCATTTATGGCCTTGGTGATTGTCTTGAAGAAGTTACCCAGGTTTAGTAGGCATGATCTGCCCTTAACAAAGCCGAACTGGGTCAGGTCAAGTGTTTGGAGGTTCCCAATATCTTTGTTAATGAGTTCCATGATGATGCGTTCCATAGCCTTGCAGACCAGGCTAGTCAGACTTATGGGGCGAAAGTTACCAGGGTCAGTTGTGGCTCCTCCTTTGTGGAGAGGAATAACTGTTGCTCTGCGCCATTCTATGAGCATGTAACTTGTGGAGAGGCTGAGGTTGAACAGCGTGTTTATGTGGGGGGTTAGTTTGTTCTGTTGTTCGTGGAATACGCTGCCTGGGACACCTTCTGGCCTCATTGATGCTGTGTTTTTGGCTTTTGAAAGGGACGTTTTCACCTGTGAGTCTGTGATTTCCGGGACACTACACTTTTTCGGTATTGTTGTGGGCCCTTTTGGGGGTGAGGGGGGTGAAGTTTGCACTGAATCTATCTGCCAGGATGTTGGCAATATCAGTAGGTTCAGTATATTTTGTGCTATTTTGCGCTAGTTCAGTGCATATCTGCGAGTTGCCACTTAGATTCTTAACATAGCTAAAGAAGGCTTTATGGTTATCTTTTGAATCCTTGGCTATTTTTCTTTTGAAGTTAGCCTTGGATGATTTTATGAGGGACCTTAGGTTCTTACTGATACTGATCAGGGATGTCTTTCCTTCTTGGGATTTGCTTTTTTTCTGAACTAGTTTCCTGCTATTTTGTACTAGTTCAGTGCATATCTGTGAGTTGCCACTTAGATTCTTAACATAGCTAAAGAAGGCTTTATGGTTATCTTTTGAATCCTTGGCTATTTTTCTTTTGAAGTTAGCCTTGGATGATTTTATAAGGGATCTTAGGTTCTTACTGATACTGATCAGGGAAGTCTTTCCTTCTTGGGATTAGCTTTTTTGCTGAACAAGTTTCCTCCTTCGATTGTATAGCCTGTTTATGGCAGGGGTCCACCAAATGGGTTTCCTTCTCTTAAAGGAGTGAGTCTTGGTTTTGCTAGGGATGGCATGATCCAAGCATCCTTGTAGGTGCTCATAGAGTGCATTTGTAAAAGTTTCTGCATCTTGGGCAGCATTATCCTTTAGCATGGGGGCTGTGAATCTTACCACCTCTGTCTTAAGTAAGGTGAAGTTTGCTTTAGAAAAGTTTTTTACTGTGGTTTCCTTAGTTGGGGGTGGCGGTGGGGTGTGGACATCCAGGGTGATTAGTTTATGGTCTGATCTAACCAGTGACGGGTTGACCTCTGGTGCGGAACACCTGTCGTCCATGTTGGTGATGACCAGGTCCAATATGTTTTCAACTCTGGTAGCTGATCCAGGGCATTTGAGTTGATGAATTTCAGGAAGCGCTGGGCCTGGGAGTTTGCACGTGAATGGTATGGTAATTGAAATTGCCCAATATCAGGGTGTTCAGTAGGACCTTCATGTTTTCCAGTGTCTTCAGAAAGGTGGAGTGGTGGTCCTGGGTCATGGAGGGTGATCTGTAGCAGGCCACAATTTGCATTGCAGATTTGTCCGATGTTAGTTGCACATGGATGATCTCAGAAGTATCATGCTGCGCCACTAATCTGGAGGTGTAGGTATCCTTGATGAATATGGATACACCCTGTCCTTTTGTGTTTCGGTCCATGTTCTGTGGCCGAAACGTGTGGTATGAGTTGTAGCCCAGTAGTGCTGGGGTGCTCTCTGGAGCCTTGAACCAGGATTCAGTTACTGCACAGATGTCAGCGTTCTCCATACTGAGGAGTGCTTCGAGCGTGTGCATTTTGAGATTTAAACTCCTAGTATTGAGTAGCATAATCCTCAGTTTTTTGTTAATTGTGCAGTTTATGGAGGCAGTTTTGACTTTTAAGCCTTGTCTAAAAAAGGCACTATGGGGGCAGCAAGAGCCTTGGCCAGTATTCAAAAGCCTAGGAGTGACAGGTGCAAGCCGTCTGTTGTGAAGCAACGTGGCTTGTCGAGCATGTCATCCCAGGCTTACAGACACTGGATCCCCTTTGAATGACACCAGAAGCTTAGCCAATTGTTGAAATTGATCATTTTTTTCTTTATACTGAGGTATCATTCTTGGTGAGGGCAGGATGCTATTCAGGGTCAGGATCATACCAGCCTGGACTACATGATCAAAGAGCTCTTCCATGCCTATTTCCATGTAGTCTAGGGAGGAACATCTCAGGTCGTTCACACCAACATGAACAATGACAGAGTTATATTTGTCCTTGGATATATGTGTGTATTCCTATCCAATGTGTGTGCAAAGCATGACTGGTGCATACTGAGGAGTGTATGCACTAACAATTGCAACTGTCCGTTATGTATGGTCCACTGTTGTTGCCAGACATGGGCTTCATTTGTTTAAGTGTGTGAGCATGCCCAGTATGACATTCTGCATTGAATGTGTGAATCCATTCCAGGTAGATTGTACTCCAGTGCAGACTTTTGTGTTCAACACCTACAGCTAGAAAACTGCTTCTGCAGGCTATCTGTAGATCCGTTGATAATATGGGGTCAAAATGGGCAAGGGATAGTGAGTTACTGTAGGTAATTGTGTCTGTGCTGCTTCTGCTACATGGTCCTGGTGTTAGCAGAGATATTCAGACATGAGTACTGTTATAAACGGTGATGTTTTATCTCATCAAGCACTATCAGGTAGACATATTTGATTGCAGTGATCTCCTGGGGAACACAGGGTGAATGCAGCTGTGTCCAGTACTGTGGTAAAACGCCTACATTTTCTTGCAAACTCATGCCATTCTGGAGGTGGAGCTGCAGACACTTGCTGCTTAGTGTGTGTAACTGGTTCAGAACCTTGGTACAGTGGTGGCAGAGGATCCCATACTTGTACATCTATCAACGTGACAGTATGTCCTTATCTTGCTGTAGCAATACCTCACAACTGTACAGATTCACACAGGTTACCCAGAGGCAGGGGTCATAAGTCAGGACATTACCTTTATTGTTGTTTATGAGCAGGTTTGTAGCTACCCATTCTTGTCTTTGCAGCCTGTGATAGTATGTGCACATGGCTGTGTTTTGGACTTCGCACACTCCATGCTGCCCATGCTCCCACCCCCCCTATTATTCTATCCTCTTCCATACATTATGCAAACATTCTCTGATACCTTTGCTATAGTTATCACCTCATCACAGCAGTATATTGATGTTGGTCCACAGTTCATGCAGTAGGACATGGTGGACATGTTACTGTAGTTTGTCCACATGACCTTGCATATGGGTTCTGTGGACTGTGTTATGTTGTTATTTGGGAGTCCATGGCATAAGATACATTGTCAGTACGGGTGAGACACAGGCCTTTGGCAGAGGACTGTAGGCCATTTGGTAGTGATGCAGGCCAGCTGTAGCAGGCTGTTGCATTCTGTCGGTTCTACAGTCCCAGACTCAATAGAGTATATTCCCCCTGGGGTGATAGGTAGGTGTGTTAGGTATTCATGCTAATACTTTCTGTCAGTATTGATCCAGTGGTGTGGATGCTGGCAGGGTGCTGCTTACAGCTAGGGACACACCTGCATGGGACACCTGGACTGCATGCTGCATTCTTTCGCTACTGCCATACACAGGTGGGCATCATATTGTACTCATTCCTAACAGCAGGGATAAGACTGGAGAGGTACCTGTGGCTGGTGGTTGGGTGAGCTGGGTGCATGTGTGCTATGGACACTACTTGCATCTGACTCACAGATATGCATGGGGCATTCCACTTATGCTGGCTTGTGGAGGGATATCAGCTGTTTCTCAATACATCATTCCTATGACCTGTGTGGTCTGTGAGTGTTTGACCAGATGACATCAGTATTCCCTACAACAAGCCCAGATAATGTGCTGAAAACCTGTATATACAATTCCAAGGGTGTGTTCATGTAATGGTTACACATTTTACACTGTCTGTCTGGGGTATTTTCCAGTGTGTACTGCTTGTATACCTGGCCCGACAGTCATGCCATGACCATCTTTCAGATGGTGACACATATTACTTCCAAACATTTACAATGGCTTACTGCTAGAATGTGTTATACTGGGAAGCATTGTGTTTGGCACTGCAGTTGTGATGACTTGGCCCTGTCATCAGCAGTACTGGGCAATGGCCACCAGGACAAACCTCACCATGCATACATACTGAACACGCTCACACAATACAAAACACACACCAACCTAACACATGCAGACCTGCATATTGTACACATGCTAAAATTTATCCTGCTACCTTGGCCATCTCAGGTAATCTGTGCTCAACTGGTATTATACCTACACATACATGTTACTACATTTCTACATAGGACTGGGGGTGGACACCTGTGTGTTACTACGTGTCTACATAGGATTTTTTTTGGGGGGGCACACCAGACTGTTACTACATTTCTACATAGGATTGGGGGGGGCGCACCTGACTGTTACTACATTTCTACATCAGATTGGGGGCCACACCTATGTGTTACTACATGTCTACATAGGACTGGTGGGGCACACCTGACTGTTACTACATTTCTACATAGGATTTTGTGGGCACATCTATGTATCACTACATGACTACATAGGAATGAGGGGGGCACACCTGACTGTTACTACATTTCTACATAGGATTTGGGGGGGTGCACACCTAACTGTTACTACATTTCTACATAGGATTGGGGGGGCACACCTGTGTGTTACATGTCAACATAGGGATGGGGGGCACCTGACTGTTACTACATTTCTACATAGGATTGGAGGGCACACTTGACTGTTACTACGTGTCTACATTGGATTGGGGGCACACCAAACTGTTACTACATTTGTACATAGGAATGGGGGTGGCACACCAGACTGTTACAACATTTTTACATAGGATTGGGGGGCACACCTGGCACTTGCACACATTTGCTATGACTGTACTGGTATGTCAGGTACTCCATTTCATTCTGTATTCTAACCTATCATGTTGACTAGAGGCATATTGGTGTACTACAGGTCTTAGGTTTGATTGACCTACATATCAGTTTCTGACTTCTTACCCTTCAGATCTAACATCCCACTGCCTGACCTGATGTCGTCTGTCTGTGTTGGCCTGGGGGGAGGTAACCCATAGCCATCATTCAGAGGCCTTAGCACAGCCTTTGTTTGTGTTTGTCTGCACCTGTCCTACTGGCTGAGACTGTTGTTGGGTATGTGAGCCTCCCTGACTGGCATGTGTGTGTGTGTCATATGGACACACATGTGGCCCAGCACATTTCCTGCAGTGGGTTTTGCCACCATGTGTAGTACTGGCTACTATGGTGACACCAGTATTTGTTACAGATCTCATGCTGCCATTATAGGTGTCTACTATCTGCTGGCATTACATTCAGCCACCCGATTCCCTTGCATGCTTACATCCATACCGTACATACAAGTAGCAACACATACTACTCCATTTAGCAACTGGTAAGGTGGGTGACTTACCTTGTGGGTGTGCCAGAATTGATGATGGTGCTGGAGGTCTGCCTATATCAGATGCACATAGTACACTCCCTATACATGGTTGAGCACAGGTAGTGTCATGTTTGGCAACCCTTTTACTGTATGTGTGAGTCAGAGAGAGGTGTCATTCCCTGGGTCCCTACTGTGTCAGTGTATGTGCTATGCATTGCCTCTTTGCCAAGGCCAGGGCATACCGGGCATACCTTCTTCTGCCTACTGGAGCAGGCCCAGGTTGTTCCTCCTCTGAGTCACTCTGTGCCTGTGCAGGCCTTGCCAATGGTGGTGGGCTGTGTGGCCCTGCCCCATGCTGTTCCTGCTGCAGCTGTTTCTACAGGATCATATTGTGTAGCATGGCATATACAATGACAATTTGAGTACATGTAGCTGGTGAGTACTGCAAGGCTCCACCGGATGTGTACAGGCACCGGAACTGTGACTTGAGCATCCCAAACACACGCACTATTATAATTCTGGTCTGTGCATGTGCCTCATTATGGAGTTCTTGTTCGCGTGTGTGTGCATTTCTGATGGGTGTCATCAGCCACAGCTCCAGTGCATAACCAGCATCCACCACTAGGTGTCCATAAGGGATGTCCCCATTGGCAAATCTCTGGTACAGCTGCATCAGATGCCAGATGTGGGAGTCATGATAGCTTCCAAGGCAGCCAGAACACACATTCATTATAATGCCCTGGGTATCACGCATGACCTGGCAGTTGATGGAGAGGAAGCCCTTGTGGTTGATGTAGATCCTACCCCACTCACCGGGTGGTGCTTTGATGCATATGTGTGTGCAGTCTATAGCAACCATTACCTCAGGGTATTCTGCTATTTGGTGGAAGAGACGCATATTGCTGGCCAATGCCTTACGGATGTTGGGGAAATATACATATTTACTGGCATGTGCTGACATGGCATCCAGGAACTGGTGGAGTACCCTGGATGCTGATGCCTGTGAGATCCCCATGGTATCCCCGGCTGGTCTTTGGAAAGTACCTGTGGCTAGTATTCTTAGGCCTACACATACCTTGGTATCCAGTGGTATGGGTTCTCTTCTGTTAGTTCTATGTGTCAGGCATGGCCGGCACAGCTCAACAATTTGCTGTAGAAGGTCCCTGTCCAAACTATAGCGCTCCACTATCTCCAGCTCATGTAGCCCCTGGTAGGTTACCCAGGGTCTGTACATTGTTCTCCATCTCCTCACTGTGGGTTGGTCGACAGCATTCTCATCCTCACCACCCTCAGCCTCTTCCACATGTTGATGTATGATAGCTGCTGCAGCCTCTATCATTTTGTTGTTGTTGTTTGTTAAAATCTCCCCACTTGTATACACTGGTGGTGTAGAGTATGTGGGAAAAAACAGAGGGAAAGGTGTTTGCATAGTTTATAGTAGTTTGGGCTGGGCTACTGCCTGTGTAATTGGCTGATTCTGGTACATTTCACCTGCCAGCTATGCTACTTCTCCTAGATTACCTTCTTACTGCTGTTTTCCCTTCCCATTGCCTTCCTGTTTAAGGCCATAGGCACACTGCACAAACACAGTGCTCAAGTGTGCAGAGAGCTGCTATTTCCTGGTTTACTTTTTTTTTCCTTTAAAACCTGGTCCGCGGCGTGCACACCCACTTAAGAGTGCTAGGCAGCCTCAGACACACCCCCTTGCTTAGCTCTGTTAAGCTAAGGGCAAACTTAAGCCACAGGGCTCCAATCCACTTACAGTATGCCTGATGCACCCCCCAATCATGTCAGCTAACTCTTAGGCTTGAACCATGCTATTATTGCACTTACACTGTTGGGTGCTGACTAGCATTGAGGGGAAATCTGGGATTCAGTATCATTCCCCTCATTTGCATAGGATTGCCTGCTAAGGCATAGTTACAGGTCCCACACTGAGCCTCCCCCCTTAGAAACCACTATTCACTGGCCATGTTGTCTTCTGCATGCCATTGAGTATAATGGCAATATAGTGATTTTGGTTAGAATGCTTATTTCAGGTTATTTTTCATATTTTCGGCCCAATTCCCTTTGCGTGCCACTGCCCTACTCTTAAACAGCCAAAACCAGCTAAAAAAAGGTTATTTTTTTATTTTTGAAACTGTTTACCATGCCAATGGCCATATATTTGGCCATTGGCATGGTTTCCCATAATATACACATTTTATATGGAGCTATCATGGCTCCATTTTCTAGTTTACAGAAATGTACTCGGTTACTAACTGAGTACATTTCTGCACACTACACTAATCCTGCACGGCAGCTGACAGCTTCCTGGATCACAAATTCACCTCATTTGCATGGTTTTCACCTACAAATGGGGTAATTTGCATACAGGAGCTGTGTCCGTGCAAGAGTAGTGCAGGAGTGCTCATGCATGCCCCTGCAGCTTATTCCTGGATTGCACGGCTGCCATATTGCTTCTTGGAGCTCCTGCACTATTCCTGCACACCGTGCAGGGCTTGCTGAATCTGGGGGCTTGATTTTGATGTGAACCATGCCACATTAGTTTGCTTTTTTTCATAACAGAAGGCAAGTTTATGAACCATGCTAAAGATACATGAATAGGGAGCTCTTAATATGGGAAGAACAATAAGGATAAACCATTCATTTTAGTTACATTAACTCATTACATCCTAGTGATGTCTCCAGGTGCATCTGCAATTAAATCCTACTGAGCCATCAAATATTGTTTGTTCATATTTGCATCAATCATTCCAAAACCTTGCTATGTATAAGATTTTAAAATATTTCATCTTAAAGATTACAAAATAGCAAACTGAACTGCATTAATATTTGACTTCCGTGTAGTGCAGGTAAACACTTACTGTTGTTTTTATGATATTGATTTATACAGATATAATTTTCATATTTTGTCTAAATATGTCAGCAACCAAGTAATAAAGACAGACCTCGTTAGCATCATATGAAAGCTTTCAGATAAATGAACAAAATGCTGCTGACAGTATGTGTGTAAACTGAGTGGTTGCACAGATATAAGATGTTTACAAAATGTTACAAATGTAATAGTTGCTGTGTTTAATGTAACTTATAAAATTTGGTTTAAGACCTAGATACTAAAGACTACTACTATAAAAATGGTATGTGCTGAAGAGTTTGTCATTTATACTTCTTTCATAACCACTATAGTTCCAGAGAGAGGAACATTTGTTTGAAATGTGAGGACATAACTTGATTCTTTTGAAAGGCTTAGGCTCTGCCAACTGGAAGTTACAGTGCAAACTTCATGAGCTCCATTGGAGTGAATGAGTTAATTCATCATCATCATCATCATCATCATCATTATCATCATCAACCCCCTTCTTCACATTTTCTACACGAGGTCGGGGTGTCATGTTAACTGTCTTCATTTCTCTCAATTCAGTGTCACACTCCTGCCTTCTATGACATTAATGCCTGACTGTCACAGATCTTCTCTCACACAATCCATCCATCTCTTTGCTGGATGTCCTTGTTTCCTCTTAACCTCTTCCTGTCTCTCCCAAATTTTCTTCACTAAATTGTCTTCTGCTTTACTGCACATGTGCCCAAACCACTGTAATCTGATCTCTTTGATCTTTTCTGCAATTGTAGTACTTTGGCTATTACTCTTATGTCCTCATTTCTTTGTCTGTCCCACAGTGTGCATCCGACCACCATTCTCAGGCACTTCATTTCCATAACCTCTAGCTTTTTCATCTTCTCTGCTTTTACTGCCCAGGTTTCTGTAACATACAGTCATGCTGGTCACACCACTGTTTTGTACACCTTACTTTTCAGCTTCTTTGGTATTCTTCTGTCATACACTACACCTGACACTCTATGCCAGTTGACTATAGCCTTTCTGATTCCAGCTTTGGCCGTTGCATTCTGACTTCCCTTCTCCTCAACCACTCCTCTCAGATACTTGAACCTGTTAATTTGTTCCACTATCTTCCCTTCTTTCTCATTTCTCACCTTCTTCTGATTTCCCCAAATTGATGCCATTATCACTGTCTTATCTGTCCTTAGTTTTATCCCATGTGCCTTCAATTGTGCATTCCATTCCCCTATTTTTTGCTGACGTTCTTGCTCAGATTGTGGCTGTAATGCCACATCATCTGCATACAATAGTTTTGTAGATCTATCCACACTGACCTGTTTGCTAATGTAGCCCATCACAAGTATGAACAGCAGTGGCCTCAGAGCTGAACCCTAGTACAAACCCAATTCCACTATGAACATTTTCTTTGAGACCGAACACTATTTGTACTTGAATCATTTGTTCCTTGTACAGAACCTGCACTAATTCTACCAAAGTTTCTGGGACTTCAAACCACAGCAGTACTGCCCAAATCAGCTTTCTTGGGACCTTGCCATATGCTTCCTGCAAGTCCAGGAATGCCCATTTGAACTCTTTCTTCATCTCTAGCTTCTTCTCAACTGTCTCACTGCAAATATCAGGTCTATTCTGCAGCATCCTGATCTGAATCTGAACTGCTCTTCTCCCATCTTACTTTCTACTACTTCTGTTTATCGATCAATCTATCCAGAAATCTCATGCAAAGTGACAGGAGTCTAATACCTCTGTACTGCCCACAGTTGTGGAGGTCCCCTTTGATCTTGTAAACTGGCATGAGTATGCTTATTCTCCAGTCATTATGGATATGCTTTTCCCACCACACTGCTATGAGAACCTTAGTTGCCATTTCTACCTTATCTCACCCAGCATCTTTATGACATCTGCTGTGACCTCATGTGAGCCTGCTGCTTTCCTTACTTCTTTTTCCTTAGTACTGTTCTTACTTCTTCAAGGGTGGGCTCCTCTTCTTCTCTTATTGTTGGCTGTGTCTGGGGCAGTACAGCTTCTGTGGACTTTTCTTAATTCAGAAGCTACTGGGAGTACTCCTTCCAACTGTCTTTGATGGCCTGTGGGCTGGTGAGCAGGTTGAAGCTGGCACCACTTATTAAGGGTGTCTGACTATCTGCTTTATCTTTCTATCTTTGCCTTGTAACCTGATATAGTTTCTTTGTGCAATATACTGACTTAATTTCCAGAAGCTAGTAGAGTACCTCTGATGCCCTGCTCTTTGCTATTGCAACTCTTTCTTAGCTTCTTTGTTAACCAACCAGTATTCCTTCCAAGCCTGGTCCATGTCTTCTATCTCACACTTTTTCCTACACTCCTTCTCTCTTTTGATGACTTCCTGGACTTCTGTATTCCATCAGCTTTCCTTATTTCCATACTTGGCTCGGCCACATATTTGCTCTGCAGTCCTTACACATGCTGTTTTGAGAAACTGCCATTCTTCTTCAACTTCACCTATTTCCTCCTTTTCTTGGAGTGCTACAGCCCTGAGTAAAACCTTGAGCCATTGTGCTTTCTCTCCAGTCAACTTCCAGATCTTCAGTCTTGTCTCTGTTGACGTTAGAGCATTCTCTGACCATTGCTTGCAGCTGAATGTTTGTGGCAACCAGTGATTTATACTGTGGGCTGACTGTTTCACTGGGGATGACATTCCAATCACTAACTTGTCAGTAATTGCCAGTCTACTAAAACTAGTACACACCCATCCATACATTTCCATTTGCTACAAATTAATTCACTTGTATACACATATATATGGTGTGTATGTGTGTCTGTGCACATATATATATATATATATATATATATATATATATATATATATATATATATATATATATATATATTTGTTTTTACTTCACTTGCTTTATTTCTCTTGTTTATTTTATATTATAGAGGTATGACTGCCGAATCCTACACAAATGCACTTTATAAGCACTTTCACGAGTGCATGGATCATGCTATCCCTAATATAACCAAGATGTTATCCTCCAAAAAAAGGAAGCCAGTCTGGTGGTCCTCTGCATAAACAAACTCTACAACAGAAGAAAGAAACTGTTGCAAAAAAGAGTAAAATCCCATGACTGGAGGAACTCCCTGGTCAACCTCAGTAAGAAGCTGAGATCCCTCATAAAATCCTCCAAAGCTAGTTACGAAAACAAAATTGCCACAGACTCTAAAGACAACCACAAAGCATTCTATAGCTATGTCAAGAATTTAAATGGGAACACTCAGATCTGCTCTGAGTTACAGCATAATGGCACTAAATATACAGAACCAACTGATATTGCCAACATCCTAGCAGATAGGTTCAGTGCTAACTTTACCCCCCTTTCACCCCCTAGAGGGCCCATCTCTATACCGGAAGAATGCAAAGTTCCTATAATCACGGCTGCACAGGTAAAAAACACACTCTCCAAAGCCAAGAACACAGCATCCATGGGACCTGACAATATCCCAGGCTGCATTCTACATGAACTACAGAATGAACTGGCACCCTACCTAAGTACCATGTTCAATCATAGCCTCACCTCAGGCTTTGTACCCACTGAATGGCACACAGTGACAGTTATCCCACTCCATAAAGGGGGAGCCCCGATGGACCCCGGGAACTACCGCCCCATTAGCCTGATGAGCCTGGTCTGCAAGGCCATGGAACGTATCATCATGGAACTCATAAACAAAGACATTGGTAATCTCCAAACTCTGGACCCTACTCAGTTTGGATTTGTAAAAGGCAGATCATGTCTCCTAAACATAATTGACTTCTTTGAAGCAGTCACCAAAGCCATAGATGAGGGTAAAATGGTTCACACAGCTTATCTAGATCTCGCCAAGGCTTTCAACACCATTCCCCACTCTGGTATTATAGATAAGCTCACTAAACTAGGTATAAATCCCTATGTCACAAGATGGGTTGCCAACTGTCTCACGGACAGAACCCACACTGTGAAAGTAGCGGATTCCAAATCCGACATCACAGCAGTGACAAGTGGAGTACCACAGGGTTCAGTCCTGGGTCCTCTCCTGTTTGGTATCTAATTCTCTGAAGTGCAGGCCAAAGAAGGTCTTTGGCTAACAAAGTTTGCAGATGACTGCAAACTAGGAGCCATAATCGAAACTCCTAACGATGTGGACAAACTACAAAAGGGCCTCACTGAGACAGATACCTGGTGTCAAAGCCATGGCCTGAAACTCAATGCCAAAAAGTGTATTGTCATCCCCTTTGATAAAAACTCTGTACCCATGAACTACCACATAGCTGGTAGTCTACTTAATGCCGAAAATGTGATAAGAGACCTTGGGACACAGGTGGACAGTAGTCTCTCCTTTGATAATCACATCACCACAGTGGTCAGGAAATCCTTCTACGTGGCTCATCTCATCACAAAAGGATTCTCATCCAGAAAAAAAGAGGTAATTGTTCCCCTCTACTCATCACTCATTAGACCCATTATAGAGTACAACGCCCCTTTTAGTATGTACCTCACAAGACATCTACAACAACTGGAAACACCACAGAAATACCTCGCAAAGAGGATTACTGGCCTCAAACTGATGCCCTATGCAGACCGTTTCAAAAAGCTACAGCTTTACTCCATTGCATATCGCCTACTCAGGGCGATCTCTGCCTAACATACAAAGCTATGTCAAACCCAGAGCTGTTGGACATGCTCCACTTAAAGAAATCCCAATCCCTCCAAGCTACACGCTCTAGGGACCTTAACCTTGTCACCACAATAAACAGAACATGCTGGGGGGATAGATTCCTGTCCCAGAGACTTCCCATACTCTGGAACAGACTACCTATCTATGTCAAACAGAGCTCTTCATTAGCACTCTTCAAGAAAAATCTTGATGATTGGATGGGAAATGGGAAATTCACCCCGGGGATCACTTCTGTAGCTCTGCTCAACAGGGGCACAGGAAAATAATTTTCTTGGGTGGCGAAAGCCAGGGTACATTTTTTGGCTAGGCTTGTATGGGCCCTAGGGCCGATAGCCTAGTACCTACCTATGAACCTATTACATTTCTCTATCTTCTTATGATCTTTCTGTACTTGCTATTATTTTTATTGACTTCTTTTCAATCTCTCCTAACTTTATGCTTAATCTCTGGGCTCTGCATAGTCTTCATTTTTATTTTTATTTTTTATTTTTTTATTAGGTTTAACTTTTTCCACTTTTTGTAACTCTTATAATACCATATTTTTGTACATATTGTTAGTTGCTGAAAGCTTGTATATCTCTGCAATTTGGAGCTTTTCTCTCTGAGCCTTCACTGAAAATGGGTTCTCTTTGACCCAGTCGGATTATCCCGATTAACAAATGTCAAATAAATAAATAAATAATAAATAAATTACTAGGTAATCCACATTCTTAACAAACAAATGTGTATTCACCTGCTGGATTAGTTTTAATTTGACTAGTTATTACCTATCTTGAACTAGGGGGATGTCATATGTTTGCAACAAAGTGAATTAATATTAAAAATTAAACATCTGTGCAAAAGGTCAGTAATGGAATTAGGCTTCTTAAAAGTCAAAACAAGTTGTCTCCCAGCTGTGTCGGGTAACATACTCAGTGATATCAAACGAGTGTAGGGTTTAGTCAGTAGAAAAAATGTCTTCCATTTTACAGACATATACAGTCCTGTTTCATGGTATGAGCTTGTTCCATGTTTAATTATGACTAGAAAACTGAACTCTTTAGATACAGAGTTGGATAAAACATGGCTGAAAGAAAATAAGTATAGGTTTCTTAGATTCTGTATAAGTTGTATGACGTGAATGTTACTGCTTAATATAGATATGCGATTCCACAGTATGTCAGACATGCATGCATTACGTTTGGAATTGCTTTGACTGAAAAGGCTACTGGTTATATTAAAATGTTTTGTATAAAGTCCCTGTCATTTCAGTACTGGCCTACATATCTATAATTCTAGCTAGCTATCTTTGTTATGCATGCAAATGTGATTTTGCAGAAAGTTGTTTTGCTTTCCACAAAGGAATGAAATGGAATCTGATGAAAAGTGCAAGTAATCTTATATTTCCCAGAGAATCTAACTGGATGTTGTCTCATTGGAAGCCAGCACTGTGTGTATGTTGCAGAAGTGCTGCTTATTATACAGAACAAAATTCTTAGAACTATACTAATTCTGCTGTTCACCTAAACTGTTCCTGTTTGGTTTGAGACTTCACTACCATTCCTGTGGAATGCTCTCTTCTAATCTTTGTACCTCTGGACTGCCACTCCATATTTTAATTCTTAGTAAGGCTCAATAGCATATGGACTTTTTTAAAATGTCATATTTTTCATTTCATGGTTGCTTCAGTGGTGACCTGCTCTGTATGTGCACTCCAACCAATTCTACAAAATGACTGCTACATTACATCATGTCTGCTGTGTGGATGTTCATTTCCTAGAGCACTCCCTGTGACCCTATGGCATTCATTCCATCAATTTCTCCTGTATAAAATCCATGACATTGAGATATGTATGCGTGGAGACAAATAACCACATTTGTTTTAAAACTATAAACACTGTTTAACTGTAATGAATTGCAGAATAATCCTATAGGAGCCTAAAGAAGCAGCAGTCATTGGCAACTCATAAAGCAGCAACAGCCTTTGGCAATTTTCTTGTGTGGCAACTAATAGCAAAACAAGGATAACAGAATCCTGATGCTGCATTCCATCAGTGTACCTAAGATTACCTGTTGCTGTTGTCACAGGTCAAAGTATTCTGGTTGTCATGCTATGGCTACCTCACTGAGCTGGATAAATATTTTTGTATTTTACAAAGAAAATGTGCATATGCAAAAAAGTAACGAGTAATGAGTTGGTTGGGTACTCTACTGAAAACAGAGTAGAGAGGAAAAGTGTGATATTTTTGGTGAAGGTATGTTTCCCTGCCTTGTGTCCACCAAGAGTTGGGATAGTTTCTATCTTTTCCATGAACTGGATAAAGGTGGCAGTGGAGAATTATGTCAGTTATGGAGGCTGAGTTATCTTAGAGGATTGAGAGGCCCACTATGGAGTAATGAATTCCATTACCCCTCATTTGGAAATTATGGAGGAAATGCTTTGTTCTCCCTTTAGTTATTCTGGCATGACTGACTTCTTTATGGATTCTGCGTGTCCTCAGTATATACCCATGTGTAATCCTAGGGTACCACTACTATGTTGTCCTTCTACATCTGAAATTGAAACCCTTAAGTGAACTGCTAATCCATCTGTAAACAGGTTTAAATGAGCAGTGTGTGTGTGTGTGTGTGTGTGTGTGTGTGTGTGTGTGTGTGTGTGTGTGTGTGTGTGTGTGTGTGTGTATTTTGTTGCACATGCTCTGGAGTGGACTGGAACCCCATTCAGGAGTAACTTATCTGTCTTCCCTCTAATGACTGACAGAAAAAGATTTGGTACCTCCTTGTCCATGAACTGTATAGAAAAGGTATAAATGCACAAATGCATTTATCTGGAATTTTATGTGCCAGACATTCATATGACATTTAATGTATAATTGAAAATGGGCATTGTTTTTTGTTGGAGTGGACTACATTAAGTGATCCTTGAGCTTGATTCATGTACAACATTTCTTTACATTAACAGATTAATTATTAATTACAATTATCAATTAATAATTCTATTATTAAAATAACAACTATAATTGCTCTAAGTTAACAGTAGAAGGATAAAGACCTTGCACTAAGTCCAAGATCTATCACTGGTACAAATTCAGAAGGAGCTGTCATGCATGAGATTGTCTGATTGCAGAATGTCAGTCTAATCTGCAAAACATTTGGTTCATAATTCAGTGAGGAATTACAGAAATATCTTTTGAGTAATGCACAGCCTCAGATGTTTCTAACCCTGGCTATCTACAGCATCACTGATGTGTAGAGGGATGTTGCCCAGAATCATGCTCAGTGTCTTTGTGCCTGAACATATGTAGTTCATGACACCTTGTTCTTGTGGTAACACAAAGTGATCTCCATTTTACACACTGCTGTTTGACGGTTGCATTTAAAGCTAAGTGTTTTTTTCTGTGTGATCAAAGGTGTGTCAGAGAAACATTTTTTACACAATTCACACATCAGGAATCCAGTCAGTGACGTGGTGCACTTGTATGTGTTTTATTGCTACTACAGTTCTCTTCAACATCACAAACATGCACCTTTAAGTGAACTGGCAAGTCTCCAAATTGCACAGTAGGTGTGTGTGTGTGTGTGTGTGTGTGTGTGTGTGTGTGTGTGTGTGTGTGTGCGTGTGTGTGTGTGTGTGTGGTGTATGAGTGAGTGATGGTATATGTGCTTTTATATACATATGATGACATATACATATTTCATTGTGGGATTTACTTCACAATGCTTGTTAACTGCAGCCAGCTATTAATTAGCCTGCTTTGTTGTACATACACATATTCTGCTGACCCATTTGGGATTAGCTGCTATTTTATTCCTCATATACTAGCTTGGATGAGGGGATGTCTTGATGATCAGTAACTCTGAAATTCATTGAAATACATCCATGGAATCATTTCTATCATTGTATAACATACAACATTGTTTACACATATGCAATAATATAGTAGTGAGAATGACCAAATAACAAAAAAACACTGGATAAAAAAAGTTGAAAAAGACCCATGAGTTTTTGCCATGTGGCAATCATGTGGTTGACATTTACCAGCTAGAACACCCATTATGCTTAGTGTTGCATAGCCTGAGTTCTATTAACCTTGTATGTGGATTAGGGTAACATTATAGAGTGTCCATGGTACCCCATATGCCTTTTGTGTTGCAAAAATGTTGTTCTATTAATACTCGAAGCAACTTAGGGTTATGTATATGTCCCTGGTGTCTAGTGCTCCCTGAGTATTGCAGTATGTGCTCATTTGAAAACACAAGTTATCATTATGAACATGCAGCCATCACCACAAACCTGTACGGCGCACACACACACACACACACACACACACACACACACACACACACACACACACACACACACACACACACACACACATACACACACACACAAACACACACACACTCAAACACATACACTGCCCTTTAACAACCCACTACTACTTTGACCACCCCAGCAGACACATACACACACTCATGAGAAACCACTCACTCCTTTCTAATACACTTATAGCCACAGCCACACAAATGTACACACTCACACTCACCCCAAATACTACCTGTTTGCTAAACTCCCTGGCACATACCCCTAAACAGATCTCATCCTCTGAAAGTAATGGATGAGCATGAACTTTTGGCCAAATCAATTTCTGTGGCTGGTAGCACAGATATACAGAGCCAAGCAGGTGTTTCTGAGTGAAGAGTACATGGTTAATTACTATTTTATAATCCCAGGAATGTCTCATTTGAGCTTTCAATAGGACAGAGAGAGGATCATAGTGCTGTGCCTCTTTGAAGTAACCACTGTGGTAGGACTCTCTAAGAATCTAAAATGGTTACTTCTAGCAGTAAAAAGTGTTTATTGCTGGTGATAACCTTTCCAAATCCCAACCCCATCTCTCTGAGTTGCTTGTACCTCCAAGTGGATATAAAATATCCCTTGAGATTTAAAGTGAAACAAATATGACTTTATCAAAAAAAACAAACAAAAAAAAGAATAAAAACTTCCCATTCATTCGATCCCCTTGTGTTGACGCAAGCTCTATGTCTTAATTTTTGTTACATAATATAGTTTCTAAGCTCATCTTCCAAATTCTGATTAGAGATTTGATTTCAATTTATTCTATTGTTTTTTCTTGCTTGATTTGTAAAACTAACCTGTAATTTCCATGCATAGTAGTTTACATATTCAAATATTTCTTCCATTCCTGTTTTTATTAAGATTATAAATACGTATGTCTTCTATTCATTTACATTTCAAAAATGTGCTGCAGAGTCTTATGTCACTTTAAGTGAACATAGGTTATTGACATTTTAAATTAATTGTCATAAAAATAGCTTAAAAGGGACTACATGAAACAATTTATAAAGGGAGTAACAAACAGGAGTTATATGATCAATTTTGGAGGTAACAACAAGGTATTGTATTTCAAATACAAGACTCCAGCAAGGAAAACAGCACTCAAACTTGCAATCATCAAAAAGTATTAAACTGTGATATAAGTTATCAAAATAGAAATGATAATCTAACAAACTGTTACTGTAGACAAAGGTTAGGAACATAGTTCAGCAATCACAGGATCATAGGATCATAGGAGGTTACTAGGCTATTGGCCCTGAGGCCCTTATAAGCCCAGCCAAGAGTTTAGCCCATGTTTAGACAAGTCAGCACCCAATGCCCCTGTCCAGCAGGGACACAGATGGAATCCTAGGAGTGTATTTTCTGTTTCCCATCCAGTTATCCAGGTAATGCTTAAAAAGGGATAATGATGTACTCTAAAACTGTTAAAAAATATAAAGAAAAAATGTTCCGTTACAACACAGCACATACTATAATAATATTTAACACATACTTTTAATAGTATTATGCCCTTTCATCTCATTTACAGAGACTTCATCAGAATACAAAACATCACAAGTTCAAGAAATATAATTTTTTATGTGAATGTATATGGTGTGGGTCAAAGAATTGCATTTGGGTTTTTTTAATAGTGGAAAATCAATTTTATGTGGATTTATCACTTTAATATAATTTTATCTGGAGGGTTGGGTGGATTCTTAATTTAATGATGTAATAAATTATGTCACTCATGGAGTTTATATAAATGGAATGATTAATGTGATGGTTTGTATTCTGATGAAGTCTCTGTAAATGAGATGAAAGCACTTAATAATATTAAAAGTATGTGTTAAATATTATTATAGTATGTGCTGTGTTGCAACGGAACTTTTTTTTCTTTATATTTTTTATTAACAGTTTTGGTTTTACTTTTTGGTGTGGTCAGTATAATGGTGTACTCTGCTTGACATGGAGAGGGAGTCTATTCCACGGATGGGGGAGTCTCTGGGACACAAATCAGTCCTGCCAACAAGTCCTATTGATATCACAGACCAGGTTGAAGTTGTGTGTATGGTTTGCTCCGAGTGGAGCTTGACTTGTGGATATGCAGCAGTCCCATCAAGGCTGGGTCTGAGATAGCTTTGTATGCCAGACAGAGGTCACCTCTGAGGAGTCTGTATGAAAATGAGTAGAGGGACAGGGCATTTAGCCTATCTGTGTAGGGTAGGTGTTTGAGGCCCTGGATTCTCCTGGTGAGGAACCTCTGTGGTCTCTCCAGCTGCTGCATGTGCTTTGTGAGGTATATGCCGAAGGGGGTGTTGTATTCAATAATTCACCTTATAAAGGAAGAAGACAGGGATATTATAACTTCTCTGTCCCTGAATGAGATACCCTTACTTATGAGGTGGGCCATGCAGAAAGCTTTCTGTACAATGGTAGCAACATGGTGGTCAAAAGTCAGGTTGCTATCAACCTGGGTGTTCAAATCCCTCACTACTAATTCTGTACTTAGGACATTGTTATTATTATTATTATTATTATTATTATTGTTATTATTATTATTATTATTATTATTATTATTATTATTATTATTGTTGTTGTTGTTGTTGTTGTTGTTGTTATTATTATTAATGTGATAATATGTGGAAACATCACTCTCCCCAAAAGAGATGATTTGTTTGAGTTAGACCCTCTTGGACGACGTCCACATCACTTGGGAAATTGATGACTGTGCCCAGAGTGCAGTCATCTGCAAACGTCATCAGCCATAGCCCACTGCTTTTAGCCTGTACCTCAGAGAAGTATATCCCAAATAACAGAAGCCCCAAGACTGATCCCTGGTGGACACCGCTCGTTATGGGTCTACTGCTTGAGGTGGCTTCCGCTATTTTGATTAGGTGGGTTTTTTCAGTGAGCCAGTTTGCTACCCATTTGGTAACAAATGGATTGATGCCTAGTTGAGAGAGTTTATCTACTATGCCCAAGTGGGGAATAGTGTTGAAGGCTTTGGCCAGGTCAAGGTAGGCAGTGTGCACCGTCTTCTCCTTGTCCATGGCTTTGGTGACTGTCTCAAAGAAGTCGGCCAGATTTAACAGACATGACCTCCCCTTGATAAAGCCAAACTGTATGAGGTTGAGTGTTTGGAGGTTGCCAATGTCCCTGTTAATGAGGTTCATGATAATTTGTTCCATGACCTTGCAGATCAAGCTAGTAAGGCTGATGGGTTTATAACTTCCTGGATCGGTGGACGCTCCACCTTTGTGTAAAGGGATGACAGTGGCTGTCTTCCACTCGAGCAAAGCCTATGCTCAGACTTTGGTTGAATAGGGTGCCTAATGATGCTGCGAGTTCATGTAGGATGCAGCCTTGGATGTTATTGGGCCATCCATTGGGCTGTCCATTATACTGTTTGACCAGCCTGGAGATGTGTGTGTCTTTAATATATATTGAAACTCCCCCTCCTTTGGCTTTGCTGCCCACATTTTGGGGTCTGAATGTATGATAGGATGAGTAACCAGGTAAGGCTGGGGTGCTCTCTACAGCTTTAAACCAGGTTTCTGTAACTGCACAAATGTCAACATCTTCCAGGGTAAAGAATGCTTGCAATGAGTGCAGTTTCATGTTTAGACTCCTAGCGTTTAGCTGCATGAACTTTAATTTGCATTTTGTTGAGATTTTTATGTCAGTTGTATCAACCTCATGACTTTCTTAAAAAAGGCACTATGGGGGAGGCAAGAGCCTTTGCCAGAAGCCTGAAGCCCAAGTGAGACAGATGCAGGCCATCTCTAGCAAAGCATTGTTGTCTGCCAATCATATCTTCTCATGGTGCCAGGTATTGGATCCCCCTGGAATGACACCAGAAACTAAGCCAATTCTTAAAATCAATAATTTTCTGTTTGTATTAAGGCATCATTCTGGCTGATGTTAGAATGCTGCTTAAGGCTAGGGACATTCTTGCCTGGGACACATACTCAGCAAGCTCAATCATGTCTCTTTTCATATAGTCCAGGGAGGTACCTCTCAAGTTGTTCACATCAACACGGACTATGACAGAGTTGTAACAGTAGCTATTGTTGAGAGACTTGAGTGCATCTGTGATATGGCGGATTCTGGCAACTGACAAACAACTAACCATGACTTTCTCTTTATCCAGCCTGGTGAGAGGCACATCTGTGTGTTTCCCAATGGAGTCTCTTATGACTAATATGTTGGGTTTATGGTTAGGCCTTAGTGGTTGTGAGCCACTGCTCTGTGGGCTTTGCATGGTATGTGGTGTGGAGGGTTGTGGAGTTCTCATGTGTTTTTGCCTCCGAGTTCTCCTTTGTTTGGGTTTGTTTTTGTTGAGAACCTCCTCATATGTGGGTGTGTGTTGTGTAGTTGTGGGTGGTGTTTGATGTGTAGTGATTGTGTTGACAACCTTCTCAGTGCCAGATATACTGGCTTGTGAGGGAAAGAGCATATATTCTAGCTTCTTTATGTAACTGCATCTCTCACAAGTTGTGTTCCTAGGTGGTAGTAGTAGATGGTTATGCATGTACATGAGGCAGTTGCTACACTGTCTCAGGATGCCCATAGCAACCAGGTTGGCAGGAGAAAGAGTAGGAAATTGCCCATCCATATTTGTCAGAGTCTGAGGGACAGAGGCCAGGGAGAGCCAAGGTGTAGGCTTAAAGCCCAAGTGCTTAAATCAAAACTAAGAGGCTTAGAATAACACTTAAACAACAAATAGCAGAAAAAACAAGATGAAGTGATAGAGTAGGAGGAGGAAACATAAATACTGTAAAAGCAGCTGAATAAAGTTTTTTTTTTTGTATAGTGGAAAGGGAGAACGGAGATAATTCAAGGTTAAGATACTAAGGAGGGGGGGGGGGTGGCCTTCCCAAATGTTCTCTCTGTATTAGGTAGAATGAGCTAATGGCACTGGAATGGGAGGAGTGACTCAGATCAAATTTACACTAGGGGCAGGCAGCTGCAAAGCTAGCAAGTATAAGAACAAGACACCAATAGGGAGGGATGGTGGGAAACTATGCTACAGCTACTAGCTACACTATTTTAGGCAGAAAAACACTACATAAATGTTTATCACAGCAGAAAAACAGCAGTGAGACACTAAATGAATGCAAGCTTAGAAATCTGGTAGAGCATTTCCATGACTTGCTGAATATATGTCTGACATCATTTTTAGAGATAAATATGTTTTATTCATGAAGTATGAAGAACTTGTTGGTCATGAGAACACTGCTCTCCATGTCTAACTTGGCTATGTGAAAGACGTATAAAGGTGAACCATTTAAACTCAGTATGGATGTTAAGCATGTTCTTACAATTAAGACCTAGGAAGGCCTGATTTAAAGAGACAGGCCAATAGAATATAAGGGCTTTTGTGGCCTTTTAAATGCAAAGAGGTTAACAGAGCAGCAGCATGCAAACTGGGTAACATTATAAATTGTCCTTAAGAGTTAAAGGAAGCTTCATTTCATGTGGAGATGTGATGACATTATGAATATTTCTGTGCTCTATATAAAAAGTGCTTTAAGGAGTCAGCATGTGTATTATGTGCAGCATATGTGAATGCAGGACATTACGCCTTATAAGTTGTACTGTGACTCTTAAGGTGCGACATTTTGTGTAAATATACTATGGAAATCTCTGGAAGTAACAGACAACTGCATAAGAACAGTCCTGCTAGACATTCAATAAGAAAAGTGCTCCTAGACATCCATTACACTTGTTTACCAAGATTTGACCTTGCAGCTGAATGTTACTACCCTGTAGGCAAAGGATATCACCATACTGAATACCTGTATGTAATAGTTGCTAAACATAGGTTCTTCCATGCAAATAAATGTTATATTAAACCTTCCCATACAGTTTAGGAATTGCAGAATTAGAAGGTTGATTCTTATAAAAATGTGCATATACTAAGCATTCTTTGGGGATTCATTGTGAAAGCTACTATGAATAGTTAGAAGAATCATTTTAGAAAGATATGGGAAGGCATACAGTAGAATTATGAGACCAAATCCTTCTGGAAGCCATAAGGAGAGTTGCATAGGCTTAAAAAAAAACAACATGAGAACTAAAAGCCTCTTTGAACAAAAAAAAAAAAAAAAATCAGTCAGAAGCTTACTCTAAAATCATCAATCAACACTGGAGAGAGGATGAAACAGAGAGAGAGAGGAAGAGGGACAGAGAGAATTAAAGAGACCATCAAGAAGACATCTAAAAAGAAGACACAATATTAAGATCATATTTATCTGCTTGAAAAAGGTGGATTCTCCCAACAGTTAAACTATATCTATGTACATTGTTGAGCATATCCATCCATACATCCACAACCCGTTTCTCATTATTGCACATGTGTTTGGGGTGTCACATCAACAGTGAGAATCATCTAGAGTCAATGCTCACACACCTCCAGCTGGCAAGCCACCATGTTGCAGTTGCTCGTCCATACAACACACACACACACAAACACAGGTACACTCACACCCATCCAATCTGCATATGTGTGTGTGTGTGTGTGTGTGTGTGTGTGTGTGTGTGTGTGTGTGTGTGTGTGTGTGTGTGTATATATATATATATATATATATATATATATATATATATATATATATATATATATATATATATATGTATAGCTTCTCACCCATATGAAGCATAGTTTGTTCCTGACCCTATTCAAATGCAACCTGACAAATGAATGAGGAATCTATAATTTACTGATGATCTGGCACTTGTGCCCATATTGGACAGTGACAGTTTGTAAATGGTCTGTCATGTAAACCCAGATAGATGCCCCTGGGTAATTCATGCTGTCATATACAAATGGAAAAACATGGCTATGTTTAAAAAAGGCTTCCTTGTGTGAATTTCCTAGTAATCATGTATGACTCTATTAATTTATAAGAGGTGAGTTTATCAGGAATAAATAATTAGGAATTTATTAGGAATAATTGAGTGGGTTGCTATGTGTTTGGATGATAGTTCATTTATGACATACTTGATTTGATACATCTCAGTAACGCCTCAAACTGGGTAAGAATTTCATTGTTAATGAGCAAGGATCTAGAAACTTGATACATGACTTTGACGTAATCTATACACATTAATTTATTTTTTTCTGAGAGACTGGATTTTGCCTTTATTTACAGTTGCATACAGATGGTTCAAAAGTTGATGTGCTAATTTTGGAGAAAATGGTTTGTAGTAGAAAGTGTTTTGTAGTTCCTCTTCTGAGTGTTGAGTTATGAAGAAGGCAAGTGTTTTTTTGCTGTTTTAGAATTCTTAGCTATCTGTGCAGATGTTCTAATTAGGAGGATGACTTCAGGATTTGATGGACTTCTTTTATGTCTGATAGTTAAGAGGAAGGTCATGCTGCTGCATGAAAGTGCTGTAGAAGGTGACTGATTAACAAATACATAGTGGAGTGGATATGCAGTTCAAAATCAGTTTAGGATGAAGCACAACAGGTGCAATGTTTGCAGTGAGACAGACTGACAATGAAAAAGAAAAGCTGGAAAGGAGGAGAGAGTCTGATTAGGCATTGCAAGGCTTGCAAAAAGCATATGGATAGTTCCCAGAAAGCTGATTTGAACAGTCCTGCAATGGTTTGAAGTCTCATAAACATTGGTAGAGTTAGTGCAGCCTAAGTACAAGTACCCAGTGACTCAAGTGCTAACTGTGTTTGGTCTTACATAGGGATTCACATTAGGAGTGGGTGTGCATTAGTGTTCAGCTCTGAGCCTACTGCTGTTCATACTGGTGATGGACTACATTAGCCAACAGATTACAAGAGACAGCTCAACAAAGTTGTTCTATGCAGATGATATGGTATTACAAGCAGACTCTGAACATGAACTTCAGTAAATAATAAGTAAATAGAATACAAAACCGAAGTTACACATGATGAAACTGAGTGCAGCAAAGGGGATTAATAAGAAGAAGCTGAATACTGAAGTAGAAGAAAACATAGTGGAACAAGGTAACAGCTTCAAGTATCTGGAAGTAGTGGCTGTGGAGAAGAAAAATCTGAATGAGGAGCTCAAAATTAGAATCTGTTATAGAGTGTCAGATGTAGTGTATGACAAAAGAATGCCAAAAAAGCTGAAACACAACGTGTACAAAACAGTTGTGCGACCAGTGCTAATGTATGGTACAGAATACTGGGCAGTGAAGGGAAAGCAGGCAAGGAAGCTAGAGGTGATGGAGATAATATGCCTGAGATGGGTGGTAAGGTGCACATTGTGTGGTAGAAGATGAAATGATGATCAGAACAGAAGCCAAAGTAGCTACAATTACAGAAAAGATCAAAGAGAACAGACTACAGTGGTTTGGGCATATGTACATGAAACCATAAAATGATTCAGTGAATAAGAAGATTTGAGAAAAAACGGGAATAAGGGAAAAGGATGTCCAGTAAAATGATGGATTATGTGAGAGAAATTCTATGACAGCCAGGCATGACTGTCAGAAAAGGCAGGATAGTGGCACTGAATCAAGAGAGATGGTGACAGCTGACATGAGACCATGACACCATGTAGAAAAGGATAAAAACGGGATGGATGATGGATGGTGGTGCTAATTTAAAGGGAAGATTAAAGTTTTTGTTTTCAATTCTCTGAAGTTAAATTTGAGTTGTCATGTTGTCAATTGCTAATATGTTTTCATATCTGTAGTTCCAGTTTTCTGGAAGCTTGTTGTGCAGGCATGTCTGGAACCATGACTTTGCAGAAAGACCTGTGGAAGATTAGAAACACTTTTGGTATAGCAGGTTGTATCATTATTGTGTGAAAGTACAACAGAGTCATGCAGTAAAGCAATCTAGAAGGTTTAGTTATTTTAAAAAAGTGAAGGTATCAAGGTAAGTGATACGAGCGTATATTTTGGTTTGTTTATAGAAACCATGGAATACAGTAATTTCTGGAATTGTACTGTTGGCAGCAATATTATTCTGCTTTTGTATATTATTACAAAGAGTTAAATGGTTACTACACTGCTGATAAGATAGAGAAAATCTGGATCCATTAAAGATTCTCAGCACTACCAGCTTAATACTCAATATATTGACAAATACACCCCAAAACTAACAGCTCAGGTGGACACATATAAGTAACGCCAGGGACAAGTACTCCTGCACCTCACTGCCCTTGATTTATTTGTCTTTCTCTGAAGTCAGTGTATAGCAGAGAAAACATTAGGAACACAAAAATAAATGCTTATCCATTTCATTCTTTAGGGAGCTGCAGCCTCAAAAACCTTAACAATACCCTTTGAATTATAAACTCATTACTCTGACAAGAAGTGATCAAAAAATGGAAGTACATACACCCACAGACCTTCAAGCTCAAGTAACTGCAAAATGAGGAATTTCAAATAAAGCAAATATCAAGCAACAACACATACCAGAAAATCTGTTACAGCTGATGTCATTGTCCCTCTTCAAGAGAAATATTGATGAGTGGATGAAAAATAGAAAGTTCACCCCAGGATCACTCCAGTGGCTCTACTTAATAGAGGCACTGGGAACTATCATCTGGCGGCATGATACCAGGACACTTCTATTGGCTAGGCTCTTTTAAAGGCTCTAGGGCCATTAACCTAGTACACACCTGTAAACCTATGAACCTAAGAAAAGAAAACTAACGGGCAAACTTTTAAGATGAGATTTTGGGGACAGTTAATACTGAGAAGTATGTAGGTTGTGTTTTCTCTGCTTTATGTATTTTAATGCAGTTGGGGAATTTATGGCTAGGAATTTGTCTGATTGCAAGGAGATGATATCTAATTGTTGTTTAAAGTGACTTTATGGTTAACCAAGATGTGATGATTTTATGACTGCCCATGTAGCAGCACAGCATTTTAAATATGTTACCTAAGATGGCAAAAATTAATAAAGGTATTATGGGAAAAAGACAGCTTGTGTGTTTTTATACCAAAAGATTGGAACTACAAATTTGCATATGGATGCATGTTTGTGTGTGTGTGTGTGTGTGGGGGGGGGTTTCTACCATATTTACATTGTTTAAACATTCTGTCTCCAAGTCAAGCAGACTTGAGGAAGAGAGAACTTCCTTGTCCAGAGAATGTGTACAATTTCAGAGTTACTACCCCGGATTCACCAATCTGCTGTGCAGGACTAAACTAGTCCAGCATGTAAGCGGCAGTTGAAGAGGAGGACAGCAGCGCGCCATGCATAATAATGAAGGTGCACCGCTGGAGCTCCAAATCCTACACTGAGTGTGGATGAGTGCAGGGGGCATGGCTGAGAGCAGAGCTCTCAGAATAAACATGTCCCTGCAAAGTAGAACAGAAGAAACTGTAAATAAATGAGCGAAACCTTTCATAGGTGTCCACATATCTCCACCAACAGTCCTCATGTGTTCAACAGCAACAGTACATTGAAATAAAATGACAAAACCCCTGTATTCATTTTTTTAAACCCTGTGTACAGCTAACCATAGGTGCCCGGGTTTGCCCATTGCTTAGCTACGGTTAAAGCAGCTGAAAAGGCTGCAGAGGATAACAAGGAATATATATGCAAATGAAGCAGCACAGCAATAGTGTACTAGTTAGAGCATCCGCCTAACGAACAGGCATTCCTGCTTTGAGTCCCATTGCAGCACAAATCATTTTCCATGTGAAATCTGTATATGAACATCATTTTACATCGTTTTGCCGTATAATCTACATAATAACATTTAAATGTGAACTGGAGTACTGCATGAAATGCACATGTGAAGTGTTAGTGTCATAATGAATAAGGCACAAGTAAGCAGGTCTAAGCACAAATAAGCAGCAATAAGCATGTCCAAGTGCGTTTGCATGGGGGTAAGCAGTTCCCACACAGATTATGCAAAGTAGAAGCTAAGTGAGTTTAAGAAACTGTAGCCGGACCCAGCAACAAAATAAATGTCCTCTTAAGAAACTGTAGCCGGACCCAACAACAAAATAAACTTCCTCTGCAAGGCTCAAACCCAGGACCCTGTACACTATAGTCACAGTAGTTAACCACTAAGCAATCACAGCAATTGATAAGTGAGATTAAGGCCATACATCCCATACATCAACATGGTATTAGATATATATAGATATGTATATATTTATATATATATATATATATATATATATATATATATATATATATATATATATATATATATATATATAAAATATATATATATATATATATATATACAGCAATATGTGTATATATATATATCTATATCTATATCTATCTATATATATATATATATATATATATATATATATATATATATATATATATATAAATATACATATATATATATATATATATATATATATATATATATATATCAAAGGAAAAATAAACTTCAAAAAGATCAATACACGGCAGGTTCAGGTTAAGACACTTTAATCTTGCAGCAAGGAGACAAAAACGTGCTAATACAGAGTTTGTCTAACTAAAATCAGGAAGTGAAACCATTTTTATACATTTCTTACAAGGTATTGCCTACTAAGCTGACGTAACAAATCACATGTTCTTTCAATATTATTTCATAGCAGCTGTTTGTCCATGATTTTCTGCTGGTACATCAAGTTTATGAAAAAAAACTTCCTAAGAAAAACAACGTAGCCTTGATGACCACCGGTCAGATACAACTTCTCACTATGCAGTGTTACCATATTTCCAAAAGGCATAAACATGAATTTTGCTGTGCTAGCAAATATTAGGTCAGGGTGCATCTTGTAGTTTTCAGAAAGCATATTGTCATTTTAGAAAAGCATCTTTTAGTTTCACACAAAACTAAGCTGTACATAAAATAGAATGAAATGTGTTAACCCTTTTATCTTCTAATAAGCACTAAACACATACATTAATACATATTTTTCTAACATTTCCCCCCTGTTAATACTTTTTATTCTATTTTCAAAAGCATAAACAGTTTGCTTCTTCTCCTAACCTCTTCTGTTCAAGATTTGCAGTTAAGAGAGTCATTCAGTTTAAACTTATGAAAGTGTTTCATTCTTCAACAATAATTCAATTTCAGTACTTTGATACAAAGTTTCAGAAACTGACATGTCTATAAAATCTTTGATTAATCTTTTCATGCAGGGAATACCACAGCAAACACACACTCCCAATAGGAGTAATCCCACACAAATGGCAATCAGGAAGTTCATTAGGATGCTAACCCACCCCCCCAAACAAATTCTGGAAAAAGTCCATCAGTGGGTTTGAGCCTGGTTTGGTCATGGTCGACACTTGCTGAATCACCTCAAGATGGTCGTTTATCTCATGCTGGTTGTCAGGAATGTACGAACAGCACTCCTCTTTTATTAAAGCGCACGTACCACCTTTCGCCGCTAGGGTGAAGTCAAGAGCCATGCGGTTTTGAAGTACCACAGTTCTCATAGCATTCAGTTTATCAGTCATTAATTCGAGAGCAGAAATATTTGCATTACTCATTACTTCAAGAAGTTTGGACAGTTTTCTCAGCTCCCAAATCGATTTCACTGCACCATATGCAGGGGCTATACCTGCCCACTATATAATAGTGTCACTCAAGTCCATATGTGTCAGTTTATCTTTATTCTTCACGGAATTATGGTTTCTCCAGCCTGCTTTGATTCATCCCATTGGATTTTCAGGCCTTCTGATTGGATTTTTAGTTTTCTTGGTGACCTCTCTGACATTTCGAATTCTTCCATGAGGCAAGACTGCAGTGTGTCATATGGCCGGAACCAGGTAACCCAAAAAACAACTGCCGGACCAGTTCTCAGGTAACCATTTGTATGCCTTTTTCCCACAAACAAAATAACAATTCTCTGCTTTGGTATTAATATACACTTGCCCTGCATGAAGCATTTTCTTATCAATAATAGATAGTTGTTTAAAAAGAACAGGATTACGTTGTATCTCATCAACAGTTTTATGTATCGACTCTAGATATGAGTCATAGTTTACATCACAGATATAACCTGCATTATTGGCTTTGGTATAACATTTGTAAAGAACATTCACATTACAATTACTCCAACCTACCTGAACAGTATAATTTTTTGTAAAAAAACACAATTCCCTTTTGTGTAACAGGCAGGTACAATGCTATTTTGTCTCGTGATTTTACAGTTGTAGTATCAAAAATCAAATTTTCCCAGGTCTCATTAACCCCTAGGGGGACAACAGTCATTAGTAATCCCCCCGTATGCTGTTGGTATAGCTGTGCAAATCCAGCAATTTGAAACATTAAAAGTTTCAGCATACACATATTTAATTGCTTGGCAAGTGTAAAAGTTCGGATGCCAGTCTATGAGTGATTCATGTTTATTCAGTTGAGCCCGTGTGGCTGGAAAAAGGAAAGGCCACAGCAAAAAAAAATAATTGTTATCAGTATGGTTAACAGGATAATCATGCAATACTTCTGGGGTTGCTCTGCATTCCTGTTTTCTCTATATGTGGTCATCTTGTTCTTGTTGGGTAACAGTAACAAGGGTTTTGTCCAGTTCAAAGTTCTTAACCAGTTTACAGTGTGTCAAATGAATCCAGGACGCTCGCCCTGCAATCTTGACTGCAGTGGGTGTCGACAGTAGCACTTGGTATGGCCTTTCCCACTTCGGTGTCATCCAATTCTTTTTCTTGATGACTTTCACCCAGACCCACGTGCCTGGGACTACTGCTGCTTCCGATGGTCTGGCTTGTTCTTTATCTGAAACAGAATTTAACTGCAAAAGTTGTTTATTACTTAAAAGTCATCTCATATATTCTGCAACTGAACCACCAGCCTCCTGGTCTGCAGGCATGAGAGGTTTCCACTGAGGTATATAATATGCCCTCCCAAATAGTATTTCAAAAGGAGTTAACCCTTTTGCATTTGGAACAGTTCTCATGCTCAACAGTACCAGAGGCAGGCAGTGCACCCAGTTCTTTTGTATTTCACTCATTAATTTCCTAAGCTTATTTTTCAAAATTCCATTATGCCTCTCTACTAAGTCTGCAGATTGTGGATAGTATGCACAATGGTTCTTCAAGGAAATTCCGAAATATCGACTCAACTGTTGTATAGTTTGATTTACAAAGTGTGTGCCATTGTCACTATAGATCTTTTCTGGTATGCCAAATCTAGGAATAATTTCTTTAATGAGAACTTTCGCAACAGTAGCTGCATCTGGATTTTTAGTTGGAAAAGCTTCCACCCATTTGGAAAACATATCTACAATCACAAGACAATACTTCTTATTTTCACATTTTTTTAGTTCTATGAAATCCATACAAATAGTATGGAACGGGTATGGTGGTGTAGGGAAACTCCCTTGCGTAGGCTTCAAAGCCCCTTGTGCATGATGTTTATTACAAACATGACATGCCGCACAAAATTTTTTAGTATAGTTTGTAAACCCATATGCTGTAAACACTCAATTCACTAAGTGTACCATCCCCCTGTTGAGACATGGCACTGCCCATGGCTCAACAAAGCTGCATATCTAAACAAGTTAGATGGCAATATCGGTTTTCCTTCTTTGGTGATGTACAGCCCTTTCTCAAGAATTGCTCCTCATTTTACCCATCTCTGTTTTTCTGCATTTGTAGTAAGTGTCTGCATTGTTTTTAACATTTCTAAATCTAAAATCTCAGAGGGTTGTAATTCCTCACTCAAAAGAAATACTTCTGAAGCTGAAGCTGCCTGTTTTGCAGCTGTGTCAGCTCTCACATTACCTTTTGAAATCCTGTCTTGTTGCTTGGTATGAGCTACGCATTTACAAATAGCTACTTTCTGAGGTAACTGAATAGATTCTAACAAATCCAAAACAAACTGCGCATGATTAATCTGTTTGCCAGTAGATGTTATCATTCCTCTATTCTTCCACTGTTGCGCAAAAACATGTACAGTAGAAAAAGCGTACTGGCTATCAGTAAAAATATTCACACATTTACCCTTTGCTAAGGTACATGCCCATGTCAAGGCAATCAATTCTGCTGCTTGTGCAGATAAATTGTGTGGTAAGGATTTCGCTTCTAGAATTTCAGTATCAGAAACTACTGCATATCCTACTAGATTCTGCCTTGTGGGACCCCTTTTACATGAGCCGTCCACGTAATATGTCACCTCGGCATCATCCAAGGGAACATCTGTGAGATCTTTTCTAGGTAGTGTCTTTTGCTCAATCTCCTGCAGGCAGCTGTGTGGTGTGCCATCTGCAGGGGTTGGGAGCAAGGTAGATGGATTCAAAGTTGTACACTCTTCAATTGTCATGTGATGTTGGCTCAACAGTATAGTCATACAGGAAAGATGTCTAGCAGGAGAAAGATATGCTACTTTTTCTTGCAGTAAAATAATTGCGACTGCATGAGGCACTCTCAATGTGAGAGGGTGGAACAACACTACTGAGGCTGAAGCCTGTACTGCCATTGCAGCTGCGACTACTGCTTGTACACAGTGAGGCAGAGATCGTGCCACTGGGTCCAGCTGTGATGAATAGTAAGCTATGGGACGTTGCTTGTCCCCATGTTGCTGTGTCAATACTGATGTCATATAACCTTGCTTACAATCTACAGTTTGGAAAAAATGTTTATGATAGTTTGGTAGTCCTAAAACTAATGAGGACGCTATCAATTGCTTTAATCTGCAGAAAGCTGATTCTGCTTCTGGTGTCCATTGTAGTAAATCTTGTGCTACCATAGGCTTTTTGTATATCAAGTCAGTCAATGGAGCAGATTCCAAAGAATTGTTCGGAATCCAACTCCGACAGAAATTAGTTGTACCCAGGAAGGACATCATTTCCTTCTTGGTAGTCGGTTTGGGTGCTTGTAAAATTGCTATTTTTCTTTCTTCATCCAATATTCTACTTTGTTTGGATATTACATATCCCAGGTATTTGACCTGCTTTTTCCAAAGCTGCAATTTGTTTTTGTTTACTTTGTGTCCTTGAGTGGCTAAAAATTGTAGTAATGCTATGGTATCTTCCCTGCATTCTTGCTGGGTGGGGGCTGCCAGCAGGATATCATCTACATAAAGTAAAATCTGGTTGCCTCTCGGAGGGATAAATCCAGCCAGGTTACTTGCCATTTCTTGTGCGAATATTGTTAGGCTTTCACAATACCCCTGTGGTAGTCTTGTGCATGTGTACCTCTTCCCCTGAAATGTAAATGCAAACCAATGTTGGCTGTCAGGGTGTATCGGTATCGAAAAGAACGCATTGCTAATATCTACCTCAGAAAAATACTTCTGTTGAGGTTTTAATTCATTCAACAGGGTGTGTGGATCTGGCACCATAGGTGCTCTAGGTATTACTGCTTCATTTACAGCTTGCAAATTTTGGACCATGCGCCATTCCCCGTTCACTTTCCTGACAGGAAATAAGGGTGTGTTACATGGTGAATCGGGAGATTCTATCAGTACTCCTTCCTTAAGTAAAGCTGCTATTATAGGTTTGATTCCTACTTCTGCATCTTTTCTTAAGGGATATTGTCTCTTTTGTGGTCTAAATGCTGATTTTGGCATGATAGCAACTGGTCTTGCTGTACGAATAAGTTCTACATCTGATTTTCCTGTTGACCAGAGAGTTTCTGGTATGCCTCGTAAGGCTTTTTCTTCTTCCTCTAGTAAGAGTGCTACTCAGCTGTCCTCACTTGCCTGCAAGTGTACAGCTGGATGTGTCTGTGTTATCCAGTTCAACTTCTGCTTTTGTACTCCTTGTTCTGACAGTTCTAATTCTGTCTGTTTTTCCCACTTTGTGACTTTTTCTCCTAGGTCTGCCCATTTCACATTCTTGTCTTTAGTCAAACTAACATGGTACTCGATTATATTTATAAAGCGCTAAGAATTCCTGGGGCAATGAACAGCTAACTACACTGTTCCCTTCTGTGTCCCAGTACAGATTACGTAATACCAATCTGTTGGCATGGTTTCTAAACACTTCTTGTTCATATTCTTTATCAGGTCCTGGTGTGCTACAGTAATATAGAGTACAGTGCAACAAATGCTGTTTATCAGTGTCAAGGGAGAGGGACTTACTGATGGCTACGTTCATCAGTTCTTCGGTTACTGCCCCTGGACCAGTCGTAAACAAGTCCTGGCTGTACCAATAAAATGTTTCACCCTCCGGTCGCACTACAAAAGTATCCATTTGTCGCTGTGCTTCCATACTCTGCATGGTTGGAACTACTGCTATGCCAAATATCTGCATAAAGTCTGTGCCCAAAAGGTTTACTGGGCATTTTGCAGAAACAACAATTTTGCTTTTCTGGGTCATCCTTGAAACAGGGTCAGTTATTGCTATGTTATGGGAGAGTGGCTCTCAATACAGCTGTCCATTAGCTGCTTTCACTAATATATAATCAAGTGATTCTGAATTTTCTGGTAGTTTGGAAGGATGTATCAGGGTTCACGATGCCCCTGAGTCACACAGAAATTTAACTTCCCTCCTCTCTACCAGAAGTGTAACTTCCTGTTTCGTGTCTGCTAAATAGAGCTCTAGGCTCAATAATGCTAAGTCTAAAATTTCACTTTCTTCACTATCTGTGGTTTCTTGCACTTCCTCTATTTCTTCTGTCACATTCTCTATCCTTTCTATCACATTCACATTTATCTTTTCTCAGTTATTCTTTTCTAGTGATTCTTGTCTATCATATAGTCAGTCCTCACCCTCCTTATCTTCCATGGCTACCTTCTTATTTTGCTTGCAATCCCTTGCTAAATGTCCCTTTTTTCCACATTTAAAACATTCACCCCTTTTCTTACTTTCTTCAAACTCTTCTGATCATTTATCAGATTGTTTGTTTCCCTGCCCTTTTCCCCTGACTGTACTACAAAAACTTCAGCTCCATCTTCTACAGCAAATACTTGAGTTTTCTTTTTCTTTTTGTTATTAAAATGCCTTTCGGCATGTCCTGCATATTCAAGTAATGACTGTAATCTACTTGTATGGTAATCTACCATGTGCTTTGTAATAAAGCTGCTAATGGGTGCAATACTGCCTTTCAAAAATGCATTCTTTAGCTGCTGCTCATATGGGGAATCATGTGTCTGGTCTTCAAGTACCTGCATTCCACAATGGTTGTTAAAACACTCTAATAATCTAGCATAATATCTATCAACTGTTTCACTTTCTTGTTGGATGCATTGATTAATGCAAGTCCAGTCTGCCCTAGGCCTCCATTTCTCAGAGATTCAATCTGTCAGACCTTTCACTCTGTTATCCAGCTCTGCATTACTATGTGGGAGTGGCTTGTGTTCTGCATCACAAGGATTCCAGTTGCCACTGATCATGTGCCAATATGGACCTACGATCTGTCTACTTTTTCTACTTCTCCATTTAAATGGACGTATAAGAGAATTTAAGTACCTTTATCTGCACTTTAAAAAAAAAATACAGTATTTAATTTGATTTAAACTGTGTTGAAGGAATATTTAACTGAAGTGGCAGTTATTCTGCTCTTCAGTAACTTGAACTGAAGCTAGTGTTTGCTGAATTTTGTTATTTGCTAGTAATTACAGGTGTGGGGGTAGCCACATTCTTTGATTTCCTGTCCTTGCCTATTTAAGTGGTGCATTGTGAAATATTTTCTGCTTAAAAACCTCAGCTTTGGCCGGCTAAGAACTTGGTTATATTCAACTGGATGTATAAGAGAATTTAAGTACCTTTATCTGCACTTTTTTTTTAAAAAAATACAGTATTTAATTTGATTTAAACTGTGTTGAAGGAATATTTAACTGAAGTGGCAGTTATTCTGCTCTTCAGTAACTTGAACTGAAGCTAGTGTTTGCTGAATTTTGTTATTTGCTAGTAATTACAGGTGTGGGGTAGCCACATTCTTTGATTTCCTGTCCTTGCCTATTTAAATGGTGCATTGTGAAATATTTTCTGCTTAAAAACCTCAGCTTTGGCCGGCTAAGAACTTGGTTATATTCAACTGGACGTATAAGAGAATTTAAGTACCTTTATCTGCACTTTTAAAAAAAAATACAGTATTTAATTTGATTTAAACTGTGTTGAAGGAATATTTAACTGAAGTGGCAGTTATTCTGCTCTTCAGTAACTTGAACTGAAGCTAGTGTTTGCTGAATTTTGTTATTTGCTAGTTATTACAGGTGTGGGGGTAGCCACATTCTTTGATTTCCTGTTGTTGCCTATTTAAGTGGTGCATTGTGAAATATTTTCTGCTTAAAAACCTCAGCTTTGGCCGGCTAAGAACTTGGTTATATTCAACTGGATGTATAAGAGAATTTAAGTAACTTTATCTGCACTTTTTTAAAAAAAAAATACAGTATTTAATTTGATTTAAACTGTGTTGAAGGAATATTTAACTGAAGTGGCAGTTATTCTACTCTTCAGTAACTTGAAATGAAGCTAGTGTTTGCTGAATTTTGTTATTTGCTAGTAATTACAGGTGTGGGGGTAGCCACATTCTTTGATTTCCTGTCCTTGCCTATTTAAGTGGTGCATTGTGAAATATTTTCTGCTTAAAAACCTCAGCTTTGGCCGGCTAAGAACTTGGTTATATTCAACTGGACGTATAAGAGAATTTAATTACCTTTATCTGCACTTTTTTTTTTTTTAAATACAGTATTTAATTTGATTTAAACTGTGTTGAAGGAATATTTAATTGAAGTGGCAGTTATTCTGCTCTTCAGTAACTTGAACTGAAGCTAGTGTTTGCTGAATTTTGTTATTTGCTAGTAATTACAGGTGTGGGGGTAGCCACATTCTTTGATTTCCTGTCCTTGCCTATTTAAGTGGTGCATTGTGAAATATTTTCTGCTTAAAAACCTCAGCTTTGGCTGGCTAAGAACTTGGTTATATTCAACTGGACGTATAAGAGAATTTAAGTACCTTTATCTGCCCTTTTAAAAAAAAAATACAGTGTTTAATTTGATTTAAACTGTGTTGAAGGAATATTTAACTGAAGTGGCAGTTATTCTACTCTTCAGTAACTTGAACTGAAGCTAGTGTTTGCTGAATTTTGTTATTTGCTAGTAATTACAGGTGTGGGGGTAGCCACATTCTTTGATTTCCTGTCCTTGCCTATTTAAGTGGTGCATTGTGAAATATTTTCTGCTTAAAAACATCAGCTTTGGCTGGCTAAGAACTTGGTTATATTCAACTGGACATGTAAGAGAATTTAAGTAGCTTTATCTGCACTTTAAAAAAAAAAAAATACAGTATTTAATTTGATTTAAACTGTGTTGAAGGAATATTTAACTGAAGTGGCAGTTATTCTGCTCTTCAGTAATTTGAACTGAAGCTAGTGTTTGCTGAATTTTGTTATTTGCTAGTAATTACAGGTGTGGGGGTAGCCACATTCTTTGATTTCCTGTCCTTGCCTATTTAAGTGGTGCATTGTGAAATATTTTCTGCTTAAAAACCTCAGCTTTGGCTGGCTAAGAACTTGGTTATATTCAACTGGACGTATAAGAGAATTTAAGTACCTTTATCTGCACTTTTAAAAAAAAAATACAGTGTTTAATTTGATTTAAACTGTGTTGAAGGAATATTTAACTGAAGTGGCAGTTATTCTACTCTTCAGTAACTTGAACTGAAGCTAGTGTTTGCTGAATTTTGTTATTTGCTAGTAATTACAGGTGTGGGGGTAGCCACATTCTTTGATTTCCTGTCCTTGCCTATTTAAGTGGTGCATTGTTAAATATTTTCTGCTTAAAAACATCAGCTTTGGCTGGCTAAGAACTTGGTTATATTCAACTGGACATGTAAGAGAATTTAAGTAGCTTTATCTGCACTTTAAAAAAAAAATACAGTATTTAATTTGATTTAAGCTGTGTTGAAGGAATATTTAACTGAAGTGGCAGTTATTCTGCTCTTCAGTTATTCCCACCCACCCTCCCTGTTTTTGTTTTGGTGTTAATCTTAGTGGCCTTGAAACTGCCCGCCCCTCAGCCTGCCTCTGGGCCCATCTCCTTTGCTCACTCAACTGAGTGCAGTGAGATCATATTCTGATTTCAGGCACTCCTACTGTGTACAAAGAGAGCATCTGGGAAACAGACAAAAAAATTAAGCTTATTTCCTGCCTTTCCTGTTAAGTGGTATAGACTATTTGTAGGCTTCTGAGCCCACAAGCCCTTCTGTGTTTGAGGGAAGCCTTCTAGCTTGTTTTTTTTCTTATAACTAGCCAGTTTTCTAGTTTCAGCACTCAAATCTGTTTCTTTGATCTCAGCACTTGTTCAGATTAAAAAAAAAAAAAAATTTTCATCTGCTTTTACTGTACTTGTGTTTCTACCTACTTCATTTTACTTTTGCATCATCTTAAAAATACTCAATTGTATTTATTACTGCTTGGTGTAACTCATTCTAAGCCTTTTGGTTTAAACACTTGGGCTTTGGACCAGTTGTTTTGCACTGAGAGGGTTTGTGGTCTGCACTGTAGTGGCAGAACAGGTAGCTTACATCCTTCTAGGTTGGGAACTGCTGATTGAGGGCTCAGTGTCTGTTATTCTAAAAGTGTATTAATTCTGGTTTAAGCACTTGAGCTTTCAGGCCAGTTATTTTACATTAAGAGGGTTCGTGGTCTGCACTCTTGTGGGAGGAGAGGCTGGACTCTGCCCTTCTGAGCTGGGAATTTCTGGTTAAAGGCTTATAGTGCATGCATATCTGAACTGCTTCTTACTGAAGTTGGTGCGCCTTGTTCGCTGTGGCATAGACTGGATTCGGGCCTGCTGGATCTAGCTTTGTTTGTGTAACTTGAGCACTAATCCAGACATTCTCTAAAGTATTCAATTGTATTTATTACTGCTTGGTTGTAACTTGATTAAAGTGTAGCTATCATTCTAAGTCTTTTGGATTAAGCACTTGGGCTTCAGACCAGTTGTTTTACATTACGAAGGTTTGTGGCAAGCACTGTGGTGGCAGGACAGGTAGCTTTCATCCTTCTAAGTTGGGAATTGCTGATTGAGAGCCCAGTGTCCAAGTGTATTAGTTCTGGTTTAGGCACTTGGGCTTCAGGCCAGTTATTTTACATTAAGAAGGTTCGTGGTCTGCACTCTTGTGAGAGAAGAGGCTGGACTCTGCCCTTCTGAGCTGGGAATTTCTGGTTAAAGGTTTATAGTGCCTGAATATTTGAACTGTATCTTACTGAAATTGGTACACCTTGTTTGCTGTAGCATAGACTAGATCCAGGCCTGCTGAATCTAGCTTTGTTTATATGCTTGTTGTTTGTTTGCTTGTTATTTCCCTGAAAGCTAATTCCACCTAATACGCGGCTTCTCAGTGCTTCTGTGGATCACTTGTGATATCTGCATTGCTTACTGTACTTATTTCCTTGTTTCACTTGAAAGAAAGTTACTGTTTGTCGTTTTTGCATTTAGTTACTTGTAACACATTGCACTCAAGTTACCTGGCACTTGCTCACTAAAGCAATTATATAAGTCAGCACTAAAAATTAAAAGCACTACACCCTCACTCCCCACTGGCCCTTGTTTTCAATTATTAAGGAATTCCCAATATTATTCTAGCATGTCCAAAGGTCAGTTGTCAATCTCCTCTCCGGTCCAGCTGGTGAATCTGGGAATCTTGAGGCAATGTTATAATTGCCTCATGTACACAGACAACCCTCTCCTCCTCCCACATAACACAAATACTTGTGAGAGATGCAGCTGTTTAGCCAAACTGGAGGCTGAGCTCTCTCAACTCAGGACTGGCAAGACCAGACAGGAGGAGAAGGCAACTACACACACCACAAAACCAGCCTCACATAATGCTACCACACCACTGAATCAAACACATAAACACACAAAGACATACTCGGAGGCTCTGAGTAAAAATTTACCTAAACAGCAGAGGCCTCCAAAGCAGACACCCAAACAACTGCTACCTCAAGACACCCCACAAGCAACACATAAACCACAAAATCAGTGTGCAAAGCAGTCACAGCCCTTAAGGCCAAATACTACACCAAACATACTTGTCATAGGTGACTCCATAGTCAGACACACTGACGTCCCACTCACCAGGCTGAACAAGGAGAGGGTCACAGTAAGCTGCCTATCGGGTGCTAGAATCCACCACATAACACAAGCACTCGGGTCACTCCACGGCAAGTACAAATATGACACAGTCATTGTCCATGCTGGTGTGAATGACCTGAGATGTACCTCCCTGGACTACATGAAAAGAGACATAGAGGAGCTCTCTGATTATGTAGCCCAGGCAGGTATGACCCTGACCCTGAGCAGTATCCTTCCTTCACCAAGAATGATGCCATAATATAGAGACAAGATGATCAGCTTTAACAATTGGCTTAATGTCTGGTGTCATTCAAAGGGGATCCAGTGTCTGTCTGCCTGGGATGACATGCTTGACAAGCCACGCTGCTTCGCAAGGGATGGCTTGCACCTGTCACCCCTGGGATTCCTGATATTGGCTAAGGCTCTTGCCACCCCCATAGTGCCTTTTTTAGGCAAGGCTCAAATTCTAAACCTACCACCTTAGAAAACAAAAATGGGAAGAAACTGAGGGTAATGCTGCTCAATGCCAGAAGTCTAAATCTCAAAATGCACGCACTCAAGGCCCTTCTCAGTATGGAGAACATTGATGTCTGTGCTGTAACTGAAACCTGGTTCAAGGCTCCTGAGAGCACCCCGGCACTATTAGGTTTTACCTCATATCATGCGTTCCGGCCCCAAAACCCGGACCACACCACAAAAGGAGGGGGTGTATCCATATTCATAAAGGATAGCCACACCTCCAGTTTGGTGGCAATGCACGAAGCTTCGGAAACCATCCAGGTGCAACTAACCATAGGCAAAACTGCTCTACAAATTGTAGCATGCTACAGGCCACCCTCTCAAACTCAGGAACCCCACACAGCCTTCCTGAAGACACTGGAGGGTATAAATGTATCTCCAAACACCATCATATTGGGTGACTTCAACTACCCGAATATAGACTGGGAACATTACTCAAACCCTAACTTTCTAGCCCAACAGTTCCTGGAGTTCATAAATTCAAATGCCATGGAACAGCTAGTCACTGTTCCCATGAGAGGAGAAAATATACTAGATCTCATTATCACAAACATGGGGACAAAATGCTCCACACCGGAAGTATATCCCTCATTGGTGAGATCTGATCATAAACTAATCTCATTGGAATTCCACATCCCGCCCCCACCCCAAACAAAAAAGACCACAGTGAAGAACTTCTCTAAAGCAAACTTCACACTACTCAAGACTGGTGTGGTATCCTTCAAGGCCCCTGAGCCAGTGGAAACCACAACCCAAGCTGCAGAAGCCCTTACAAATGCCTTCTATGGACAACTCCAGGACTGCATGGATCAGGCAATCCCAAATAAAACCAAGACTCTTTCCACAAAGGGCAAACGTCCAGTCTGGTGGACCCCAGCCATTAACAAACTTTACAATAAGAGGAGAAAGCTATTACATGATAGAACAAAATCCATAAAAGGGAAGTCACCCCTGATCATTATTAGTAAAAAAATATGAGCACTCATGAAATCAACTAAGGCCAATTTTGAGAGAAAAATTGCCATGGATTCAAAGGACAATCATAAGGCCTTTTTCAGCTATGTTAGGAACCTGGGTGGAAACTCCCAGATATGCTCAGAATTAGTCCAAAATGATACAAAATCACTGAACCCACAGACATTGCCAACATACTGGCAGACAGGTTCAGTGCAAACTTCACCCCTCTCCCCTAAAGGAGAGATAACTATCCCAGCGGAGTGTAGCCTCCCAGACATCTCAAATGCGCAGGTGAAAGCTGCTCTCTAAAGCTAAAACACAGCATCAATGGGACCGGATGGTGTCCCCGGCTGTGTGCTACACAAGCTAAATGAGGAATTAAACCCGCACATAAGGCAGCTGTTTAATCTCAGCCTTACCACAGGATACGTGCCCAAGGAGTGGCGTATGGCAACTGTGGTCCCACTCCACAAAGGCGGTGCCTCTACGGACACTGGTAATTACCGCCCCATAAGCTTAACAAGTCTAGTCTGCAAAGCTATGGAGAGGATCATAATGGAGCTCATAAACAAAGATATAGGGGACTTGCAGACATTGGACCCGACCCAGTTTGGCTTCGTCAAGGGCAGCTCATGCCTTTTGAACTTGGTCGACTTCTTCAAAACAGTCACCAAGGCCATTGATGAGGGAAAGGCAGTCCATACAGCCTACCTTGACCTTGCAAAGGCTTTTGACACAATACCCCACTCGGGTATTGTAGAAAAACTTACCAGCTTAAATGTAAACCCATATGTCACAAGATGGGTTGCAAACTGGCTTAAGGACAGAACCCACAGGGTTAGAGTTGCTGGCGCTATGTCAGACTCCAAGCCAGTCACAAGTGGTGTCCCACAGGGCTCAGTCCTTGGCCCCCTATTGTTCGGCATCTACTTCTCAGAAGTACAGGCCAACATGGGAGGACTTTGACTGACAAAGTTTGCAGACGACTACAAGCTGGGCGCCATAGTGGAAAGTGCATCGGACACGGATATCCTTCAGAAGGGACTCACTGAAACAGATAGCTGGTGCCAGAGCCATGGCCTGAAGTTAAACGCCAAAAAATGTATAGTCATACCCTTCGGGAAAAACAAGGTAACCCCAAGCTACCATATAGGTGGCAATCCACTAAGCACAGAAGAGGTTATCAGGGACCTGGGGACCCAGGTTGACAGTGGCCTTTCTTTTGACACTCACGTTGCTAAAGTGGTTAGAAAGACCTTCTACATTGCCCACCTGATCATGAAGGAATTCACATCCACATCTAGTAAGGTCATTGTTCCCCTGTACTCTTCACTTATCAGACCAATCATCGAGTACAATGCCCCATTCGGGATGTATCTCACCCGACATCTGCAGCAATTGGAGAGACCCCAAAAGTTCCTCACCAAAACGATAAAGGGACTCCAAAATCTGTCATATGCTGCCAGAGTGAAGAAACTCCAGCTCTATTCAGTCGCATACCGTCTGCTCAGAGGTGACATGTGCCTGACATACAAGGCCATGTCCAACCCGGAATTAATGGACATGCTCCACCTCAAAAAATCCAAATCCACCAAAACCACTAGAGCAAGTGACTTAAACCTTAGCACGGATATAAACAGGACGTGCTGGAGGGATAGATTTATCACTCAGAGACTCCCTATGCTGTGGAATACAATCCCGGTCCATGTGAGGCAGAGCACCTCGCTGGCTCTGTTCAAGAGAAATCTTGACCTGTGGATGGGAGATCACAGGTTTACCCCGAGAATAATCTCTGTGTCACTGCTGGACAGAGGCACAACAAACTAATGGGCACAGTATTTTTTCATATAAGAGGTGGTGAAAGCCACAAAACTTTGGGCTAGGCTTATAAATGCCTTAGGGCAGATAGCCTAGTATAAACCTATGAACCTATGAACCTATAAATGGTAACTTAACCTCATGCCCTGCAAGTCTTCTAAGAATTTTCTAAAATTAACTTTTGGATGGGGAATTCCCTCTGTGGCTTTCCGGATATCTTCCGGTGCCCATGGTCTATATACTAGGAGTGTTGGGTCCTGCCCTTCCTGTCCTGCCTGAGGATTTGGTACTTCTATGAGTGGACACATCCCTTCTTCACTCATAGCTCATGAATTTTCATTTATTTGATATTCAACATCCCCTCTCAAGTAGTGTGTTCGAGACCTAGTCTCGATGGGATCTCTAACAAATGGTTTTGGCTTTGCGGGGACAGATGGATATAGCGGAGGTGGACCAACTTGTCCACCCACTTCATATTCTGGTAAGGGAAGTGGAGGGGGCGGAGGGGCTGATGCTATTACCAAGTTATTGTCCTCTTTATCTAGAAACATTGTTTTTGAATTATTACTTTTTTGTTCCCTACAGTTTGCTTCCTCAATCCACCTGTGTGCCTGAGGAATGCCTAATTGACGTTGCTTTTTTACCTGACCTCTTGCGTCAGTTTTAAGCTGTTTGACAAGTTTAATAAGCAAGGATTTTTCTAATTTGCCATCAAATTCATATTTATTAACCCATTTTGTATAGTACCTAACATTGTCGGCGCGTTGTAATTGCATATATTTTGCATCTTCAGTTAACAGTGGAAATTGGGATCTTTTTGTGCACTTATTTCCTATTTTATTTTAACCTTTGAGCTGTTACATAACCCTTCTTTTTACGTGTTACCACGAATTTTCTCTTTTTTCACAGTTTATCTAGAATAACTGCCTTACCTATTCTGTTTCCCTGATCTATGACAAGACTGCAGTCTTCCTGTCCCTGATTTGTACAAAACAAATCTCCTGATAGATGACACAAATCAAGTCCCTGATCTAAAACAGAAAAAGATAAATCTCACCTTACCTGAGCCTCCGTGATTGACCATCTCCTGGTTCATTCAGTAACTCATCCTCCAGACAGAGATCAGAACAGTGGCTGGCCTCTTTTTGAACGACAATTCAGTGGAAGTCTTTCAGCGCAGAAGAACCGATATGGTCTCTTCCCCGTACGGTTTCATGCCACCTGGCCCATCTGACCTGAGGCAAAGTGAGAGTTTCCAGTCCGAAGGACCAATCTGTCAAAGGAAAAATAAACTTCAAAAAGATCAATACATGGCAGGTTCAGGTTAAGGCACTTTAATCTGGCAGCAAGGAGACAAAAACATGCTAATACAGAGTTTGTCTAACTAAAATCAGGAAGTGAAACCATTTTTATACATTTCTTACAAGGTATTGCCTACTAAGCTGACGTAACAAATCACAAGTTCTTTCAATATTATTTCATAGCAGCTGTTTTTCATGATTTTCTGCTGGTACATCAAGTTTATTAAAAAAACTTCCTAAGAAAAACAACGTGGCCTTGATGACCACCGGTTAGATACAACTTCTCACTATGCAATGTTACCATTCAAGGTACTATGGCTAATTTGAGCACAAAGCAAGTACAGATTATACTTCATTTCTTCAAGCAATCATTGTTTGACTGTATCTAGTTCTTCTGCAGCTGTGCATGTTCTCATAACATGAACAGAGCTAATTGTTCAAGTTCAGTAACATTATAGAAAATAGTATTGTTCTATTCATTAATTTCCTGACCTAGCAG
>NC_056726.1:73818212-73820712 GCF_019279795.1 Protopterus annectens | reverse complement strand
CATAACCCACTACACAACTCCTATGAACACATGGTTGCAACACCCCACTGTAGTCATGTAAGTCGATGTAATAGGCATCACAAGGTATTATTGTAGTCCCCCCACCCACCCAGGGGTGTGAGTGACCAGTGCAAACACTAAATGCAGTGCATATGCACAGCCATTGTTGTAGACAACATGGCCAGCTGTGGACCTTCCCTGCAGCCATCCTGCACATCCCTGGATAATCCCCCTACTAACAACCCCCTTTGTGCCCCATGCACACCATGTACCTATCAGCCCCTGTTCCATTTCTATTAATGTCTATGGGTACATGTAGGTGACACCTACATCCCCCACTATATTGCCAGTATCTGGAACCCCAATCCACATGTAGTATCACAGCTGTCACACAGGACACATGTAACTAACACATGAAGGAACACCACAAGCACACCTAGAGCAGCACAGGCTCACCACCTTGCGAAAACCTGTACCCCAACTCACAATCTATACCACTACATCAACTAGTGATACCGACACCTCTTGTCCTGCCTTGCATACAAATCCCAACATCCGACATACCTTCCCTATTGCTCTCCATACAATTATACCTACAGGCTACTATACAGTTACAATGTCACCCCCCACTACCTACCTGCCTACTCCTTAGCTATTTACCTCTACTGTACCACAAAGTTATGGAATAACTACGCCTACCCCAAATACCTGCATGTAACCTATCCAGACCTGTGAAATAGCAATCCAACCTCACCTTACACTAACCTTTGTCAACAGTCATACCTGACATGTAAACCTAACCTAAGCATGGATAATACTGACAGTTTAATGTAAACTAAGCATGGTTAATGGGGGGACGTAGCAATGTTATGTCTGTTAACCTCTATGAATGTGAACACCCCAGTATTAATTTGGATATGTAACTGGGGTCAATGTAGAGCTCTACACCCCGGGCCACCGCTGACAATGGACAAGCATACAGTCCAAGTGTCCCGGTTGACAGATGTGAACAAAATGCACAACGTTGGGTGTGCGTATGTGTGAGCAAGTGGGTGTAAGCCTGTTTGGCCACAGGTATGCGAGTACCACACTGGTGAAGCAATGTAGAGGCTAACTGAGTGCAAGACGCCACAACCAGAGGTCAGTAATGTTGCGCTTTGCGCAAACAAGTGCATACCCGCCTACAAATGTTCTACAGTGCTGTAGTCCCTCTGTAGCAAACAGCTGTTGTTGTGGCCAATAACAAAATAATTTGCACTGCCAGGTTGCAAATCCCCAATCCTGCACACTATAGTAGACGTGAGTTCCACTAAGCCATGGCGGATACACATTCAGCTGCTGTGATCACAAACACTTCATCCAGCACAGGTATCCAACAGTATAGGAAATGTATATAAGTCTGTAGATTAATACCAGAACACGTGTCCATTGCTCAACCACAGTATTATGAGCAGTCTATGTGCAGCATAGAACAGTGCCTGTCCAATCATTCTGTGAGAACAGTAGTACTGCATATTACCAAAGGGAATAATGATATACGGTGCACACCATTGGGGCATGTGAGCATGCTTCATGCAAGTATGTCTAACCTGGGGCATTGGTTCCGTGGAATTGGGAGATGAGGCTGGCCAAGTGTGTGAGCAAACCACTGCTACACAATACCATGCCAGGATGCTACCAGTGGGAGAAATACTGTAGACCAGCTAGGTCTACTTTTTGACACGACAGTTCCATCCCTGGCGGGATGAACCAGCAGTTGTGTGTCACATTGATGTCACCACCAGTATCGAAGAAGGATCAAGGGAAGGCTGGTACGTATGTGGACTAAAAGGATGAAGAGCCTGCAGACACTTGTGTGGGGACAGTATACTGAAGGTGTACCGAGACTTGCAGAGATGGAAATGTGTGGAGGTGTGGTATGGCAGGGCTATCAACCAGGGAATGGATAGATGCTGTATACGTGGAGCTCGGGGGCTGGGGAAAGGTAACATGGGTATATCATTATGGTAGACATATGCAAATGAACCAAAACAGCAATAGTGTAGTGGCCAGAGCATCTGCCTCACACGCATGCTTCCTACTAAGTAACATTGATATTTGCACAGGAATACTGCCCTAAATGCACATGTGAAGTGTCATAATGACTAAGGCACTAATAAGCATGTACAAGTGCATAGCAGTAGTATGCATGGATAAGCAGATTTAAGTGTGTGTATGTGTATTCACGCGGGGGTAAGCATTGCCTACTTAGATTGAGCTAAGTAGATGCTAGCTGAGTGTAAGGAAATGCAACCCAAGCATAGCATTGCTTAGCTATGCGCAAACCCACACATACCCGCATACGACCACTCAAATGTCCCTAACTCACTCTGTATCCGACAGCCGGTGTTCTTCCCTGAAACACATTATACAGCCTCTGGAAGGTGCATACCCAGGACGCTGCACATCATACACTACATGATTTACCATTAAACCATGACAGATGTACATAACCATACAT
>NC_056726.1:73690712-73815712 GCF_019279795.1 Protopterus annectens | reverse complement strand
TCACAGCAGGACAAAGGCTGCCATATATGTGGAGGACAAAGGCAGATATGCAGGGCCCTACCCGCAATATTTCAGTTACACACCCTGGAACATGCTGGTGTTACAGGATGTGTTGCAACATACCCTAATGCAAGAATACAACATCAGGTACACAAATGGATATTGCCATGTACTGCTAACATGCAACACACACACTGCCAGTGCAATATCCGACACAGGACCTGTGTGGTGAACAGACAACATGATAGGCACACCTCTGTCCGGCTAGAGGATAGGCCCACAGTAGTGAGCTATGCAGACAGACTGTAGTCCAAGGTAAACTAGTATGTACAGACACACACACACACACACACACACACACACACACACACACACACACACACACACACACACACACACACACACACACACACACACCCTGTTACACCAGTATAATGCAAAGCATTACACCACTCTACTCACAGTCTGCCTTCATGTCCCAATCATTCTACATATATGTGGCTGTCCTGAGTGTGCAGGTTCTCCTGTAAGAGGTATTGTTACCTGCTGTCTGTAACATTGATGCTCACACACAGGAAGGATATCCATCACACAGGGAATGTACAGAGAATATGCCTACATGATGTAGGGATTCATAGTGGGTGGTTGCCATGACAGTGGTAACTGGAAATACTACACATGTGTACTCAGATATATATATATATATATATATATATATATATATATATATATATATATATATATATATGTATATATATATATATATATATATATATATATATATATATATACATATATATATACATATATATATATATATATATATATATACATATGGCTATCTGGATAAAAACATGTCTATATCGTCCTACCATATGTCTTGGCTATGGAGTATAGCCCTACCCCAGCCCCTATAGTCCCAATGTAGTAGTGCAAGGGGATGTCTGGTATGTATAGCTGGTATATTAATAGAGATTTGCTACTGTAATTGGGATTGTTGTCACAGACACGGTATGTGTGGAAGGTGACATCTGCTCATAACATGTGTGCCACTGGCTACTGGCAGACATCCTAAGGTTATCATGGTACAGTACCTGCATATATAGCAGGCTTGACAGCCATGTCACAACACAGGGTAGGATACACCTATGTGACAGTGCATAACCGCAACAAATGTGAAGGCAGCCACATCCACATATGGTATGCTAGCATAATAGTACAGTATATGGGCTATCTGTCCTACACCATGCTCATATGTGCCACTCACTGAATGACCCTACATGTACTGGGCTGCTACACAGTCTGGTCTGATGGCTGTCTGTGGTATGGGACATGTGTGTGTTTATGGCCCTACACACATGTAAGGTAAAATGGTACCATACAGTGGAGCAGCATGTAACAACAGATAGAAGGGGTGCTAGAACAATGACATCTGCCACAGTCTGTGCACAGGCCATAGTACATATTAACAATAAACACACTGCTGACATTCACCATCACTACACAGACCTCAGTACTGTACAAACATCCACAGGATTTCCAGGGTATGGCATTAAGTGTAACCCCTACTGTACATGACATGTATACCACTCTGATATATCACTGGCATGTTATCAGATATGATGACACTATTTACGGTGTACAGCATATGCACCACTTCATGCACAATCTATGTACAAAGGTTGACAGAGGTGTGACTGACAGCACATACACAGGACCAGTATAGACATGTTGCTGTGATACTCTCATTAATCTACCATTATAATGGGGTTTGTTGCAACATATGTCCAATGAGGGATATGTAGTCCGTAACTGTCATGGCCTTCACCATCAACAGATTGCAATCCTCAGAGTACCTTCTGCATTCCATGGATAGATGCATCGTAGCTAACACATGACACCAAAGGCACAACACTGCCCAGTCTGCAGATGAGCCTGCGGATGGGGATTCCTGATATACATGGAACTGACATGGCAGGTATTGCGACATGTATGACAGGCATATCCAGACAAACACTGTTAATCCAACATTACTCCATATGCAGTATAGCAGCACTTACAGTTCGTAGTCAGGTCAGGCACATCCCCCTCCTGTTTGTTGCCCTCTTTCCACAGTGTATGTTGTTAGAGGTAAATCCCCAACCCATCTGAAATGCTGTTTGCCAAACGACAGTTCTAGCTCCTGCTCACAGTGACAGACAAGGGACAACACCACCAGAATGCTCCCAGGTATTGGAGCACATTTCCATGCAATTGGCTATGGGAATGTTACCACACCTGCTCCACATGCAATCGGCTAGGGAAGGGCTGCAATTCATGCAGATGCCATCAGCTGATCATGAACATCACATTAAATACACATGATGCTGCCTAAGCAATGCAGGTGTGACCCTCGACATCCACCAGAGAGGGAGTGGGGGAGGCAGACAGAGCCAAATACATGACAGGGAGGGGTGGAAACGTAATACCGATGCATGTTTTTGTCACACACCTACCAGCACAGGGTATCAAACACCCGACAGCTATGTAGTGCTATCACAGTTCGATGCTGTTATTGGATGCGCCACATGGGTTATCTGGTGGGGAGCACTCACTCAGAAGATATATGTGATGGTGAGTGACATCTGCAACAGGGATAAGGTAGATGTACAGTAGGTGACGTACACATGCCTGTCTGCATGAACGGGTGCCAGCGTCAGCACAGGCACACTCACAAAGGTACGTACACACATTAACACACTTGGCAGGGCCAGGAGTGCAACCCATCACTAGTGGGATTACCACAACACATCAATGTTTAGGGAAGACATGCACCACATGGGTGATACGAAAGTCATATGGGCAGTGAGTATGACGGGTGTCAGACATAAGGCGGCATGCTTCACTGTGCCCTGGGGGGAGTAGTGCATGTGGATGTGGACATATGCACCATACAACACACACACAAACACAGGGTCCAGTTCAGACATGCATGGGTGCATGTCTGCATGGGTGTGTGGTGACCAACAGTGCCAGGAGGCTATACAAGGGTAGGCAAAGGGTATACCTTGGCATAGCCCACATGACAATGGTCAGCATTGTGGCACAGGCCTGTAGCTTCTGCATTTGCCCACACAGGTGGGTATTGCATCCGTCTTGCAGTCACATGGGTGACTATTGTGTGTGGCCAATGTTGTGCATCACTTGCTATGTCTGTGTTCCCTAGTCCAAGACTTGGATGGTGTCTAGGATGTGCACACCTCCCACATGCATTTACAGTGACATGTGGAACTGTACCGGGGGTGACTGGCCCATGCTGTGAACACAGCTTATCATCAGATGTGCCAGTCTTGCCCACATGTGGCAAGGAGTGGTACTGGTCAGCAGATGTACCCTGCACCTACATTGATAGCATGCTAACAGCATTTCCTGATGTCAGTGTCATCTGTCCATACAGACCATGTTGTCAGGCATGGTATGTTCATTGTGAGTCACATGTGAAGGCACAATGGGATTGCTAACTGTGATTGGCAGGCCTTGATGTCACATGTATGGGTATGGATTTGCACCCCAGCCTCTCAGCCATTTACATATGTTATCCCTGTATGGTTGACATTGTGATATATTGTAGGGCCACCATTAAGGAAATTGGCAAAATCCCCCCACAGTGCCCACAGACTCACAACCACCTCTACACAGGATATGAGTTACACACACACACACACACACACACACACACACACACACACACACACACACACACACACACACACACACACACACCTGTCATGTCTGCGAGTAGAATCCTTACCTAACTAGTTTACTACAGTACAGCACTACGCAGTTATATCACGCGCCACTGCCATTACTGAAGTACATCTTCCCCAAAGGTGTATTTCACACTTAATGACATCAGCAGGACTACCAAAGTAGGGCATTTGTAATGTACTGCGAGTGAGTAGCATATAATGCATTGCTCCATACACAGATACTGAAACACACACATCGCATCCAGAACTGGCATGGATGGAGATGGAACTCTACCACCGTTCTAAATCATACTACAGAAGTACGCAGTTACAGGACACGCTATGGCAATTATTGGGCTATCATGTTTCCAGAAGTGTACTTCTAAGTGAGTGACATCAGCAGCCTTGGCAAAGTAGAGTATTTGTATTGTATGGAGTGGGAGTAGCCTAAAAAGAATTGCTCTCTACCCAGTCAGACACACACGCGCACGCACACACACACACACACACACACACACACACACACACACACACACACACACACACACACACACACACACACACATTTCTAGGGCTGGGGTTCAAACACCTACCTAACTAGTTTATCACACTATAGCACTATGCAGTTACAGGATGCACTATGGCAATTACTGGGCTATCACGTTCCCAGAGGTGTACTTCTAGGTGAGTGACATCAGCAGCCTTGGCAAAGTTGAATATATGTATTGTATGGAGTGTGAGTAGCCTAACAAGCATTTAACTCTACACATTCAGAGACAGACAGGCATGCACACAAACACACACTCACACAATTGGCAGGTCTGGGGTTAGTACTACTACCCAATTACTCTGTCACTACAGCAGTATACAGTTATAGGATGCGCCATGCATATTACTGAGCTATAGCTCTCCCAAAGGTGTAATTCACATTGGATGACCTCAGTAAGTTTGTTATACTACTGCTATGGGGAGAGCAGTGTGTGCATGGGCCATATCCCTTTCATGTAGGGGTTGACATGCCACATGTGGTCATATGCCACAGGTGCGTGTATACAGCTACTAGGTGGCTGCTTCCTTGTACATTCTTGTTGCACAGCTGGCACATACACCACATAGTCTATCATGCTGACAGGTACTGGTGGCTAGTATCCTCAGTAGGTTACATCTGCACCTCATGCATTGGGAGCCCTTTGGCTGTGTGCCAGTTGGGACAGGCCCACATGGCTTCTTGTCATAACCACCCTCTTCCACACATCTATGCCTGTGTACCTGTGGCTTATTTTAGTGTGTTGTCCTTACAGATTTGTCTGTATTCCTATCCACTGTGTGTGCAAGGCAGGAGTGGTGCATACTGACATGTGTCAGCACTGTGAACTGCAACTTTCAGATATGTCTGGTTCACTGGTGTTTGCAGACATGACCTTTATGCGTTTAAGTGTGTGAGCATGCCCAGTATGACCTCTTAGTATGTTGTTGACTGACATTGCCTTCATTCCTCTAAGTGTGTGAGCATGCCCGGTATGGCCATCTGTGCTGCATGTGTGGATCACATCCAGGTTGCTTGTACTGCAGTGCTGACCTTTTGTTCTACACCGACAGGTATCATGCTGTGTCTGCAGGGTATCCATTGCTCATTTGCCATGGACTGTTGCTGCATTTCTGCATAGCAGGGGGAGACACCTGGCTGTTTCTACAGTTCTACACAGGGATGGGGGGCACACCTGACTGTTACTCCATGTGTATGTTGGATGGGGAGGCACACCTGACACTTGTACACATTTGCTAGGACTGTTCTGGTATGTCAGGTACTCCATTTCAGTCTGCAGTCTTACCTATCCTGCTGGCTAGGGCATACCAGTGTGCTACAGATCCTAGCTTTGTTTACTTACTTATTAGTGTCTGACTTCCTAGCCTTCACAACTTACATCTGACTGCCTGGCCTGCTGTGGTCAGTCTGTTTAGGCCTGGGGGAGAGGTTAACCATAGGGCATATTTGAAGGCCATAGTACAGCATTTGTTTGTGTTTGTCTTCACCTGTCCTGCTGCTGAAACTGTTGCTGGGTATGTGATCCTTCCTGGCTGTTATGTGTGACTCTTGTGAACACCCCTGTCACTCAGGCCATTTCCTGCAGTGAGTGTTGTCACCTTGTGTATTATTGGCTACTATGGTGACTCCAGTATGTGTTACAGATCTCATGCTGCCACTATGGGTGTCTACTCTCTGCTGCCTTGACATCCGGCCACCCAATTCCCTTGCATATTAACATCCATACCATATCTACAGGTAAAAACACATTCTACTCCATTTGGCAATTAGTAGGTTGATTGACTTACCTTGAGGGTGTGCCAGACTTGAGGATGGTGCTGGAGGGCTGTCTATGTTGGATGCACATAGTACACTCCCTATACATGGTTGGGCACAGGTAGTGCCATGTTTGGCATCCTGCTTACTGTCTGTGCAAGTCAGAGAGAGGTGTCATTCCCTGGGTCCCTACTGTGTGAGTGCATATGCTATGCATTGCCACTTTGCCAAGGCCAGGGCATACTGGGCACGCCCCCTCAGGTTGTTTCTCCTCTGAGTCACTCTGTACCTGTAAAAGCCTTGGCATTGGTGGGGGGCTGTGTGGCCCTGCCCCATGCTATTCCTACTACAGCTGTTTCTGCAGGATCATATTGTGTAGCATAGCATATACCATTACTATCTGGGTAGTTAATACTGCAGGGCTCCATCGGATGTGTCCAGACACTGGAACCATGACCTGACCATCCTAAACACACACTCTTTATTTACATTATATGTCTGGCCTGTGTGTGTGCATCATTATGGCATTGTTGTTCAGGTGTGTGTGCATTTCTGATGGGTGTCATCAGCCACTGCTCCAGTGGATACCCAGCATCCCCTACTAGGTGACCGTAGGGGATGTCCACATCAGCAAATCTGTGGTACAGCTGTGTCAGTTGCCATATGTGTGAATCGTCATAGCTTCCAGGGCAGCCAGCACACACATTCAATATAATGCCCTGGGCATCACATGCGACCTGGCAGTTGATGGAGGGGATGCCCCTGTGGTTGATGTATGCCCTACCCTGCTCACCAGGTGGTGCTTTGATGCATAAGTGCATGCAGTCTATAGCACCCACTACCCCAGGGTAGTTAGCTATTTGGTGGAAGAGACACATATTGCGGGCCAACACCTCACATGTGTTGAGGAAATATATGTGCTCACTGGCATGTGCTGACATGGCATCCAGGAACTGGTGGAATACTCCAGATGCTGATGCCTGTGAGATACCCATGTTATCCCCAGTTGTAGTTTGGGAGGTACCTGTGTCTAGTATACCTTGGCCTACACATTCCTTGGTATCCACTAGGATGGTTCCCCTCAGCCAGTGTGGTGTATCAGGTGTGGCCTGCACAGCTCAAGGATTTGCTGTAGGTCTCTGTCCACCCTATAGTGCACCACTATCTCCAGCTCATGTAGCCCCTGGTAGGTTACCCTGAGTCTGTACACTCTTCTCTGGCTCCTCACTGTGGGTTTTTTGGCAGCATTGACATCCTCACCACCCTCAGCTTCTTGCACTTGTTGTTCTATGTTGCCTGCTGCAGCCCTTCTCATTTTGTAGGTTTGGTTTTAAAATTTCACCGCTTGTATACACCGGCAGTGTAGAGTATGGAAAAACCAGGGGGGGTAGGTCTTTTCTTGGTTTATAGTGGTGTTCTGTGCTGATCTGGTCTGCTTCCTGTGTGATTAGCTGATTCTGATGCATTTCACCTGGCAGCTCAGCTAGTTCTCCTTGATTACCTTCCTACTGCTGTTTTCCCTTCCCATTGCCTCCCTGTTTAGGCCCATGTGCGTGCCACGCAAATGGAGTGCTCCAATGTGCACCGAGCTGCTTTTTCCTGGTTTAATTTCCTTTTTCTTCCTGTAAAACCCAGTGCGTGGCGCACACAACTACTTGCACTTTGTAAAGTGTGCAAGGCAGGTTTAGACACACCCCTAGCTTAGCTGAGCTAAGTTAGGAGCAATCCCGAGCCACAGGTCTCCAATCCACTTACAGTATGCCTGACACCCCCCCCCCCCCATGATGTCACCTATATCATTGTCTTGCACCCAGCTATTTATACTCTTACACTCTTGGGACCTGCCTCACACCCTGGGATAATCTGGGATTCACTAACCCTTCCCTCATTTGCATTGGATTGCCTGCTAATGCATAGTTAACATGTCCCACACTGAGCCTCCCCCCTTAGCAAACATTACTCACTGGCCAGGTTGTCTTCTGACTACCAATGACTTGCATGGCAGAATACTGATTTCAGTTAGAATGATTATTTCAGGTTTATTTTATTATTTCCCCCATTTGTGCGTCACTGCCCTATGCTTAACCTGGCTAGACTGGCGAAAAGAAAATGAAATGTTGTTTATTTCTTTTTTTTTTTACAGTTTGCAATGCCAATGGCCTTCTACTTGGACATTGGCATGCTTCCCCAAACCGAGTACATTTCTGCACCCTGCACTCGTCCTGCATAGATCACATATTACCCTCATTTGCATCATTTTCACTTGCAAATGAAGGTAATTTGCATACAGGAGCTCTGCAAACAACAGTCCATTATGTTTCTCACAAGAGACACTGCAGTAAGCTAATAGAAGTGAAAACTGAAAAAGCTTTACTGAGACAAAGAAATGTTAGGGGCTGCCATTGCTGTTATAAGGCGACATATGCAACATGCTGAGGGTGGTGACAATGGAAATGCTGCTGGACAACCCACAGTGAGGAGACGGAGAAGAGTGTACAGGCCCAGGGTAACCTACCAGGATCTAAATGAGCTGGAGATAGTGGAGCGCTATAGAGTGGACAGAGACCTCCTTCAGCAAATTGTTGAGCTGTGCAGGCCACGCCTCACACACAGAACCAACAGAGGGGAACCCATCCCACTGGAAACCAAGGTATGTGTTGGCCTAAGAATATTAGCAACAGGTACCTTCCAGAGACCAACTGGTGATATGATGGGGATATCACAGGCATCAGCATCCAGGGTACTGCACCAGTTCCTGGATGCCATGTCAGCACATATCGGTGATCATGTATATTTCCCCAATTCCCGTGAGGTATTGGCCAGCAATATGCGTCTCTTCCAGCAAATAGCGGAATACCCTGAGGTAGTGGGTGCAATAGACTGCACGCACATACGCATCAAAGCACCAGCTGGTGAGCGGGGTAGGGTCTACTTCAACCATAAGGGCTTTTCCTCTATCAACTGCCAGGTCATGTGTGATTCCTAGGGCATAATACTGAATGTGTGTGCTGGCTGCCCTGGAAGCTACCATGATTCTCATATCTGGCATCTGATGCAGCTGTATTTTCCAATGGGAACATCCCACATGGTCACCTAGTGGGGGATGCTGGCTATGCACTGGAGCCGTGGCTGATGACACCCATCGAAACGCACACACACCTGAACAGGTACGCCATAATGAGGCACACGCACAAACACGAAATGTAATCGTGCATGTGTTTGGGCTGCTCAAGTCACAGTTCCGGTGCCTGGACACATCTGGTGGAGTCTTGCAGTACTCACCAACTACATGTACCCAAATTGTCATGGTATGTGCTATGCTACATAATATGATCCTGAGAAACAGCTGCAGCAGGACCAGCATAGGCCTGGGCCAAACAGCCCCCCACCTTTGCCAAGGTCATCACAGGAAAAGCGTGACTCGGAGGAGGAACAACCTGAGCCTGCCCCAGTAGGCAGAAGGAGACGTGCCCAGTATGCTTTGGCCTTGGCAAAGAGGCAATGCATAGCACATACACTGGCTCAGTAGGAACTCCAGAAATGATACCTCTCTCTGACTCGCACATATAGTAAAAGGGATGCCTAAGTTGACACTACCTGCTTTCAAACATGTACCGGGAGTGTAGTATGTGCATCCGACATAGGCAGCCCTGCAGCACCCCCTGAGGCATCATTGCCATGTGTTAAGCAATTTAAGGCAGTGCTAAACAGCATTTACCACCATGTAGTATATGCAAACAGAATTGCACACACCAACTAGTACAACTGTGGTCAATGTCGAGTAATATTGGACAATGTCCAGCAAAGTTGGTGAATATGCAGCAATGTCGGATAAGCCTGGTCTAAGTAGGGCATAACTGAACAAAAGCCAACATCCTCATATTTGCTTAACTGGCCCTTAAGCAGTCTGGTCTGCTCAGTATGAAAATATAAAGCAATAATGGGCCTCGAACCCAGAATACTGTGCACTACAGTTAAAGTACTGAACCACTAAACTATGACAGCATTGCAGTGTTCAGCCAGTATGAAGGAATGTTGATAAGTCTATGCAAAGTATCTCATGGAAACCCTGCAGGCACAGCATAATCCCTGTTGAGTTATGACACAAATGTGAGTCCTGCAGTAAGAACAGAACTTGACTTCCAACACACACAGTATAAATGTTAATATTGGTCATGTTCACACACATCCACAAATGTAGTGGACTTCAGATCGCAACATACTGAAAGGTCACACTGGGCATGCTCACACACGAGTAAATGAGACATATGTCAGGCAACAAAACATGGAAAGCCTGAACTGGGCATGCTCACACACTTAGGCCATGTCTGAGTACAGCAGTGGGCCACACATATTTGGCAGTTGCATGTGTTAACCCAGGAACCTCTCACTATCCAGCAATCTGCCCTGTGCACACAGTTACATGACAACAGACACATATATAATATAGTGGAAACCTGTCATGATCAAACATGTTCTGCAGATACCTTAGTTGTTCATAGAAACTGAGAAAGCAAAGACGATAAAGACCTGCAAACAGTATCAGCAATAAATATTGTGCATCCCAAACATAAGCATAGGTTCAGAGGTTGATACTAGGCTATCTGCCCTAGGGCATGTACAAGCCTAGCCAGAGTGTGCTTGGCTTTTGCAACCCTGTCAGATTACTACACTGTGCCAGTGAATAGTAGGTCACACAAGATAGACCATGTATGTTTAAGCTAGTGTGCCTCTGTCTAGCAGGGACCCAGAAGATATCCCAGGGGTAAACATACGATCACCCATACAGCTGTCAAGATGTCCCCCGTAGGTGGTCAGTGGGTGGCTCTGCCTATGTGAAACTGTGATCACAATCCAGAGTGAGTGGAGGCCCTAGGATAAGAATCTGTCCCTCCAGCATGTCCTATTAACATCTGTGCTGAGGTATATGTCCCTGGAGTGTGTAGCTACAAGGGAGTCGGATATCTTGAGGTGGAGCATGTCCAGTAATTCTGGGTTGGGTATTACTGTAAACAACAGGCACACATCATATCCTAGTAGGTGTAAGCGACTGAGTAGAGCTAGAGTTACTGCATCCGAACTGTGCAGGTCATCCGTGTGAGTCCCTACATCTGCTTGGTGAGGAACTTCTGTGGCCAGTACAGTTGCTGCAGGTGTTGGGTAAGGTACACCCCAAAGGTGGCATTGTAACTAAGCATGGTTGTGATGAGTATAGGGGCACAATGACCTCACTCGATCTAGATGTGAAACCATATGGGATAAGGTGGCCTATATAGAAGGTCTGTCCAACCACTTTGGCAACGTGAATGTCAAACGCAACAGTACAAGCAAGTCATGTCCCCAATCACCTAACAACTCCTACCGTATGTAATGGAGTAATGGAGTACTACCTATGTGGTAATGTGTGGGCATGTTGTTATTTCCAAAGGGGATGACTATACAACTAATGGCATTTAGCTGTAGGCCATGGCTCAGGCACCAGTCATCCATCTCTGTGAGACCCTGTTGGAGTACGCATGTGGCAGCTGGAGAGTTGATTATGGCACCCATTTTGCAGTCAAGTGCGAACAAGGTCAGCCATATTCCCCCTGTGGTAGCCTGTACGTCAAGAGAGGTCCCAGGACCGAGCCGTGTGGGATGCCACTTAACTGGTGTATAGTCAGACATGGCACCTGCAATTCTGACCATGTGTGTGCTATCCCTGATCCAGGTAGCAATCCATCATGTGAGATATGTGTCCATATCGATGCTGGTGAGCCTATGCATAATGGCCCAGTGGGTTATTGTGTGGAAGGGTTTTGCAAGGTTCAGGTAGGCTGTATGTACAACTGTCCCTATGTCGATGGACCTGTTAACTGTCTAAAGAATACAAACATGTTCAAGAGGCAAGATCTGCCCACAACAACACTGAAATTTGTAGGACACAGTGTCTGTAGGTTCCCGATGTCTATGTCTAAGAGTCCCATGACAATACGCTCCATAGCTTTGCAGAACAGGCTAGTTAGGCTTATAGGGCAATATTGTCTGTGGTCCGTTGTGGCACCAACTTTGTGGAGTGGGACCACTATCGCTGTATGCCATTCTGTGGGTACATATCCTGTAGTAACTCCAATATTGCACAGTGATGTAATGTGAGGGTTACGTCTGTCATGAAGCTTGTGTAAGATGCAGGCCGGGACACCATCTGGTCCCCTTGATGCTGTAATGTATGCTTAGGGGAGGGCAGCACTCACCTGTTACTGTGTGATGTCAGGGAGGTTACACTCTGTTGGGATGGATAGTTGCTTCCTAGAGGGGATGGGAGGAGACATCTGCACTGAACCTGTTTGCCAGGATGTTGGCTATGCCAGTGGGTTCAGGGTAAGTTTAGTCAGTATGCAGTTACTCACAGCATATCAGTGAGTGTCCACCCAGGTTCCTGACATAAGTGAAGAAGGCCTTGTGATAGTCCTATGTGTCTGGTGCAATTGTCCATGAGAAGCAGCCCTTAGATAAGTACATGAGTGATCATAGCTGTCTGCTAGTACAGATCACAGATGCTTTCCCCATCTGTGATTGTGCTCTATCATGTAGTAGCTTCCTCCTGATGTTGTACAGCTTATTAATGGCTGGGGTCTACCAGACAGGTCCCCTGCCATTGGAGGAGTGAGTCATGTTATTTGGGATAGCATAATCCATGCAGTCCACTAGGTGTCCATAGAATGTGTACGTAAAGGATTCAGCAATTGGAGCCATATTTGCCACTGTCTCAGGGTCTCTGAAGGATGCCACCTTGCTTTGGTGAAGTGAGATGTTGGCTCATGAGAAGTTCACCAAGATTACCCAGGATGGGTGTGTGGAGTGTATATGTATGTCCAGTGAGATATATGTATGTTCTGACCTTACCAATGGGGGGTATATTGCTGGTGTGGAACATAGAGTCCCCATGTTGGTGATGATCAGGTCCAATATGTATTCCCCCTTGTGGCTGTGGTGGCTGGTTGTGCCATAGCATATGAATTTACAAATTGTAGCGACTGTAGGGAGAGGGTGTTGGGGCTTGAGTAGTATCCCCAGTCAATATTTGTGTATCTGAAGTCACCCAATATAATGGTGTTTGTGGAGACCTTCATATTCTCCACTGTTCCCAGGAAAGTCGAGTGTGATTCCTGAGAATGGGAGGGTGGTCTGTAGCAGGCAACAAACTGAAAGGCAGTTTTGCACAATGGTAGTTGTATATGTATGGTCCGTGATGCTTAGTGCAGTGCTACTAAACCGGAGGTGTGTGTATCTGTGATGTATATGGATACCCCCCCCCCCTAGTTGTGTTGTCCGTTCCAAGTCCTGTGTTCAGAAAGCATGGTATGAAACATAACCTGGTAGTGCTGGTGTGCATATGTGAGCCTGAACTAGGCATCTGTTAGTGCACGGATATCGCTATCCTCCATACTGAGGAGAGTCCTGAGTGGCCACAATATGAGGGTAACACATCTGGTGTTGAGCAGCATTACCCTTAGTGTCATTTAACCTGTAATGTCTATGGAGGTGGGTTTGTCTTTTGAGCCCTGTTCAACAAATGCACTATGGTGGTAGCAAGAGCCTTAGCCAGCATTCGAAGGTCCAAGGGTGACAGGTGCAAGCTGTCCATAGTGAAGCTACATGGCATGTCGAGCATGTCACCACAGGCTGACAGACACTGTATCCCCTATGAATGACACCAATTTGTTAGCCAACTGTTAAACGTGATATGTTTGTCTGTATACTGTGACATCATACTTGGTGGGTGTAAGATGCTAGACAAGTACAGGGTCATACTGGCCTGAGCTACATGATCACAGTGTTCCTCCATGCACCATGTCATGTGGTCCAGGGAGTAACGTCTGAGGTTTTACGCACCAGCATGGACAATGATGGTGCCAGTCCTGTACTTGCTTCGGAGTGACCTGATTGCATGTGTTATGTGGCAGATCCTGGCACCCGACAGACAGCACAAAGGGACTATTCCCTTGTATGGGCTGGTGAGTGGTACGTTAGTGTGTCTGACAATAAGTGTCACCTATCACAAGTGTATTAGGTGTGTTGTGTAGCCCAAAGGGCAGTGACTGTGTGGCACACTGACATTGTGAACCATGTGAGATGTGGGTATTGTAGTGGGGTAGCAGTTGTGTGTGTGCCTGCTGTGGAGGTCTCTGCTGCATAAGCAGAGTTCACTTACAGCATCCGAGTATGTGTATGTGTGATAATGTGATTTGAGTGCTGTCGCCAGAGGATATGTGAGACTGATATGGGGTGTGTGTGGTTACCTTCACCACCTGATAGGCTGTGCCAGTCATGGGTCGAGAGAGTTCAGCACCCTGTATGTCTGTATAGGTGCATCTCACACATATATCTAAGTTTGTCGGGAGGAGGAGAGTGTTGTCTGTGTACATGAGGCAGATGTGAGATTGTGTCTACATCACAATATTCACCAGCTGGACTGGAGAGTACACATGAAACCGACCCCTGGACATGCCGGGATATCATGATGACATACTCTGTAGCCAGATCACAAAGGATCAGTACGGTGTTAAGTGTGTAAAAGAGTATAACAGGGATTAGTGGTCAGGTTCGTTGGTGCTCTGTAAAGAGTAGCTGAGAAGGAGTCCAGACTGAAGCATGACACCTCCGACAGCTATGTCATATATAGCAATGTACACACATATATGTCATGAGTCAGGGCAAACTGTACCTGACTGACAATGCCGACATCCTGACAGACAGGCCCATATATATACATACCCACCTCCCACTGATGATAGTCTATATCATCATACCAGGAGATATCACATGTAGAATGGATGAACAGCTACCCCCACAATGCCAAAAGCATGGCATCAAGTGGACTACATTGCTTCCCAATATGTGTCATGCATAAACTACAGAAGAAATAGATCCTGCACCTGAACAGTCAGCTGAGCTTCCCCCACCCTACACAGGATGTGGAACCATTGAATGTGTTACAGCAACATATGGCACTCCACACAAGTGATGGTGCACAACACACCATGGGAAGTATAGTCCAGTATGCCAATGAAGTCTGATCTGCAAGGCCATGGAGTCCATCATGGTTGAAGTTATAAACCAAGCTATTGGAAGCTGACATACACACAACCTTACTAACTGTGGTATGTTCATGTGCGAATCATGATTCCCAAACATGCTAGACTGTTTGCAAGGCAGCCACCCAGGACATACATCACTGAACACAGCTACACATGTCTCACATACACTTTGAATAGCCCTTTATCAACATCCCAGACACATGTAGTATCCACAAAACCAACAAGCTGTGCATAAATATGTGTTGACATATGAAGGAATGTCAATGTGTCCACAGATATATCACACAAGGTAAGGATTATGAGTTCCTATTCAAGCTGTTGGCACCTGACGACCCACATTGACCATTCCTGGAATGGCATAAAACAAAGTGTACACACATTACCATGTCCAGTCTGATTATGTTACCATCCTAGAAATACAGCAGGAGAAGAAAAACCACCCAGTAAAGCAAATAGCATGCCATGCTAATGTGTCTCTCTTTAGTATCATAACATAGTTAGGTAGGGGGTTGAATCCTGCAAATGCTGACTGTGTATGTCTGCACTTGTCTTTGAAAAGAGTGCCCTTTTCGGAGACTAGGAAAACACGCTAAAAGATGTACATTCCTCTTTGGAAAGACTGATGATGTCACCACCCTATGAATACAGCAGGAGAAGAAAAACCACCCAGTAAAGCAAATAGTGCACCGTACTAATGCCTTTTTTTTCTCTCTCTCTAGTATCATAGCATAATGAGGTAGGGGTTTGAATACTGCATACGGTGACTGTGTGTATGTGTACAATTGTCTTTGAAAAGCGTGCCCTTTTTGGGGACTGGGAAAACACACCAGAAGATGTACATTCCTCTTTGGAAAGACTGAGGATGTCACCACCCTAGAAATACAGACGGAGCAGGTAACCCACCCAATAAAACAAATAGTGTGCTGGGCAAATGCGTCTCTTTCTAGTGTCATAACATAGTTAGGTAAGGGTTTGAATCCTGCAAATGCTGACTGTGTGTATATGTGCAATTGTCTTTGAAAGGTGCGCCCTTTTTGGAGACTGGGACAACACAGTAAAAGATGTGCATTCCTCTTTGGAAAGACTGATGATGTCACCACCCTATAAATACAGCAGGAGAAGTGAAGCCCCCAACTAAAGCAAATAGGACACCGTGCTAATCCATCTCTCGCTAATATCATAACATAATTAGGTAGGGGCTTGAATCCTGCAAATGGTGACTGTGTGTGTGTGGGGGGGGGTGTATGTGTGCAATTGTTTTTGAAAGGAGTGCCCTTTTTGGAGACTGGGAAGACACACTAAAAGATGTACATTCCTCTTTGGAAAGGCTGATGATGTCACCACCCTAGAAATACAGACGGAGAAGGAAAACCACCCAGTAAAGCAAATATTGCACCGTGCTAATGCATCTTTCACTAATATCATAACTCAGTTAGGTAAGGGTTTGAATCCTGCAAACGCTGGCTGTGTGTGTGCCAATGCTATCTGAATTTTGCTTTTACTGTGGTATGACATATTATGATTACAACAGTAAGTGCATTGCACACATCAGATATCTGCGTGGCAAATATATATGTGAACATGTCCCCTCAATCAGTATATAGGTGTGAAGCCTGCATACTACATGAATACATTTGTTGCCATTGACAGGTTGTGCCGCTGCTTCTCAGATCATAGGTCACATATGTATGTATGTGACAGGGCCATCCACTGTCGTGATCCATGGCCAAGGTCATCTGTGCCACACACACCCATGACAGTTACTTAAGAGTAGTGTGATTGAGGGTATATGCCTGAGGTATATGTCAGACATGTTCATACACAACAACGACTGCCAATAATGGACAGTCTTTATAGGTGTACAACTGCCTTGTGGATATACATCCAGGCCTCTAATGTCTCATGTGATACACCTTGTGACTCCACAATATCTATGGATATGTGGATACCAAGGGACACATGACATAACATGAGGCTGTATGTACACATTGGTACCCAACATACATGTTGAGGGCTACCACCTATGTGGTACTGATGGGATAGTAAGTATAGTACATGTGGATGACTATGCCATAGTCGGCTTACTGCTATACAGCATGTATCAGATGACAGGTATCTGTCTGTATGATACCCTTGTGTAGGATATGTGTCCCATCCAGGGAATGGATTGTAGGCCAATGCATGCATTTCCAGAGTTAGATAGACACATCCCTAGTGTGTTTGCATGTACCTAAGGGGGCTATATGCCAAACAGGTGTGGTCACAGGAATGGGTGGCGGTCATTACCACTGGTTAATGTTATAGTGTAGCACCAGAAGTATCCAACTGTTACTGAGTTCCCTACGACTGTGTGTCATTTGTCAGGACATCTTCAAATGATTGCTTATAGTCATGCTGTTGAGGTTGTGTATACTACCAGACCACAAATCAATGACAGATACTAACAGTATCACCCACAGCATAGTGCCAACCCATGTCATACACACATCTCTACCCATGTTAGTACATAACTGTAGTAGAATGCATACTGGCCATTGAAAGATACTATGAGATGTTAACCATGTGTACAATAGGGTATGCCACATGCCCCATGTGTCCACTATGCACGTACATGCAGACAGTGCACACCCACCATGTTCACAGATGTACACTTGCTAATCTGTACTGCACACATCACACACATACTGTCCACTCACTAACACATGCTGGCAACACATTACACTTCAGCCAAATGGCACATGGGTGGACATTACATACTCAGACCTAACAGTGGTGTAAACAATGCTATACTGTCAATCAGAGCTTTGATGCATAATGTCTGCTGAGATATACCTACAAGGATGTCATTACACTTTCCTGTTGACAACTTGCTAATATTGCTACACTGCTATAGTGTCACTCTGTGTATCAGCACCATGTTAGCCTGTTCCTCCATCAATGTTATAGATGACAGGAGGTGACACAGGTATCATCATATGCACAGAGCATTTTGTTGTTTGCCAGAGCCTGACATTGACCCATCCAATCGACATGTCTGTGTGTGTGTGTGTGTGTGTGTGTGTGTGTGTGTGTGTGAGTGTGTGTGTGTGAGGGACAACAGTACAGCATGGGCCAATGTTGATGTAATGTGTGTGTGTATGTGTGAGCTCTAGTTGTTTGGTTAATGTGTGAGTGTCTGCATGCACACAGCTCCACCATGTGGCTGCCATATACAGTAGTTTGTGGGACAGCCACAGACTGTACCTGCCAGGCTGTACAGATCACTGTCTCCGGCCACAGACACAGTACTTGTGCCTGGCAGGGGTGCTACGGACAGTATCGGGTACCAACCCTGACTGGGTACTGTCCTCAGAGGCAGAGGTACGATGACTGGACCCATGTCCCTGCTGGGACTGACCAGAGCCATGTGCACATGGTCTACTGGGACGGTCAATGGACAGGCCAGCCCCAGCATTGCTGGGGCTGGTACTGCCACTACGGGAGCGGCTGTGAACTGGGGGCCATCCGTGACCACTGCCAGCTGTTGCTGGCATGCATCCGCGTTGACATTGCAATGGTCCCGCACGGTCCTGGCTCATGGAAGACATATTGTGGGGGGCATATAATGTCTCACCCCAACGTCTATCAATGACCTTGGTGTAAGTCCGGATGGCACCGGCAAGGTCTCGGATGCTGTCATTGATAGCAGTGTAATGTGCCCTCTGTGCCCTAAGTCCCTGCCTGGTGTACCATTCCATACATGCCTAAGCCTGCATTACAGCCCAGAACATACTGGATGTCATAAGACCAGTGAGGGCATGCCTGCCAGGGGCAATATGACCAGTGGTGCTCCCCCGAGAACCCCTGGACCTCCACCTATGTGGTACCATTCCAGGAATACAGCTATAGCTGCTGTGAGGGGATGCAAGTGCCATGGGTTCCACACTCTCCTGGTCAATGCCAACTGTATGTTGTCCCTCGCCTATGGCCATTGGTGGTGAGGGATGTACTGACAGTATGAGTGTGCACATAGATGGGGTTGAACGCTGTGTACCCTGTCAAACCTTCCTGTGCCAAAATACATGTCTCATCATCAGCACTATTCGTGGCAGTGGCTTCAGGTTCCCTGCTGCATTCGGTGACCCCTAACTCAGCACCTGTGAGAGGAAGACAGGAAACACACTTTACGGTCTGCACATGAACACATGCACACATGCACTCATGCACACATGCACACATGAACACATGAACACATGCACACATGCACACAAGAACACATGCACACATGCACACATGAACACATGTACACATGTACACATGAACACTAATACAATCCTCACTACAGCACATACACTCACACACCAGCAATCCAACACATACTCTATAGTGGGTGAAGGTGGGTGTCAGTATCACAAGGTAAACAGTCACCAGACACGTGTCAGCATGCAGAATATGTGTTGCACAAGACCATACAATGCAAGTGTAGATGCCCCAATTTAATGGCGGCTTTGATGCAACTGTATAGTTGCTCAGTGATTGGTTACACCCTGGAACACAATATGTACATGGACACAACATTGCTGTGCAGGTATTATCAGCTCTGCAATGTCATGTGCACCATCACACACAAGTATACATGACATGGCTGCATGTGTTATCTGTGTGACACATAGATATCCATGTCTGAGTATAGTGTCTGTGTCCATAGCAGATAATAGTCGGCATGGGTGTACCACATGCATGCTATGTACACACACGGGATGAGTGGTGCATGTTGATGTGAAGGTATCCCAATGCTCGACATGGCCAGTGTACAGTGGTTATGGTGAGTGTAGGACATATTGCAGATATGTCGGTGCCAGACATGGCATGGCATGCTATATGACTGCAACATTAAACACCACACATACCAATGTGCGTCAAGTGACCTATACACCCACTGGCATTCCAGGACATATATCTGACACTTTGTTTGGATGGTGACTGCTGTGCATATTGTGTATACTGGCATATGTAAGCACACACACAACATGCTATGCATATTGTGTATAGGTGCATATGTTTGCACACACACAACATTGAGGTGCAAAGCAATGACTGCTATGACCAGTACTGTGGTCACTGTAACTGGATGGGGTGTAGTACCCTGTGCCATCATCAACATGCATCCTGTGGTCACTCACAGCTACTAATGTGTGCAAGACCAAGCCTAGCGTGCTGTACCTGAACTGCAGTGCAGTGGTTACATTCACAATTACACAGACACCTTGTACATGGGTGTGTGAGGTGCCCAATAGAGAGCATTGCCTAACATGACTGTGTTATGTGTTGCAGAGGGTTGCACGGACCCATGATAGGCCTCTACCCCTGAGGTACATCATGTGTGTGTGCATGACATGTGGGATACTGACATGTGACCTTACAGCAGCTGTATGGTAATGCCAAATGTAGTATGTTTTTGTGTACTGCATATGATAAACGTGTTCTGTTGTGTACAGCTGTATCAACTATGCATATCCAAGGTGCAGTACAGTGTTGACACAATTGTGTCTGCTGCACTGTGCATTGTATGTGATTGAGGCAGCTACTGACTTTACTGAGATGATTAATGTCTCACAGCAAACATGGACAGCATGCATTATGCGTAGGTGTGTTACGTGTACATGGCCTATACCTCACCTATGATATGCACATTTCATTACCAATATTAAAGTGTTAACACACTCACCAGCATGTAACATCTGCCCTGCTGTCACACCAGAGGGACCTACAAGAATATGACACAGTTTGTCAGTGGCCACAACTGTGACATTGCTACCGTGAGTGTGCTAATCTACAGTGGAACAACAGTCAACAGTCACAGGTGTGGAAATACTATTCAAAATATCAGTATTGCACACAAGAGGCAGCACAACTGCTAAACACACAGTACACATCTCACATAACCATATTCTAACAATACAGGTAACAGTAGTCTACAGCTAGGACATATTACCTGCACACTCCATGTCATCCTGCTGGGTGGCTCTGGCCTCCATGATGACACATGTGTGATGCTGTTGCTGCTGTGAGCCAGGAGCCACCACGCTTAGGAGCAGCTCCTCCACTCTGGTGAGGGGGGATGTATGGGCGCCCCACCACCTGTGGCAAGCTGTTGCCTATGGATATCAGACGCATACCACCAGACATGTCTAATTAAATCACTGCAGTGATGCCTTACCTGCTGATATGTCCAGTTATGCATGCCCTATGTCATTTACCCGGCGAACAAGATCTTGCCACAGTGCAGTACGCTCATGCTGGTGTTGGTTGGACCTGGAAAAAAGCAGGTTATAGTGCTGCACCAGGCTGGCCTGTATTTCCTGCTCCTCCACAGCTGTATACACTGGATTGCGTTGATGAGCCATAACCCTAGAAGACAATTAAACGGTATGTGTGAGCAAGTCATGTGGCACACTTAACATTATGAAGTACAGATATCACTTAACTGCCATATATAGCATCTGTCTGTCTATCAGAGAATACACACGTTCAATAACACATATCAGTGCTCAGCCCACAACTGTCTGACAGTGCCTGCCACACTCCATACAACAAACCAGTATACACCAGTACTCGGCACACTCTTTGGGATACAATGCACAACCTCGCACCGGGGGTATATATCAAGCTAAGGCATGAAGAAATATGTCATCCAATGCAATGAATGTAATGCACATTTACAGTATTAACAGTAATCCACCCTAGTCATTGATGCCATACCCCTACCTAACATATGTGCATGGTTGTTAATATAGCTGGCATACTGTTATAACAGAGTATACATGTTGCTAGGTACACACACATACCCTGTAACACACATGTGATTGCCGGCATGGTACAGGCATCATTACACACACATTAGACATACACACAACACACAAATGTATGCCAACACAGATGAGCATTACCTGTGTACCTTATAGTACTGTGTGCCCCTACTTACAGATACCTATGCCTGAGGTATGTAATCTCTGTAGACTACAGGAAACACACAAGACAGTGTTACCAGGGAATGTGAACATACACCATACTGTGGTTTTTAGGCCTACAGCTTCAGGTAGTACAACAGTTCATATGTGAGCTGGATTCACCAGCAGTATCACTTACTGAGCATACATGTATTGCTTCAGCCTACAATGGGGCACCACAGTCGTACACAAAGAACTACGTCACAACGTATGCCATCCTACTATGTCTGCATCCCAATAACTGACACATCTTTCTCTGGCCTCACACATAGGACACAAACTACCATGACAGACACAACCTCACACTAAGCTATCACACCTTTACAGACCTTGCACACAGTCAGTGTCACACTCATTCCACCTGACATATCAGGTATTGCACTGAGTACATGTGTGTGTGCATTGTGTCATAATTAGGTAATACGCTATTGGCCCTGGGTCTGGAGCAGCCTAGCCATATGCTACCCTGCTTTTTGACACACATGTAATGTGATTTCACTTGCTACCATCAAACGGATACACAGAGGTGACTCCCAGGGCATATTCCCTAACTCCATAACATTCATCAGGGGTATGTATGACATCTACTAATGAGGAGCCTTGTTTGTTAATGCTGTGTGGTTTAGTCCAGAGTATGGCATATTTGTGTATAGGAACCTGTACCTGCAGCATGTGCTGTTTAGTGTGGTGACAAGGATTAGGGCCCTAGGTCATGTAGCCCGGAGGGATTGTGAGGTGTTGTCAGGGTGGTTGGCCTCTCTATGTCCGGCAGTGGTAACCTCTGGGTAGGCAGTATGCAACGCACTCTAGTTGTGGTTTTGTTACTCAGTCTGCATAGGGCATGTGTTTGAGGGCAGTATCACTCTTTGTTAGATATGTCTGTGGCCTTTCCACTTGCTGTAGTTGTCATGTGAGGTACATGCCACATGGGGCATTGTGAGGAGTAGAGGGGTACACTGACCTATATTTCCCTAGATGACAAACTTTTTGTGATGACATGTACCACGTAGAGAGATTACAAGACTAGTGTGGCACTTTGATTATCAAAGGGAAGCCTACTGTCCACCTGTGTCCCATGTTCCCTTCTGACACCTTCAGTGTTAGGCAGGCTAACACCTATGTGGTAGTTACTGCGTAAAGTGATTTGGAATGGGGTATGGCACTGCAGTATCAACACTGGTGTTCAGTCCATGCCTTGGTCAACAGGCACCTGTTGCAGTACATATGACCCTGTGTTTCCCTCTCTCTCTCTCTCTCTAGATATATATATATATATATATATATATATATATATGTATATATATATATATATATATATATATATATATATATATAGATATGGATATATATATGGATAAATATAGATATATATGGATATATATGGATATATATAGATAAGTATAGATATGTATAGATATGTATGTGTATATACATATATATATATATATATATATATATATATATATATATATATATATATATATATATATATATATATATATATATATATATATATAGATATATATATATATATATATATATATATATATATATATATATATATATATATATATCTCAATATATCTATATATATATATATCTAAATATATCTATATCTATGTATATGTATATATATATATCTATATATGTATATATCTATAGCTACATATATATATATATATATATATATATATATATATATATATACATACATCTATACACACATACATATATATATATATATATATATACGAGCATACATATATATATATATATATACACACATACATCTAAACATCCATTGCTGTACATATGGCTGCACATATAGGCACATATACTGCCCACCTGTCATGGATAGGGATGTCAATTATGCAACCGTTGTGAGACATATGGTTATGTAATACTATTGCACAATGTTGTGCAGAATGCATTCTGCTGTCCTCAGGCCGTATAGCTGTAGCAGGCCTCACTGCCTGTAGCTCAGTCACACAGCATTTAATCACCACATGACATATACCGACACTGCTTGCTGTCTGCAATGCCACACACTACAACCTACATACATATGTGCACATAGCAGCCTTCAACAATATACATATGTCCAGCCTTCACTAACAGTTGCAGTATGTCCCTTGCCCTATGCAAATGTGCATGTACATATAAATGCAGACTGCGACCACATATGGATGGTTCACGATATGTAGAGTACCCTTCAGACACATCATTCTGATGTCAGCAAATACATATCTGTTACATACCTTACCTTTGTATTCCTCACCTCCGTCTGTTGTAGGTGTTGATTGTTCTTGTGTTTGTTGGGTTTTTTTTGTTTTTTTTGGTTTTGGTTTCTTCTGTGTGTTGGTCTTTCTTTTCAGTGTCTGTCTCCTACTGCCTGTTTGTATCCGTCTGTCTGTCTGTCTCTGTCTCTCTCGCTCGCTCTCAATCTCTCTCTCTCCCAGTTGGTGCAATGATATTATTGCATGTGTGGACAGCAGATACAGGCTGCTTTTCTAGGTATCTGCACTTGTGCATGTGATGGCCTCTGCACCAATTGGTGCCCACCATTTAGTAATTGCATGCAGCCTGCTGTGTGGTAATTGCAGTTCTCACTGTGATTTCAGGACACTGCTATAAAATGATAGGTTAGGTAGGCATAGCCCTTTCAGTTTTGCAAGGTGGGGACCATGCTTGTTTGCTGTGGACACCGTTGTGTCAATCAGAAGGTTGGTATATGTCTCATATCTGAAGCTGGGTTGTAGCCGGTGAAATGCATGTTGTACTGAAACCTGACTGTTGCTTCTTCCAGTACAGTCTTCTCAGTGTGTAAGTTTACTCACACCTCCTAATGCTAACACTGGATACATGGGAGTATGTACTTTCTTTTGGAATTAGAGAATTAACTTGCATACAACAGTAGTTATTGCAATGTATTCCTATGGCTTTCCTATTTTCCCTTTACATTCACTCCTTGTAATGCATGTTATATTTCTTTCAGCACCAAGTTATTGTATATCTGCAGTGGCTTAGTGGTACGTCATGCAGACTGGTGAGCCCAAGATGTGGGGTTTGATACTGACAAGGGTATTTTATTTTGCTTCTGAGCAGTACAAAGGCCTTGTCATACAGAGTGACTAAGGCACTTTTAAGCAGTTGTAAGCGGGTTTGCACGACGCTTAGCGATGCTAAGGTAAGCTTAGCTTAGCTTATTGTATTTTAGCAATACTAAGCTAAGCTTGGCTTAGCTTATCATATCTTAGCAATGCTAAGCTAAATGCACACATGCGCACACTGGCGCAAACACGCTTACTACTGTTTACAATTGCTCACTCCCGCTAACTCCTGTGCTTATTTCTTTGACAGAAAAGTAAATGGGGAGATAGGAATGTGGTGATAAAGGTTGTACAAAGAGGGGAAGACAGTAGGGAAACCAGTTTGGGATGTACACGATGGGTGTGGAGAAGGTTCATAGCTGCCCATTTCTTTACCAGCAATAGCTGTGCATATGCAATACATTAGGGGTGGGATATTTGAAACCTTACACCCCTGAGAGAGGGGTGAGGACAACTAAGTATGTTGTACTACCAATTATGAATATCAGGCACAAGAACTGCTATACTGTCATTAGTACGTTACTCACTTCTGAACATTGTGGTTTGTTTGTCTTGACATTACCACAGTCTGGTTAGGACAACTGGACATATTTCTGTACTGTGTATGCCTACCTACACCCATGGTTGTGCTTGACTGCACGGGTATATAGTACTTTGGGTAGGGGTGCAGAACTGCATAGCACATTATTTATTATTTTGTGATGTTTATCTTGCTGAACATGTAGAGTTGCTGTGTACCTGTAAGTCTATGAAGGCTAGTAGTCCGTCTGAGTAGCTCCCACCTGTGGACATATCCAGATGGTAGACAGAGGTCAGCCTAGTATTCTTTGTGCACCACAACAGTCTTTTCAGCACCTGAACAATGGCATTGTCACAGGTGGTTGCTAGCAGTACATGGCTACATCCTTTGATATTTCTGTGTTGTACTTCTACATAAGGGCATGCCTGTGCGATTCATTCTACAGCTATTTGCAGAGTGTGTAACAGCAGACAAGCTGATATGCCTGTGTGTTTCTGACTCTTCCAGGCCTCAGATACTCTCACGTATATATTTGAACAGCCTCAGGGAAAGGTACATATAACTGGGATACACCTGTGATATATTTCAGACATTTTGCAGTTCAGACTTTGGGGGATTCAGAGCATATGTATTACTACACCTTTTTCTGACGTGCAAGCAGTGTCTACTCTCACTTATTGACATTTGTCATTAAGTGAGATTCCACACCTTTCTGTCTACTGTTAGTACATTTCACAGGGAGTCAGAGGGGCACAGCTAACATTTGTTTACAAATCAGGGTCATCACTGTAGAGCAGTCACTGTTGGGAGGTCTGGCCTGTGACCTATGGAAATATGCCAGTGTTTATCCTGCTCTGATACTGTGTGAGGTTTGTAAGGTGCTACTGTGACCTTATTCCTTCTAGCATGGCTGATTCTCTTTTCACAGTCATGTCATGCAATTCCACAACACCTGCTGGTTAAGGCCCACTGAACAAGATTTGTGTTATGCCATTCCTATTTTCACTTTACATTCACTCATGGTAATGCATGATATATTGCTTTCAGCACTAAGTCATTGTATATCTGCTGTGGTGTAGTGGTACTTCATGCAGACTGGTGAGTCCAAGGCCTGGGTTCGAGACTCACAAGGGACTTTTATTTTGCTGCTGAGCAGTACAAGGGCCTTGTCATACAGAGTGACTAAGGCACTTTTAAACAGTTGTAAGCGGGTTTGCGTGGGTTTGCGCAATGCTTAGCAATGCTTAGCTAAGCGCACACAAGCTCACACTCGTGCACCCCCACAAACTATTGTTTAAAAGTGCTTAATCCTGCTAACCCCCACACTAATTTCTTTTAAAGAAAAGAAAATGGGGAGATAGGAAAGTGGTGAAAAATGGGGCACAAAGAGGGAAAGACAATAGGGAAACCAGCTCGGGATGTGCAGGATGGGTGTAGGGAAGGTCCATAGCTGCCCATTTCTTTACCAGCAACAGCTGTGCATATGTATGAAATTTGGTGTGAAATTTGAAACCTTCCACCCCTGGGAGAGGGGTGAGGACAACAAAATATGTTGTACTGCCAATTAGAATTATCAGTTTACATGTCCAGCGGACATGTGTGCGAATTGGGCAGCTATGTATGGGGTGTAATTTTTTTGTGGGAACAGGTTGCCCTTTTTTTATTTTTTTTTCAGGTGAGAGTGGAATGTGAGGTAGAGGATGTAGGTATATTTGGGGAGGTAGGTTGGGGAGGTAAACAGACAAGATAAACAAGATGCATACAGGGGCGGAGTTTGACACATGGGGTGGGTGAACACAATTGATGGAGAAGGTTGTTTGGAAATCGCAAGCCCATGAGCCCACAGATGGTAACAGTGGAACTGAGATCCACACCCATGGGCAGTCACCACTGCACCTTCACAGCCCTGAGGGTGGCTGTGCTGGGGGCTGAGTAGGATGGGCAGGCTCACCCAAGAGATGCGGCACTCTCGCCTCAAGCTGGCATGGGGGATCAGCAACTGAACGCTGGAATTCACTATGCACCACAGCCTGGACCCTTCGAAGGGTGACAGGTGGCCCTTCTCCATCCATGCTTGCATGGGGGGGGTGAGCCCCATCCCCTGCAGTGCTTCCACCTGAAGGTGGCACAGGACTAATGGAGGAGGGGAGCCCGGGCTGGGCACCAGAGCTGCTGGTGCCAGGTGCACTCGCCAACTGAGGAGGGACAGGTGGGTCCGCTGGGACCGGCCTTCCCATATGTTCTGTGATTAGGTGTGTTTAATTACAACATAAACAACAGCATTCCAGATTAGTTATAACAGCATGCAGTAATATTCCCATTAACCCAACACACCAAGGTTCCAACAGTTGAACAGGAAGCATAACACATGCATATATTGAACGACAGTGGATATTCCAACAGCATGCAGGGATGTTTGGTAGCAACAGGCCACCATGAACGTGGTGTTTGAACAGGGCACATGCATCAAGATCAATGCAAATATTTATAAAATAATAGGACATATGTCCCAACAAATATTTAAGGTTACACATACCCATTGAGGTGTGGAATTGCATGGTTTATGCACATACGGTAGGGTGTAGAAAAAAAACCTTGGTTAACATCTTATAATGACCTTTTAGTCTACACTACATTCCCAGTGACTGCAAGTGTATATCCCCTACCTGTATTATTACACTTGCCACCATACATTATGTTGTGTCATGGGTTTAGCTAGTTCAATATATGCCTGACCTATATCTGACATACTAACTGTCCAGGATGCAGATATTACTGCTACATATTTCTTGTTTGCATTTATATTTCTTTATCTACATATCTGTGATGTTTTCACATGACATTTTCACTTCGATTTGTACAGAACCCTGCATTTCTTAACACACACTCACATTTCTGGTGAATAATTACACGCTACATGTGTGCCATGTTTACTTATTCATGCCAGCCAGTAACTGACTGTTGTGGACTGTATATATGTTTCACAGCTACTAGCACTTCCATCACCCACTTTATATGGGACTGCATAACTCTGGGTTGCCAGCACATTTTCAAACAGTACTGTTTGTATAATGCAAGGGTACAACAACATTTCAGACTCTGTGACACAGACACACTCTGGGTTTTAGACCTTTATTAATGACATTGCACACTTTTCCACAGGCTCACTCCTTTATTTGTTTTAACGGTGTTTATGGCAGACATGTTCAAGACATATTATACCTTTATTAATAGGTTAGAACAATCTTTTTTCAGGCTCACTCACTTATGTTATATGACAGTGCCTGCAGAGATATTATTCCAGACATATGTTACCTTTCTTAATGGGTTACTACACTCTTTTTCTGCCTTTCTGACGTTTTTATCTGGCAGTACATGCAGAGGACTTATTCAGGCAATTCTATGGCTGTTTTATTGGACTACAACACATTCTTTCATGCTCTCTCTCCCATATTTTATATAACAATACATGCAGAATAATCACCAACCTGCCTGGTGGCGCAACCTTAGCAGCCTATCAGCATATGCTTGCTGATTCGTAGCACGGTCACCTGCAGCTGTAAAGTAAATGAAGGGATATTGAGACATACCTATCCGTTATACATACTCCATTATCAATTCTTACATACTGCATTCCATGGCCACATACTCAGTTGTGGGGCATTCTCCATCCCACGGGCCTCCTGTATCCACTGGTTCAGGTGGTCCTGCTTTTTTCTCTTCAGGTCTGCATGGTGGTGACGGACCTGCTCACCAGTCTGGGGAATGCCTGTGGCACTGGTGAGGTCACAAGCTAACCAGTTCCAAGCCTCTGCCTTGTACTCCATCCCTTGGAACTGGCCCTGCAGGAGTCTTGACTCATGATGGTGGACAAGGAGCCAAACCATGTATTTGGACTCCTCGATGCCCCAACGTTGCGCTCGGAAGCGTGAACCCTCTACTGCACATGCCATTCTGACTGCAAATGTGAGCAACAATCAGTTATGACGAGTATTCCCGCCTATGGGGCTTAAATATTCTGCATTTCCCGCACTTTTTTGTGATTGGCCGTTTTGTAAAATTCTTGGCTGACTGCAGACCTGCTTAGTAACGGTTAAACTACCATTCGTAAATATATGAATGTTAATAGTGGCTGCTTCCCCTATGTTGTCATGGCTTAGTGGTTTTGTACTTTGGTTATAATGTACAGGGTCCTGGGTTCGAACCTTATCATTCTTTTATTTTCATACTGTCCAGACAGGCTAGGGGGTGTGGCTGCATTTAAGCAACTTAGCTCTACGCCACTCCCTGTTACCCTACTGTGCCCTGTTTGGTGTGGCGCGCACGTCCATGCAAACACATTGCGCTGGGTAAAGCACTTTTAAACTTTGGGCAACTCTATTGCGCTGGGTAAAGTGCTATTAAACCATGGGCAACTTTGTTTAGCTGGGTAAAGTGCTATTAAACTATGGGCACCTGTGTTTAGCTGGGTAAAGTGCTATTAAACTATGGGCACCTGCGTTTAGCTGGGTAAAGTGCTATTAAACTATGGGCACCTGTGTTTCACTGTGTAAAGCATTGCTTAACAGCAGCCTATTATATATCTGGGTCTTTTAAAAATATATATTTTGTTCACTGATACATTGGCCATGTCTCTGCTTTTAATAAAATTTTAATCATATATGGCTGGTATTATTTCAAATACTGATTTAAAACATAAATAAGAAGGGGAGTGGTAGGACTCGAACCGTGAATGCCTCCTCTTTGTGCATACGCTCTACCATTACACTATTGCAATTTTGTGTGAGTTGTATAAACATTCTTTCTTATGATCTTCCATGTCGGAGTTGCTTACTATGGCTAAGCAATGGGCACACCCGCGCACACACGTGCAAATATGGGCAGCTATATCGTGGATTTAAAAAATATATATATATATTTTACTTTTTATAACTGTGATGGGGGTTTACAGTGTGAGGGAGTGTGGTGTTGGGTGCAAGTACATTTGAGCAAACTCGCTCTTGTGTGTTGACATTTTGCTTTTACTACACTTACAGAGGCATGGACATTTAGACTGCTAGGCAGTCGGACACGCCCCCTGCTTTCATACTCGGTCCGTGTAAGAGTTACCGTTGAGTCAGCGTGCCCTCATGAAAATTCATGGCACGCTGATGTCATACCATTCAACTGCAGCCTCCGAGTAAGACTTATTAAGTCTTACATGGAGGATTCGTGAATCTGGGGGTCAATTAATTATATACTGAAATAGGGATAAGAGACGTGTAATGTCATTTACCAGATACAGACATTGCACTGTTACTTATTTTGCTTAGGTAGTTGTCTTCTTAATTCAACCCTTTTATCATTTCTTCAAGGAGAATTCTTAGACAGCATGTTCAGGAATAAAGAATTTATACTGTAGGACTTTTATGCACATGAATTACTAACTCTGAGAAACATCATGAATGTTTCCTACATTTGTAGTTCGTTGAGTGTCAGATATATCAGATTAAGTTTATTCAAAATCAAAAAGGGTTGAAGGGAAACTGTGTTATTAAGTATAGGACTAACTGCACAACAGCAACAATTAATTCTTCAGATATTCACTTGAGAGCATTATTTTTCATTTTACATCAGACATGCCAAATTTGTGATGAATGCAATATTTCAGTGATGGACTAAGGATGCATCAAAATAAAAAATGGCTTTTTGTATTGGAAGGGCCATTTGACAGAAACAGGGAAATCATAGGTGGCATCCTATAAATAATAAAAAAAATTCTGTACTGATTAAACTATCCATGAGGCTATGACTACATAATCACTGTTAAAATATATATATTCACTTTAAAAGCTTGGGTGGCCATGGTGGTGCAGTGGTTAGCATTGTTGCCTCACAACAAGAGATTTTCCGGGTTCGAATCATGGCTGGGGTGCCTTTTGTCTGGAGTCTGCATGTCCTCCCTGTGGTCGTGTGAGTTTCCTCTGGGTGCTCCAGTTTTCTCCCACATCCCAAAGACATGCTGCAGGTGGATTGGACACTCTAAATTGGTTGTAGGTGTGTGTGCCGGACTGGCAACTTGACACTGTAAAACTCCACTGCCAATCATGAGCAGACAGGTGATCCACTGTGGCGACCCATAACTGGGAAAAGCTGAAAGAAAAAGAATTCACTTTAGAAGCTCAAAATGCAGTATTTCAAGCCCATAAAGTAGAATCCTGAAAACAATGGTACCTCAGAAGTGCGAAATTCAAAACCTTGCACACCAGAGATTTTGAATCAGCACTTCCGGTATTTCACTGTGGTTGTGGATTAGGTTAGTGTTTATTTGTTAAGGGTTTTGGGTAGGGGCTGTGGTGTGTATTAGTGTGTTTTGTTGCTGTGATGTGTGTGTTTGAGGAGACTGTAGCTTGTGTGGTGGTCTTTTGTGTGTGTTTGTATATAGTGCAACCTCGGAGTTAGAATATTTAAGTGGGGGTGTCTGGTGTCAAAGCCCCCCACATGGGGGGTGCAGGGGTGCTTTCCCCCCTGCTTTTATGTAGTAGAGAGCTTGTGTTTTTGTGTGGGGAGGAAAGTGTGTGTATGTGTGTGTGTGTGTGTGTGTGTGTGTGTGTGTGTGTGTGTGTGTGTGTGTGTGTAGCAGAAGTGCTAATTCAAAATCTTCGGTGTGCGAGATTTTGAATTTCACGCTTCTAAGTTTTCGTTGTTTTCAGGACTCGACTTTATAGCCTCGAAATACTGAATTTTGATATTTCAGTATTTTGAGGCTATAAAGTGAATCCATAATTTATATATATGTGTATATATAAAGATATATTTTTGCTGAGAAATAAATGTAGTCAAAGTAAATATATTTTGACTAGATTATCACTTACTATAACAGAAATGACTTAAAACTGTAATCAGTATTTAACAGACATAACACAAATGTGAAAAAACAAAGTGGTTCAGTGAATCACTACCTTGGTATAAAGTGTGCTAATGTACAATGTGTTATTTTATGTTCTCTTCTATTACTCTGCAGGCAGTAATATAGTATAACCTTATATGTGATATGATTTAATTTGAAATAGTATAGTACAATGCATTACATGTGTTAAGATACGGGATGTCAGAGACAGAGAACTGGTCTGAATCTCATATGTCCCCTCTGGTCATGAAAACCACTTAACTAGCTGTCTGTCAAGGACTGTGTCTGAAAATGGATAATTTATTACTCTGTGTAATACTGTTTTAACAGAAATTGAACAAATTAATAAAGCTACACTACACTTAATGTTCATTCATCTGCATACAGTGCCGTTAAGACTAAATGTGTAGAAATATGTAAATATCAGCCTTTATAGAACCAAATGAAAATCTAAGAAATGTAGATGACCACATTCACTGCTTTAGTTTTGGGCAACAGAAAAAAATCTGCATTTTGAATTTTAGTATACAAGTGAATGTAATTTTAACTGTCAATGTTAGAAAGAATGAAAATTTTATGTTTATACAGATTTTTGGGTTCTTTTTATGATTTATTAAAAAAAATATTCATGTATGTGCTGTTGATTTTTATATTTGTTAAAAACTATGCCTTTTTAACTGAAAGTTTCCCAATTTCTAGTGGCCACTCTGACCTTAATTTAAGTTTTTTGAAATTTTTAGCATCAGACAAATATGTAGATCCAGCCTGGGAAACATACTTAATGAGTTTTATTTATACACGTTTGTTTGAATTGTAAATCATTTTGCTAAAACATTTGAAATGACAGAAAATATCACTTGTTTCTATGAAATGGGTGTTGCTGTAGTTGTGATGTCATAGGAACACACAGTGATACGATTTTGAACATTTACTGAGTTTATCAGTGACTGGAATAAATGTCCTATGCACATGTTTGCTGTGAACTCAATATTAGTGAAGCAAAGCAGTTTAAATGGTATGTTTTTCTTCTGTTGCCCCTACCACTACACATCTCTTAAGTAAATATTTTCTAACAACTTTCTCAGAAAATAATGTCTTTCCATGCAGTTATTGAAAGGACTTTGTTGGCAATTTCAGATATACAGACACCTGCAGAATTTTATCTTTATTGAATTTATAGAAATGTTTGTATGTATAAATGTGAGAAGCTCAATAAATATAAACTCAGTAACAGAAAAATTCGATATTCAAGTTAATATATATCTATATATATATATATATATATATATATATATATATATATATATAAATATATATATATATATCCAGTAAAAAAGCAAAGAGCGACCAGACCACAGCTAATAAAATCAAGCTAAGTTTTATTCCAGGAAATACAAATGGGTTGTGCTTTCGCAGTAAAAAACTGCTTCATCAGAAAAATTCTTCATTCCACTCATCAGTTTAAAAATACATGTGAGCCAATCGGAACTCAATAGCAATTAATAAAACATCAAATAAGAATTCATTACTATTTAGCCCATTAAGGAGCTAGCTGTATCATAGTGGAGGGTAAATATACAATAAATACTAAAGGGTACATGTAAAAAAGGAGATACCTATATGCATCAGTTTTTAATAAAATACATAAAAGACACCTATTTTTTAAGATCTCTCTTATCTAGCATAGGTTTGATGGAAAACTTATCATTCAACCCTTTCCCTATAGCGGCTCTTATTCTAATGATCCATTCTAGTTCTTTACATTCTACTTTATTCCTTTCCACACCCCCTCTATTCCTAGTCCACACTTTCTCCATGACCAAAAATTTAAATGTGTGTGATACATCCATATCTATCACGTGTCTGGCAAGGGCATTAGTGTCTGCTCTCCTTCGAATATCATAAAGGTGATCTCTGATGCGATCACATAATCTACGTGTAGTCATACCTACATAGAAAGATGAGCATAATTCACAATATGCCAAATAAACTATATTATGTGTGTTGCAGTCTGCTCTAAAGTTGAATGTCAGAGCCTTCCCAGTATCTGGGTGTAAAAAATAGCCTTTACTATCCACTGTTTCACAAAAGTTACATTTCCCACATGGTAGAGTACCTTGTACATGTTCAGAAGTCCCAGTACAGTGCATATCACTATCCCTCGGCCCACATAGTAACCTTTTAAGTGATTTCTGATTCTTAAAAGCAAAACTGGGTTTGTCTTCAACCATATTTTTTACCTTATCATCCACACACAAAATATTCCAATGCTTCCTATAGATCCCTTGTAGCAGTCTGATATTACTGGATTAAGTAGCAGGTACTCTTAGTACTTGGTTTCTGTTAGATTCTTGCCCATCTGTAGGGGTACAGTTAGAAAAATATGGTTTAGCTTCATTATTCCTGAGAGCCATCACATTGGACACAATAGGGTTAACTTCTGTAACTTTATAGCCTCTCTCTTTAAATGTCCTCTCTAATGTGTGCATTTCTTGCATGAATGTCCTATCTTCCACTGTTGATCTAGACATCCTAAATGCTTGCCCCTTTACAACATTCTTAAACACATGTTTGGGTTGCATACTGTGTCTGTGGACATATGTATTTCTACTGTATTCTTTACGATAGACCTCAGTGTAGAACTTCCCTGTGCTTTTCCTTTTAACATTAATATCCAAAAACTCCATAGAAGTAAATGAGGTTTTAAAAGTAAATTTTAAAAAATCAGTACTATTGTTGACATTAGTAAAGAAGGACTCAAAGGAGTCCAACCCTCCTTGCCAAAGAAGAAAGAGATCATCTACAAATCTCCGATAAAAAATAACATGCCTACTGAGATCATATGTCAAAATATGGTGATGCTCCCAGGTCCCCATTACAAGGTTGGCGTAGCTATTGGCACAAGAAGTGCCCATAGCCATGCCATCCAACTGTCTGTATACAGACTGCTCAAAGAGAAATAGATTATTTTCTAGTACAATTTCCAAAAGAAAACATAGAAAATCTATAGTGGCAGCATCATATGTGCCATCTTCCATCAGGTATTGTTTCAGATATTCTATGCCAGTCACATTAGGAATCATAGTAAAAAGTGATTTAACATCCATAGTAACCAGTAAGCAATCAGTTCTAGGATGTGTATTTTCTACAAACTCAAAAAGGTCTTCTAGAAATTGTTTGGTGTTTTTCAAAATGTGCTTATTTAAAGCCAATACATGTTTCATATGGTGTTCTATGTAAATAGAGAGGGGTTCAGTACTCCATCCCCCATCAGCCACTATGGGTGTCATAGGTGGACAGGAAGGGTGTTTATGGATTTTGGGGAGCCCCTGAATAATGAGTATAACAGGTTCCTTCACTATAAAATAATTGAACAGATCAATATTTATAACACGACTTTGTAAACAGTCGAATAAAGCATTGTGAATTCTATTATTAAAAGAATGAATATTCCCATTAGGGACTTCTTCGTAAACATGGGCATCATTTAACATAGATAACATTGTCTGTCTATAGAAATCATAATCCATCACTACAATTTGGCCCCCTTTATCAGCGGGTCTAATACAAATATCATGGTTTCAACATAAAGATGATAAGGCTGCCATTTCATCTTTGTTAAGTTTGTTGTGACACTTAGTAGTTGTTCTATTGTCGTAGACTATAAATATCTATCAGGCATGCTTCCTCAAATGTTTCAACCACACCATCAACAATCGGTATATAGTAACTCAGTTTCTTGAAACATCTACTTGTATTAGAATCAGTGACACAATCATTATGTTGCATTTTTAAAAGTAGATTCCTGGTAAACATTTTAAGTTTGATTACATTATCTGTGATAGTCGTTCTGTTTGAAGGCACGAAAGTCATAGGTTTATCTAGTACAGCAATTTCAGCTTGTGTGAGTTTACAGTGAGAAATGTTCCAAGTTAGGGATGTGGTTTGTGCAACCACATTTTCTTGAGGGTATTGGAGCCGTTCTCCTCTATCGACGCCTTGAGTTTCATTCTGTTCTTGCCCTGAGGGAATTCCCAAAAATGAATATTCCTTATAGGATATGGTGATGTTGGTATTAAATTCCCCACATCAGCAGGGGGATAAACAATAGCATCTTTGTTACCAGCCACAGGTAAGGAATTGGTAGTTTTTTTGTGTGTTCCAAAGGCCGCCTGCTAGTTATTTCTTTCATTATTAATTTCCGGTGTTACCTGAATGCTTTGTGAGCTTAGTTGTTCCTGTAGAACATATACGTCATCCTGGGCTACAGTACTTAATGTGGATACTTCCTTATTAGTATTCACAGTAGAGATGTTGTGCAGATTAGTTCTATTAGAGGCATTCATTGTTAAATTATTGACATTGTCTGCCCTCGGCCATGCAAAGACTCGGCCACTGGAAAAATCTTCAGAGTCTGTCTGGATTTTTTTCTTTTTATAATTTAACAGCTGAGCTTCATAAGTATGTAGAAGCTCACTCACATGGTCCATCTTAAGATCAACAATCGGAGATGGATACTTACTATACAGTTCTTCTTGCAGACTAGTTATATGAGTGACTAGAGATTCCTCTTCAGGTCTAAAATAGTCAATCAGAAAACGGATATAGCTAAAACTAGTCTCAATATTAATACGTTGCCATTGTAGAAGCAGATCTTTATAGACATTGCCATAGGAAGGTATATTAAGTACTCGCAAGCCACGAGGTATAATACGAAGATTGAGACAGGCTTCAAAGTGAAATCTTTGCAGCCATAGATGTACTAATTTATGAGTTTCATTCTCTATTTTATGAAGGTCTCTCTTAAGTAAAATTGAGTCATACTCACAGTCAGATTCTTCTATACTTAGTGTAGTCACAGGAACAAAGTTCAGTAAAGGATTATTCCTATTCTGAATGAACGGGAATGTTTTCCTTATATCAGAAGTTGTATTTTCAGTAGAGCCCTTTTTAGGATCCATCTCCAGTGTAGCATCCGTGCCTTCAGCCATGTCACAACACCACAGTAACAAAAGAAGCACTATAATCCAAAACAGAAACTTGGTGTGTGCAAACTGGTCAATCAAAATATAGGAAATCCAGTAAAAAAGCAGAGTGACCAGACCACAGCTAATAAAATCAAGCCAAGTTTTATTCCAGGAAATACAAATGGTGAGCACTTTCGCAAATAAAAACTGCTTCATCAGACAAATTCTTCATTCCACTCATCATTTTAAAAATACATATGAGCCAATCAGAACTCAATAGCAATTAATAAAACATCAAATAAGAATTCACTACTATTTAGCCCATTAAGGAGCTAGCTGTATCATAGTGGAGGGTAAATATACAATAAATACTAAAAGGTATAAATACATGTAAAAAAGGAGATACCTATATGCATCAGTTTTTAATAAAATACATAAAAGACAAGTCAGCCATATTACCGAAGATAGCTCTTAAACTAATCCTGCACGCTTCGTAAATTCGGGGGAATATATAGCTATTTTTTACTATTAAATGTGTATAACTTTTTCTTATTTCTGCCTTTTGTTTTAACATTATAGTTGTTAAAAGTATGCTCAGTAGTCAGTCTTCATTTTTCTGTGATAAGGGAAGCATGTCTGCAGTGCTGAAGTAATGTGCTTAGGGTGTCTTTTTATAGTTTCACTTTATAATCCTGAAATACTTTAATATCAAAATTCAGTGTCTCAAAACTGTAAAGCCGAAAACTTCAAAACCCAAAACCCCAAAATTGCAAAATTTAAAATCGCAACTGCCCATATACACACTGCACAAACAATCACACATACACTTTCCTCCCTACAATACAGACCAACACAACAAAACAAACAGATGCATGGACCCTACATATAAGCTGCAGCCCTTACACCCCCGCTACTTATATATGCTAACTCTGAGGTCGCACTAGAAACACAAACACACAAAAACCACCACTACACATTCTGCACTCCTCCTGCACAAATACACACCACACACGTACAAATACCACCACTATCAACACTTACACACTCACAATCTTACCTACCTACCCTAACACACACCTCAAATCTCAAAACACACTCACACACACTAAAATCCCTACCTAAAACCCCTAGTAAAACATCACTTACCTGAATCTCCAGCTACATCCACATAACAGACTACAGAATACGAACACAGGGAATCCCACGTCCAGTATGCACCTCCACAACTGCAGATTTAACATTTCCACATTTGGCATTCTGCACTTTCATGCAAGTGCAGTTTTGACACTTCACTCTCGAGCTACTGAAGTTCGCTATTTCAGTAGTTCAAGATTCTGAAGTGTAACCCTTTTTAATAAATACTAAAGTACAGAACTATTAAAACACAGAACTATCCAGTTAATGAAAATTCACAGAATGATAGGGCAGTATGGTGGCATTCGAATGTTTGGGGTTACCTAGGAGGAGAGTCTTTTGCTTTTTTTTTTAAAGATTTAATGCAGTGAAATTTGAAGCCAAAGTTTTGAGGAAGGCATCTCTTGGCTTTAGGTAAAGCTATTGATACAGCATTTGAAGAACTTTCATCTACAGTTATTATAAGTATTTACAGGACACTAAAATGTACAACTTTTGAAAAATAGGTAAATGTTGCCATGCCTTAAATGTTTTTTTTTTCTGTGTAGATTTTGTTTCAGCTTGGTGTACAGACCTTTACCACAAGCTTAACTGAAAAAGAATGAAGCAGCCTGGAGAAATAACAAAGATTAACAAAAAGAAAGACTTGAAGCTCCAGTCTGGATATACAAACTCATATAACATAAAGTAGGGAGAAACATAAGTCTTAGAAGAACAGACTGGAAAGAAGACAGTGTAAGCTCACACTGGATGTGGTTTGCTGGAATCATGAGATGTAAAGGTATTACTTCCTTCAGTGGTAGCAAAACCAAGAAATGTACTACAGTAGGATATGCTGGTGTGGTTATTAGCAAAGATACCTATACAGGAAAAGGATCACATACAGGATATATGTGAGGAAGTACAGTGAGCATATAGCTTTCACAGAGAATTGCCTATTTCTTCAGCTTTCCTTTGTCATATTAAGCAACAAATGCAAGTATTTATTAATAATGCATGGATCAAGTCAACTTGCTGATGGCAATTTTGGTGCATTTAAATTCGTAGAAAAATGTTTGCCAAAACTGGCTTTTGCAAACAACCCAAGGAAAGTATTTTTGCAGGGTGACAAGCCCACCTGCACTCCCCATGTGAGGGACACCCACAGAAAGTATATATACCAATGCTGGGGTTACAGAATAGTGGCAACAAGTTAAACTCCACTGTCACCAAATGTAGCTTCAGTGAACTCGCTTCAATGTATTTATGTTTGCATACTCTACCTTAAGCAACCTGATGTGCTCCCTAATCCACACACCAAACCATGACAAACATTGTGGAATAAAATTCCTTTCATCCAAATTCAAGTTCTTATATTATCAATGGACCGTAACGCACATTACAGAATATTTAATTTAATAATCAATTACATGCTTTTATTTATTTTACCTAACTTGAAAAAATCATGAAAATCATGAATGTAGTGAATGGACATCTATCTTATAATGATAAAAAAATAGAATGATAAAAAGTCAACTCAGTATTTATGACTTGACAGCCACACAAATAACAAAATATATTAGAATAACCTGTCATGCACAGAGTCAATTAATTATATACTGAAATATGGTTACGAGACGTGTAATGTCATTTACCAGATACAGACATTGCACTGCTACTTGTTTTGCTTAGGTAGGTGTCTTCTTAATTCAATCCTTTTATCATTTATTCAAGGAGAATTCTTAGACAGCATGTTCAGGAATAAAGAATTTATACTGTAGGACTTTTATGCACATGAATTACTAACTCTGAGAAACATCATGAATGCTTCCTACATTTGTAGTTCGTTGAGTGTCAGATATATTGGATGAAGTTTATTCAAAATCAATAAGGGTTGAAGGGAAACTGTGTTATCAAGTAAAGGACTAACAACAGCAACAATGAATTGTTCAGATATTCACTTGAGAGCATTATTTTTCATTTTACATCAGACATGCCAAATTTGTGATGAATGCAATATTTCAGTGATGCTGCTGCCTTGGGACTAAGGATGCATCAAACTAAAAAATAGCTTTTTGTTCACCAAGGAAGCTATTGCTGTATTTGGAAGGACCATTTGACAGAAACAGAGAAATCATAGGTGGCATTCTATAAATAAAAAAAAAAAAACAAATTCTGTGCTGATTAAACTATCCATGAGGCTATGACTACATAATCACTGTTAAAACCAGTTATAGTATCTTTTAAAGTTTAAACTATTTACTGTTCTTTGGGAAAGATAAGCTCACTCTCTTTCTCTGTATACATTATGTATATATATATATATATATATATATATATATATATATATATATATATATAGATATATATATATGGATATGGATTCACTTTAGAAGCTCGAAATACTGAAATATCGAAATGCAGTATTTCAAGCCCATAACGTGGAATCCTGAAAACAATGAAACCTCAGAAGTGCGAAATTCAAAACCTTGCACACTGGTGATTTTGAATTAGCACTTCCGGTGATTCGCTGTGGTTGAGGATTCAGGTAAGTGTTTATTTGTTAAGGGTTTTGGGTAGGGGCTGTGGTGTGTGTTAGTGTGTTTTGTTGCTGTGATGTGTGTGTACGAGGAGAATGTAGCTTGTGTGGTGTGTTTTGTGTGTGTTTGTATATAGTGCGACCTTGGAGTTAGAATATTTAAGTGGGGGTGTCTGGAGGCAAAGCCCTCCACATAGGGGGTGCAGGGGAGCTTGTCTCCCTGCTTTTATGTAGTAGAGAGCTTGTGTTTGTGTGGTGTGTGTGTGTGTGCGTGTGTGCATGTGCGTGTGTGTGTGTGTGTGTGTGTGTGTGTGTGTGTGTGTGTGTGTGTGTGTGTAGCAGAAGTGCTAATTCAAAATCTCTGGTGTGCGAGATTTTGAATTTCACACTTCTAAGTTTTCGTTGTTTTCAGGTTTCGACTTTATAGCCTCGAAATACTGAATTTTGATATTTCAGTATTTCGAGGCTATAAAGTGAATCCATATATATATATATATATATATATATATATATTTATTTATACACACACACACACACACACACACACATATATATATATATATATATAGAGAGAGAGAGAGAGAGAGAGTTTTGCTGAGAAATAAATGTAGTCAAAGTAAATATATTTTGACTAGATTATCACTTACTACAACAGAAATTACTTAAAACTGTAACCAGTATTTAACAGACTTATAACAAAAATGTGAAAAAACAAAGTGGTTCAGTGAATCACTACCTTGGTATAAAGTGTGTTAATGTACAATGTGTTATTTTATGTTCTCTTCTATTACTCTGCTGGCAGTAATATAGTATAATCTTATATTTGATATGATTTAATTTGAAGTAGTATAGTACAATGCATTACATGTGTTAAGATACGGAATGTCAGAGACAGAGAACTGATCTGAATCTCATATGTCCCCTCTGGTCATGAATAACCACTTAACTAGCTGTCTGTCAAGGACTGTGTCTGAAAATGGATCATTTATTACTCTGTGTATTACTATTTTAACAGAAATTGAACAAATTAATAAAGCTACACTACACTTAATGTTGATTCATCTTTATACAGTGCCCTTAGACTAAATGTGTAGAAATATGTGAATATCAGCCTTTATAGAACCAAATTGAAATGTAAGAAATGTAGATGACCACATTCACTGCTTTAGTCTTGAGCAACAGAAAAAAATCTACATTTTGAATTTTAGTATACAAGTGAATGTTGTTTTAACTGTCAATGTTAGAAAGAATGAAAATTTTACGTTTATACAGATTTTTGGGTTCTTTTTATGATTCATTAAAAAAATATTCATGTATGTACTGTTGATTTTTATATTTGTTAAAAACTATGCCTGTTTAACTGAAAGTTTCCGAATTTCTAGTGGCCACTCTGACCTTAATTTAAGTTTTTTGAAATGTTTAGCATCAGACACATATATAGATTCAGCCTGGGAAACATACTGAATGAGTTTTATGAATACAAGTCTGTTTGAATTGTAAATCATTTTGCTAAAACATTTGAAATGACAGAAAATATCACTTGTTTCAATGAAATGAGTATTGCTGTAGTTGTGATGTCATAGGAACACACAGTGATACGATTTTGAACATTTACTGAGTTTATCAGTGACTGGAATAAATGTCTTATGCACGTTTCCTCTGAACTCAATATTAGAGAAACAAAGCAGTTTAAATGGTATATTTTTCTTCTGTTGCCACAACCACTACACATCTCTTAAGTAAATATTTTCTAACAACTTTCTTAGAAAATAATGTCATTCCATTCAGTTATTGAAATGACTTTGTTGGAAATTTCAGATATACAGACACCTGCAGAATTTTATCTTTATAGAATTTATAGAAATGTTTGTATGTATAAATGTGAGAAGCTCAATAAATATAAACTCAGTAACAGAAAAATTCCATATTCAACTTAATATGTATATATGTATATATGTTTTCCTGGCGATGCAAGGTCACCTCAAGACATATATATATATATATATATATATATATATATATATATATATATATATATATAAATGTTATGGATGTTAGTGCAGTCTCCATTCTAAAAGGGGAGTCACATCCCACCCTTAAATCAGACTGAGTATAACACAACAAGAAAAGTTGCCACTGTGAAATTGTATATCTTTGCATTTGGTTGTTCAGGTAAAAGGATAGTATCTCTCAGTTTTTCTCTGACCATTTTTAGTTAATCTTCCAATAAATTGTGGCTGTACAATAGGCTGAAAATGCATCTTACTAACCTTATCGATTTGAATCCATCTTATTATTGCTTTTGGGTCGACCATATTGCCATTGTCAGTACATGGAGTTTTAGGTTAACCTGCTGGTGGATGCATTTTGAATGCTCGATCTTCAACACCTGAGATTCAACCCATCAATGAGTGGAGTTTGTCTACAGGAAATTAATTATGGGTAGTCAGGGGTGTGGGGAGATACTTGCATGGCAGGGGGAATAACACAATCATAAGCACTTAAAAATGTGTGCATAATGTTTAGTTCTGATGCAGTGTCAACTCAATGCAGATACATTTATTGGCAATTTTTTTGTTTCCTCCCTGAAAAGAATTTATGTCCAATCCTATACAATTCTATAATGGAAATCAAGTGTAGCACAAAATGCCAGACAATCACTGTGAAGTGCATGTAAAACCCTGCATCTGATATGTATTTGATACATATCCTTAGAGGGCAACAAATCCGTTTCCTGTAAATCTTCTCAGAAAAACTTGTTATGACATATATTTGTACAAACAGGTTCAAAATGTAATTAGAACTGTTATTCCACCCTTAAGGATTTACATACAGCATGGGGCTAAAGTTGCCTTATTTATATTACCACGTTCAGAAGCCCAGGGTCATTGATGGATAAACCCCTGACTGTAGCCCCGGTGACCAAACGTAAGTTAGCAACTCAGACACTAGATGGAACTGGCAGGGATACCTGACATCCCTCACTGGGTTGGAGGTTCTGTGCTGGTGTAGGTGGCTAACTATTCAAGCCTTGTTGGAGACCAGGGGTTAGAACAACAGCCAGACTAGGTGCATGGAAAGGCCAATGACGCGTTACTGCCCTTAGGCACTGGGCAAACATGGCCTAATATTCATTCCTTATTGCCCCTCTCAACCTCCTCAGAATGATTCCAGCATAGAAGGGGGTAGGACCATACAAAAAGTTCCCTAGTTGACATCTAACATATATAATGCTGCTAGCTTCAGCTGTACTTCACTCCTAAACTATTACTCTACTGTCCCTACCCACCCCACTAGTGATGCTGGCCATCCATCTGTCACTTTTCCATCCCTTAATATGGACAGCTTCCCACCTGAGGGCTAGTACTGGGAGAGGAGAATGTTAAAACTAGGATCAAAACCAAGTAGTCAATTGTCAGCTGAGGTTTGGCATATACTTATGTATGTATGTATGTATATATATATATATATATATATATATATATATATATATATATATATATATATATATATATACATATATATATATATATATATATACATACACACACACACACACACACACACACACACACACACACACACACACACACACACACACACACACACACACACACACACACACACACACACACACACACACACCCCCATATAGATAGATATACATATATAGTAAAATATTGGCTCTAGGTCATTATTGCTGTTAAAGTGACACCCCAACTCCATGAGTAAAAGTGGGAAAACGGGTTGTGAATAAGTAATTTTGGTGGTAAAATCACTTTTTCTGGAGAACTTTTGGCATCTGACTTTTACTTCTGATGTGAAATATAATTCAGCATATGCACACTCTTAATATTCACTGCATAACTAGTCCTGAAGAGAAGACATATAGCAGTCTGGCAGTTAGTGCAGAGGACTAATGCTTTAAACTGGTAATAAACGGGTTCCTCTGCCAAGTGTACAGGGTTTGAATCATTCCACCTTCATTTGCCTACTGTGACCTTGAGCAAGTAACTTACCCAGACACTGCTTTGAGACTGCTGAGGATTTGGACTAGCCTCTGTACTAGTCTATGGAAATGTATGACAGGTAACTTACCTATGAACCCAGTTTAAAATGTGTACAATGCAGCATGCTATACTGTCTTTGTGAAATACTAGTAAAGTCCTGCATGTAGAGACAAAGTATTGCAATACAAAAATCACAGCTGTAACTTATCTATGAGACACTCATTAGAATACTAAAAATGTTTGTAGTGCTTTGGTCTCTGCTCTCTTCTGTTAGGAGTCTTCTTCAGAATGAACACACTGGATAAAACCAATCAATATGCATACCTTTTGTCTTTCATCAATCAATTTTTACATCTATAAAAAGGAAAGAAGCAGAGGGAACATCAGTATGCGTTTTCCACAAAATTATTTGCAAATTATTTCTGTGCTTCTGTATGGGTTCTGCTGTTTCTAATGGATATCTTATAGATCGCAACTAGAGGAGAAGTCAGGGACACGTCTAGAGGCTAAAGATTTACAGTACTAGTTATGATTTCAAGCTGCATTCTCTTCAAGTCTCATACATTTTTAGTTATTTGGATTCCTTGTAAGTTTGACTTCTGTTTTATACTAATTTGCCTTCCATACTTTTCCAAGATGCAGTTTAATTTGTGAACCCTCTCCAACTTCATGGTTAATCTGCGGGAAATTATACCGTGGATATTGAGGTAAAAATGCACCTAAGACTGCCGCACTACCCTTAATAAGCTGAATGCATCCCAGTCCAAATCATATCACTGTATTTAATACAAAATGTTTTGGTGGTGCTGACTTTTCAGTGACATAATGTTCTTCTTTGTAGAGAAATACAGAGGAGTTTGGTTTCCTTTGTGTGCTGACTCAGTGAAGACATATATGTGACATACGCCACTATTATCAGAATCATATACAGGGTTTGATTCTGAACATCAAAAGTGAAATTAGCTAAGCTTAAATGTGCCCACAAGGGCAGCTAGCTTAGTACTTACTGATGAACTGTGAACTCTACAGTTTAACAGGTCAGTTCATTGCTGATTTCCTTTAGCAAAATATTGTGGCATTGTACATGGCTGATTTGGCACAAAATAGAAATAAGATAAACACTCTGCCCCCTAAGAACTGAATTGAAGATCATTGCTGAAGTGTCAGCTTAACACTACAGCATGATCAAAGTGAGTAAGTTTGGTGGTGACATCTTTTCAATTGTAAAATAGATAGATAGATAGATAGATAGATAGATAGATAGATAGATAGATAGATAGATAGATAAATAGATAGATAAAGTTTGGTGGTGATATCTCAATTGTAAAATAGATAGATAGATAGATAGATAGATAGATAGATAGATAGATAGATAGATAGATAGATAGATAGATAGATAGACAGATAGATAGAAAGACAGACAGATAGATAGATAGATAGATAGATAGATAGATAGATAGATAGATAGATAGATAGATAGATAGATATGGTTACAGCTCAAAATGCTGAATTTTCATTTGGATGAAAAGTTTTTCTGGGTGTAAAAACAGAGATTTCACAAATATGTTTGAATCAATAAGGATGAGTTAAAGTATTATATAGTGTAGACAAGAAGGATTGTGTAGGAAAATGAATGTTTGAATGAAAAAGTGGTGGTTGTGACGATGTGCAAGACTGTGTTACAGCATTTATGAATATGCTGGTGTTCATGGAGTAGGGTTAGTGTAATGTTTAGGTAAGGAAATGTATTCAGTGCTGTGCATGTCTGGCATAGTGTGTGTTCTGTGTCCATTTTCTTGTGCGGTGCTGTGGCTGGGGAAAATGTCATTAGTAAAGTAATGTAAAGTGTTTTTGTTAGGGGCATGGGCAATGTTAGGATCAGGCTTTGCCTTCCCCTACATCACCTCACTAATGTGTGCTAACCCAAACCCTATCTCTGACCCTAGCCCAACCCTACACATTATACCACAGTACTAAAAAAACCCTTTCCCTACTATTTGCAATAAAATGTAGGCTTGCCACAACAAGCTGAATAAAACTTATTTAATTACTTAAAAAGCTTAAAAATGTGAATAGAATTTTTCAAATATAGTCAAAATCCTATGAATAGATGCTTCCAAAGGCAAACAAATAAGGAAAACTGGATAAGTGCTTTCAGCCATAGCCTTTTTCAGATCCTGTTTTTCCGAACCAATCACTATCCTTTAAAAATAGATGGCAGCCAATCCTTGTGCAGATACAAAGCTAACTCCTCTATACACTACCTATGGAGCCACTCAAACAGTCCATCCAATCAACAATGGAATAAAGCAAAGCCTCTTTCCTTAACCGATTCAAAGAAGTTTGAAGGGACATTGCCCTTTCAAGATAGGCTTTAAGGGAACCACCCCATTTAGTCCTGGTGCACAATCAGCTCTTAAATATGTAATCCATTCCACCTCCGATATCTCAGTTTGTTACATAAATCACCATCTCTCATCCCTTCCAATAATAACTCAAGTGCCATAAATTTAAAAACACGCTTTTCATTTTCTTTTTTATTTTCTTTAATATCGCATGACAAGGCATTCTTCTGTATGCAATGCTTTATGTCAAGACGGTGATGACGGATCCTTTCTTTAAATAACCTATTAGTTTTTTCAGTATAAAGGGCAGTACATAAAGCACAGGTGGCCACATATACTAAATTCCTGCTGTTACAATCTATATCGCCCTTAAAATAATAAACCTTTCCTGTGGTAAGATATTTAAAATGATCAGAGACATTTATAGATGCACATGCCTTACAGCAGCCACATTTAAAAGTACCCTTTCTAAAATCATACTTTGTTCACTGGATATCATCATTGTGGCACAGAAGTCTTTTCAAATTCTTTTTATTCTTAAAAACAAACCTAGGGGTTTCCCCTACAATTTTCTTTATGTTCTCATCAGCTATGAGAATGGGCCAATATTTCCTAATGACATCACATACCACTGCTATATCTGTGCTGTGAATGAGAACGCAGCCAAGATGCTAATTTTTTGGACCTTGTTTATTGCTTGAAATACTACCAGCTAGATGTCTTGAATAATAGGGGTGTCCTTTTCTTTTTCTTAATGCCATAGTTCTATTGGGGTCTGATTGAACATCCTTTGTATTATATCCCCTTTCCATGAAATTTTCAATTAACTTTTTTGCTCATGTAAGAAGACACTGCCTTGTGTGCATTGCCTCAATGCTCAAAGAACCTGATTCTCCACAATATTAGAAAATATATACCTAGGGTGCATACTAGTTTTGTGCAGCAGATGGTTCCTCCAATTACCTTTTCTAAACAGGTTAGTATTTATGTCCTTCTCAGGATCCAAATTTAACTTAACGTAGAGATATTCTATTTCTCCATCGGACATGTGCTGGTCAGATTGCAAAAAAATAATCAGTCGTGGTCAAATAATTTACAAAATCCATCAGAGCTTTCTCTCCTCCTTCCCATACTAGGAAAATGTCATTCACAAAACATCCACAGAAGAGCAGATTACCTCTCCATGGGTTATGGATATTTAAAACATAATCAAACTCCTATTAAGCTAAAACAAGATTGGAGTAGTGATTTGCACATGGCATGACTATAGCTACTCCCCATTTTTGTCACTAGTGATTACAGCCATTAGCAAACACATTGTTATCCAAAACCAATTCCAGAAAACTACAAATTATCTGAATGTTCACAGTCTCTGACCTAGCAAACTTCCTGATGGCCTCAATGCCATAATCATTAGGTATCACTGTGAACAAACTCTGTATATCCAAAGTGGCCAATAAAAGACCTGAGAAATGTTCCTGGGTACTTATTGCTTGATACAGATTCTTCCTCTTGGAATTATCTGATGATGCATACAGGCTTCTAAGTGGAAATATTGTCATTGTAACAATTTTAAGCAGTAAGCAGCACTCTCCACTTCTGAAAAAAAATCATTAAACATGTCTGGAGTAGGAGTATCATCCGGACCCATATTAGATTCCATGTCCAAATTCAGTGTCAGCAGAGGACTGGTAGAACTTACCAAAAACCCTGATAGAGTCTTGTTCACTGCAGTATTTGAAATTGACCTGTTCTATAAAGTGTTTTCCATTGCTGGATTTTCAACAAGACTTTCAGCGATGTGCAATGCCAGGTAAGAAACAAAGTAATGTGAAGAAAGGACAAACCTGCATGTTGCTAAAGGTAGCCCAACAGGAAAGAGAACAACAATGCAATAAAATGTGGGCTTGCAAGTACAAGCCAAATAAAACTTCTTTAGTGACTTAAAAAGCTTAAAAATGAGAAGAGAAATGTTCATATATAGTCATGCCATATTAAAGAAAATAAAAAAAGAAAATGAAATGCGTGTTTTTAAATTTGTGGCACTTGAGTTATTATTGGAAGGGATGAGAGGTGGTGATGTATGTAACAAAACTTAGATATCGGAGGTGAAATGGATTACAGATTTAAGAGCTAATCATGCACTAGGACTAAATGGGGTGGGTTCCTTAAAACTTATCTTGAAAGGGCAATGTCCCTTCAAACTTCTTTGAATTGGTTAAGGAAAGAAGCTTGGCTTTATTCCATTGATGATTGGATGGACTGTATGAGTAGCTCCATAGTGTATAGAGTAGTCGGCTTGATATCTGCACGAGGATTGGCTGCCATCTATTTTTAAAGGAGAGTGATTGGTACAGTAAAACAGGATCTGAAGAAGGCTATGGCTGAAAGTGCGTATCCTGTTTTGCTTGTTTGTTTGCCTTTGGAAGCATCTATTCATAGGATTTTGAGTATATTTGAACATTTCTCTTTGCATTTTTAAGCTTTTTAAGTTATTAAAGAAGTTTTATTCATCTTGTGGTGGAAAGCCCACATTTTATTGCATTGTTTGCAAGACTATGGAGCATATCATCATGGAACTTATAAAAAATGGCATTGGTAATCTCCAAACTCTGGACCCTACCCAATTCAGGTTTGTAAAAGGCAGATCATGTCTCCTAAACCTGACAGACTTCTTTGAAGAGGTCACCAAAGCCGTAGATGAGGGTAAGGTGGTTCACACAGCCTATCTAGATCTCACCAAGGCTTTTGACACCATCCCCCACTCTGGAATTATAGACAAACTCACTAAACTAGGTATAAATCCCTATGTCACAAGATGGGTTGCCAACTGGCTCACTGACAGAATCCACACTTGAAAGTAGCAGACTCTAAATCCAACTTCAGACCAGTGACAAGTGGAGTACCACAGGGTTCAGTCTTAGGTCCTCTCCTGTTTGGTATCTACTTCTCTGAAGTACAGGCTAACACAGAAGGTCTTTAGCTAACAAAGTTCGCAGATGACTGCAAACTAGGAGCCATAATCAAAACTCCTAATGATGTGGACATCCTACAAAAGGGTCTCACTGGGACAGATGCCTGGTGTCAAAGCTATGTCCTCAAGCTCAATGCCAAAAAGTGCATTGTCATCCCTTTTGGTAAAAACTCTGTACCCATGAACTACCATATAGGCGGTAGTCTACTTAACACCGAAGGTGTGATAAGAGACCTTCGGACACAGGTGGACAGTAGTCTCTCTTTTGATAATCACATCGCCACAGTAGTCAGGAAATCCTTCTACATGACACACCTCATCACAAAAGGTTTCTCATCCTGGAAAAAAGAGGTTATTGTTCCCCTCTACTCATCACTCATTAGACCCATTATAGAGTACAACGCCCCTTTTGGTATGTACCTCACAAGACATCTACAACAACTGGAAGGCCACAGAAATACCTCACAAAGAGGATTACTGGCCTCAAGCATATGCCCTACGCAAACCATCTCAAAAATCTCCAGGTTTACTCTGTCGCATATCGCCTACTCAGAGGTGATCGCTGCCTAACATAAAAGCTATGTCAAACCCAGAGCTGTTGGACATGCTCCACGTAAAGAAATCCCAATCCCTCTGAGATACACACTCTAGGGACCTAAACCTTGTCTCCACAATAAACAGAACATGCTGGAGGGATAGCTTCCTGGACCAGAGACTTCCCATACTTTGGAACAAACTACCTATCTATAGCAAACAAAGCTCCTCATTAGCACTCTTCAAGAAAAATCTTGATGATTGGATGGGAAATAGTAAATTCACCCCGGGGATCACTTCTGTGGCTTGCTCGGCAGTGGCACGGGAAAATAATTTTCTTGGCTGGCAAAAGCAAGGGTACCATTTGGCTAGGGTTATATAGGCCCTATGGCCAATAGCCTAGTACCTACTTATGAACCTATGAACCTATGTTGTTCCATTTTCTGTTGGACTATCTTTAGCAACACGCAGGTTTGTCCTTTCTTCTCTTTCCCTGCTATTTGGATGACATTTGATCTGATGTTTATTGTTGGCTTCACTGATATAGGGATTTTTTATTGGGGAAGAAATATAAAATGTTTTGTGTTTCAGTCTTAGAAGTGTTCAGTGTTTTGTGCTTTCTCTTTTTGTGTTCTGCCATTTTATGTTCTCTGTTTTGTGTGTTCAACCCTTCATGACACCATGATGTAATATTATCTATATCTATATCTATATATATGTATCTATCTATCTGTCTGTCTATCTATCTATCTATCTATCTATCTATCTATCTATCTATCTATCTATCTATCTATCTATCTATCTATCAATCTATCTATCTATCTATCTATCTATCTATCTATCTATCTATCTATCTATCTATCTACATATCGGTCTATCTACCTATCTATCTATGTGTGTGTATGTCTGCAATGTATATGGGTATTCCTGTAAGAAAGATCCAGCCAAACACCCTTTACTGTATAACATCTTAAACCTTCTGTGATGGAGGCCCATGGGATATATACAAATGACTACTGAAAGATACAACAGTGTTTTGACTTCTGAATACCCATAACATTTTTATGTTTTAAGCTTTTATGAGAACATTCAGGTCAATAAAGTCAAATCCTACTACTTGTAGACATGCTTTTTTATTTTTTCATTTACAGATACAGTATAAGTGGATTGTTTGGCTTTTGTTTAGTGACACAGAGTTTAAAATTAATCATGATTTCAATAAACATTAGGATTTCTGCAAAATATCCCAAATTACATCCAAGCCAAAAAGAAAAAAGTTCACACAAACAAACCATTCAGTAAAAACTGCAAGAAACATCCAGCTAAACTAGAGTTTTCATTATATAATACCTTAAACCTCCCATACCGAAGGCCATCAGGATATACGCAAATGACCTCAAAGAATAAAACAGTGTTTGAGCTACATAGCTTTTGAATGCCTGCTACTTTTAACTTATTAAATGTTTATGGGAAATTCAGGCCAATAAAGTTAAACTCCAGTGTTTCTTGGCCTTGTCAGTGCAGCATAGGTGGATTGTTTGGCTAGACTTTAGAACCCAAAGCTTAAAATTAAGATTGATGTCCATAAACATGTGGGTCCCTGCAAAATATCCCAAATAATATCCAGTCAAAAGGTAAAATGATCATATAGACAAACCTTTCAGTAAAAATTACAAGAAAGACCCAGCCAAGCTAGAGACATTACTGTGCATACCTTAAAAAGCTCCTATACTGGTGGCCATGTGACCTAATGTACAAGGCATTGGCCTCTTAAACCCGGGATTATAGGTTTATACAAGGCATTGGCCTCTTAAACCAGGGTTTATAGGTTTAAGTCCCATCTGGGATGGTATAAATTCCTGATGTTGCTCCTTGGGTAGCACATTAGCTCACAAATAGAACCCATGAAATTAGTATGGGAGGTTCTACCTCCTCCAAAAGACCTTTCACTAGCAGTCTACCCTACTGCTCAGTCCTTGGGCCACTTATCTTTGGCATTTACTTCAAAGAGGTAAAGCTAATGTTGAAGGTCTGTTGCCAGTCAAGTATGCAGATGAATGTAAATGCTGATGCAGTCAAAAACTCCCCCCAGGATATCAAGATCCTCCAAGACAGCCTTTCCTGAACAAACAACTTGTGTTAAAACTATGAACTAAAACTTATTGTCAAGAAGTGTAAAATAGTATCCTTTGGCATGCATGACTCTACTTTTAGCTATCACTTAACAACACACTCCCTAAAATCGATCCCACAGTTACGGATTTGGAAACCTTTATTGACAATGAATTATCCTGTGATAGTCATATATCCACTGTTGTAAGGAAAATATGTTTTACATCACATAGCTTTTAAATAAAAGTGTTGTTCTAGCTCCAGACATGCAATAATTCCAGTGTACTTGGTGTCTTTAAGCTTATCATTGAGTATAATGCCTACTTCAGTATTTGTTTGCCCAAACACTTATCACAACTGTAACAACCATAATTCTTTCTCACTAAAAACAATCAAGGTTGTAAATCGTAAAGAATGTGTGGCCCATCTCAAACCTTGCCCCTCTTCCCAATATCACACAGGCTATTGAGAGGTGACCTCTGCCTCACATATAAATCTTCAACAGTCATTATTCTGTCAGAAGTATTACACATTCACGAGTTCAGTGGTACTATAAATTTCCACTTAAGGGATCTCAATCACTTTCACAAACTAAATTGAAAATATTGGAGGAATAGATATGTATCACAGAGAATACTACTTCTATGGTACTATCTTCCACTCCACATAAAACAAAGTACTTCTCATAATCTGTTCAAACATAATTTGGATGAATGGATGGGTAACCAGAAGTTCACTGATGGTTTAGCTCCCCTGTCCCTCATGCTTTGAGGAAACGGGTAAATATTCCAAATATCCTTATTCAGCCCATCTCTAATTTATTCAAATGCAAAATATAAGGGCTAAGAATTACCAAGGGAATATAATGCTGGGTGTTTTAAGGTCCTCAGAGATCCTTAGCTTAGTAAGTACCTATGAACTTATAAACCTTGGGGTATATGTAACCGAGCTCTTAATGACATACCAGTGTTTCAGCTGAACTGCTTCTGAATACCCATGATGGCTGTTTACTATTTAAGCCTTTATGATTACATACATACCATTAAAGGCAAATCTCATTAGCTGTAGACATACTGTGTTTTGGCTTTTTTTCCTGACATTGTCAGTATAGCATAAGTAGGTTATTTGTCTATGCTTTAAAATGACATAGTTTAAAACCAAGCTGATATACATTCATAGTGCTACAAAATACCCTAAGTAACATCCATTTCAAAGGATAAAAAGGTGACACAGACAAACCATTCAGAATAAAACAGTTTATTGGTGATTACAGTGATAACTCAATGTGATAATACTCTCTCTTAATGGCTAATGCTATTTCTGTCCATTTGTATTTTAAACATTTTAATGTAAACAGAGGCAATTCCATCATAAATGACAATAATTAAATCCTGAACAATTAAGTATAGCAATGGCTAAAGAATCAGGAATGCAACATCAGCAATGGAATTACATTTTCATGGCTGTAGGCACTACACATTACCAGTAATATCTGAACACTTAGAAAAGTTCATGAGTCTGTTTTTTTCTCTTACTGTTGAGAAGAGGGATCTTAGTTTGGGTGAATGGTCTGAGTAAATAGAAGTTAAAGTACCATGAGATGCTCAGTCGCAGCCTTTATTTGAAAATTATTATAAACACTTCCTTTAAGAAATCAAGCATTTATGCGGAAAAACAGAGAATCCTTAGAAGAACCACAGTCTACTAGATCTGCTCTGCAATGCTGATTACCACACCTCATAAAGGGACATTAATCTAAGACAGTAGCAATGCATATCTCTGTTTTGAGATAACATAATGCACCGAAATGCTTAACCAGCAGACTTGATATGCTGTCTCTTTCAATTATAAATGTTTTAGTAATGTGCACAAGGGATTTACTTCACACTTCTGTTAATTGCAAAGTGCTACATGTATAGATTTCTGCAGAATAAAGTGCTGCATTTGAAATTTGCTTTGTTTATTTTATTTTTTAGTTTAAAGCTCTGCCATTAATGGAAAATCTTGGAAGACTCGGTTTATAGATTTTTTCAAATAATTTGAGCTGGTGGAATCCTTGATTATTGAAAAGAAAATTAAAACAATTCAGCATAAATCAATGTTTGTCAAACAGGATTAGGTCCTGGCTTGAATTTTAGAATTAAGAATATAGAATCAGATTGGTTTTTGCAGGCTTTAAGCACAAACTGTTTCTTTGATGTCCTTTCTGTTATTTAACACTTGTGCTCATCGCATTTGCTGGAGTCTAAGTTGTATAGCTTGTGTGAATTTTGGTGATCATCTTTATATCCACAAATGTATGTTGCAAGGTTTGAACAAGTCTTCTACTCAATTCATAATGATGTGACTATGACAGATGTCTGAATAATATTCTGAATACTGATTATCTGATTATCTGGGCTGCATTTGTCCTCAAGAGAACACTGGTTCAGCCATCTCAAGAACCCCATCATAATATCCATGCTTATGGTTCATAACAGGCAATAGATACACATGTCCTATGACAGTCATCTGCACAATAACTGTCTTGTGCTGCAAAGGTATAATAGCTGTGCACATGATTAAAGAAACCAGATACAAATGTTTGAGGCCTAGGGGCTCCGACTATTGAGTTAATGTCAATGGCTGAACAGACACTATACTTGCTTTGAGGCTAGAAGATCAAGATATTCCTTTGTTAGGATTTTCCCCTGTTTAAAGATGGTTTCTCTGCTGACCTTGAAAATCCATAACCTATGGAATGTGTTTTAGGTGCACTAATAACAATGATATAGCTAAACTTATATCCAAGGATACACATCAAAAATGACTAAAAAAATCACAATACTGCACAGAAGTGAAACCCACAAAATTGGTAATGAAAGCCATTTCAAGTAAATAATAACCACACTGGAACAATTCTGAAGTGCTTTAATCTTTGTTTAACCATAAGACTTCTTCAGAATGAAGCCTTATGATTAAACAGAGCTGAAAGTGTTATTCTGCTTTTACAGTTTGATTCCTTACTTAAATTGCCTTTGCTTTTATTTACACCCCAGTTAATTTATGTAAAGGACAGACTATGCCTGTTCAAACTGGTTCAGTTCTTTGAAAGGGTTTCATGGATAAATAACATTCAGTCCAAAGTCCTTATCTGGACCTTGCCAAGTCTTCTGACAATGTTCCCCATACTGGGGTTATTGACAAAAAAAAAAAAAAAACCTCCAACTCAGCATTAAATGATGCATAGTTTGTTGTGTTGGTGAATGGCTGTCTGCCAGAACCAATACTGTTAAGGACAGGGATATTTGCTCTAGACAAAGGAATGTCAGCAGTGAAATGTGATTTTGGCTCTCTCCTCATTGTTTTATATTTCTGCAACATAAAAGCAATTATCAAGGTACATTATTCTGATACAGAAATTACCCAGCAAGGGATGAACCAAATAAATATTTGAATAAATAAATCATGGACTCGACTTCAACATCAAGGAGTGGAGCATAGCTTAATTTAGCAAACCTAGCATCACTACTGCTTACCATATAGATAATGCTACAGTTAAAGCATACACAGTCATCAGGTACTCTGGTATACATGTTATTAACAGACTCGAGTTTGACCACCAAATTCTTCTGCTTTGCACAATTTATCCATTGTGGTATTTTACCAAGGTTTACAGAAGTTACACTTCCACTCTATTGGCCCTCTCCTATGCCTTGAAGCTCGAACAGAACAGCTGTACGAGTAGCAAGAATAATCCACCACGAGTGACTCTGTAGAAACCACAGTTTAATCCACAATACAAAAACAAAGATAACACACAGAACACTAATAGTAATACTTCAGCACATGTAGGTTAAGAGCTTTCATCTGTCCATGCCAGACTTCCTCAGAACCATTAATTGTGATAATTAACTGACATTTATACCTTCTTTTGGCGCCAAAATTCATCAATTGATTAATTCATATTGTTGAATAGCTAAATGAGCTCAAGTGCATAAAGTTAAAATACTACTAATATAAAAAGTAAATAAACAAATTACATACACACTTACATATGAATTATTACAAAAAAATTACAAAAAATATACATCTATATCATTTAAAATATATATATGATGAATTTTTAATTTTGAAAAATATAAATAGTATAAAAAGTGTAAAAAGTATATATATTTACTTCATTGTAATACTAGCCTTTTAGTCAATTAGAATGCTATGTGTTGTGCATCATTATATGCTACTACATACTGTAAGCTAACCCTCTACCTACTTAAAATACTTAAAATACAAGGATATGGGAAAGTTACAAGGAACTGGGAAAAATACAGAACCTACTACTAAAAACTTGTACTATGTATCACAGAATTTGGAATAAATAAATAAATAAATAAATAAATAAATAGAATAGGTATTTAGTTTTTTTAGTTTTTTAGTTTTTTTAGTTTGATTTAATTAGGAGGACCCCAAGATAAGAAAAGGTTTCAAACTAATATATTAATTCAACCCTGGATACGTTGTGGCGTCATAACAAATCTGCCACTTGCTTTACATAGATCCTAAACGTGCTTTCCAATTACCACTACCTACTGATCTGTCTACTTGGTCTAATATAACAAACTTGAACTTGTGATCTGTACCTTTTTCTTTAACATGTTTGCTAAGTGCGTTCTTATCATCTCCTTTCCTCATTTTGTATACATGTTCATATATCCGGGTTTTTAACTTTCTCTCTGTTTTCCCTATATAGTATGCTGTGCAATGCAAACATGTGGCTAAATAGACTACTCCCTGACTATTGCAGTTTCCTGATCTAAATTTGCATGTACTTTTCATAATGTTGTCTAATTTAACACTTTTTTCTTCATTGACATACTGACACTGTCCACATGTTCCACATTTTCTTGTACCCATCTTTGTATTTTCCTTGTTGTTCCTGTTGTCACTTCTTTCTATTAATTTCTTGATGTTGTTCCCTGTTTTGAATACTACACTAGGTGTATTCCCTACTATTAGCCCTGTACCTTCCATATTTGATAATAATGCCCAGTGCCTACGTAAAATCTCCTTTACTATATTTGTATGTGTGCTATACATGATAACACAAACTCGTCTATCCAGAGGTTTGTTCATCTTCGTGTGTGACTCTTCTTTGCCTAATAATGGACAATACTTGATACCCCATTGTGATTTGACATATTCCACCACATCTGCTAGCATAATTGTGGGGTAACCTCTTTCATATCTTTATAATATTCACTAGGGAATATGTACTGGTCCTCCCATTCTAACATCACCAAGTTAGCAAATATGGGTGCACAAGATGCACCCATAGCTACCCCTCTAGTCTGTCTGAACATTTCTCCCTGAAATTCTATGTAGTTATGGTCCAATATGAGCCCCATCATGTCCAATATAAGATTAATTTTCTCCCAAGTTAAACCAGAGAACTTCCTCATGCTGTTACAAAAATATTCCAACCCTATTTTCGTGGGTATACAGGAGAAAAGGTCCTTTACATCTACAGTGATGAATGTAATGTCTTCATCCCACACTTCCGGGATTAATTTACTAAGAAAATCCCAGGAGTCCTTAATTAAATGTGGGACGTTTTCATTTACATGTTTGGTCCAATGATCTATTGTGACCCCCATATTAAATGTTTTGGATTTTGATCCCGATATTATTGGTCTAAACGGGGGTTTTTCCAAACTTTTATGGATTTTTGGTATACCCACAATGTGGGCCATCATAGGGTACTCATTCCTGATAAAATTATATAACCCCTCAGAGATTCTGTTGTCTAAGAGGTATTCTTCAATAGCTAGATCTATACACTTGTATCCTATATTAATCTGATTGAGGGAGACTTCCTCATAATTACCTGAATTGAATAACAATTCATGGATCACACTGTAATATTCAACCTTGTCAAATAGTATGATCCCACCCCCCTTGTCGGGTTTCATAATCCTAATCTCTTTATTGGAGATGATGTCATCTAATGTTTTTCGATCATCCTTCGTTATGTTATCACTAATCATACCGTAGAAATCAGCCTGCTTCCTAATATTTTTGCATAATACATAGACTTCGTTGCACACCACTTGTTCATATACTGCTATTTGAGGGTTTGATGGTGGGATATATGAACTTTTCTTTACTAGTCTCCACTCATTTATCTTTGGCCCTTCATTATTATCTTTAAAAAGTAGCACCAAATTCAATCTACGACAACATAATTTTATCTCTTTGATAGTGTCAAATAAGTTGAAACTAACAGTTGGAATATATTTCATTCCTTTACTAAAAAGGGTAAAAAAATCTTGTGTAATTTCAACATTAGTGTAATTGTATACCTTAAATCCACCAAAGTTATATATCCTAGGTCTGCCATTATTTCTAGTGTCAATACTCTGGATATCTGTAGTGAATGATACTTTATCTAGTTTCTCAGTAGTGTCCACTTCGTTCATCCCATCCATGTAAATGATAGGGTGACTACTGCAACTTGTATTCAGTACCTTTTCTGAAATTTCTTTGGGGCAGGATAGAATCTGCCCCCTTGAAAATTTGTGTCATCGTCCTGTCTATTATATTTATTTCTCCCTATATTTTGTTCCTGATTGAAAGTATTGGTACCTTCTCTATAGCGTTGTGGCCAAATATACACCCTCCCTATCCTATACTGTTCTGTGTCCCTTTCTATCTTATGCATCTTTCTATTATATACACTTTTGACCCTGTAACTTGCTGTCTGAAACTGTTTAAAATACAGGTCATGCCACTGTTCAAACTCATTATCTTGAGTAATTTCTTCATTCAAAACCTCTAGCTCATTCAAAAGTGTTGCTATCTTTTCGTCATTGTACTTCATTATCATCTTCATATACATGTATCCAAATGTGTCAAACATATTATTAAATTCCTGTATGACAGTATTGTTATAATCAATACCTAGAGGAAGTTTAAAAAAACGAAGCCCCTTTGGTACAATATGTACATTCATACATTTCTCTAAATATGCATTATCAAGCTTAGTACATTTTAAATGCATCAACTTTTTTCCTAAAAGATATATCTTTGTTTTTAAATTGCCCAAAGATGTACTAGAGGCATGCCTGCCTTGTGTTTGTTTGAAATCACCATCATTAAAAAATTCAAAGTCATCAACTAAAAAGTTCCTTATAGCATTCCCCATATTACCACCAGTAACTTTCGTAGATGTTGTTCCATATTTTTTTCTTTTGTTTTACTGCCAATTTTGGGACTAGATATTAAGTCTTTAAAAACAGTACCTTTCTTAAGCTTATTGTCTGCTCCTTTACTGGTGACGTTAGAGTATGTTTTAATATTCTCTCGCTGCTTAGGGCGCGTCCCTAATCTCTGAATCTCCTCCGTTTGGTGAAAAAGGCTGAAATCGAATGTGAATTCAGCCTCAGGCAAAACATTGTCAAGAGTTTCTTTATATCCAAGGTAGGAACCGGCATTGGTGTTATTTGACCTTCGACTTGGCCGTTTGGTATATCCCCCTGGCTGTTGAGCACAATCCGCTCTGCTACGTATGGTGGTGTGTTTACGGTGCCCTCAGAGTTATGGGAGGATCCCATATGGTTACCCGCTTGCACCATTTCAGTTAATTTTCCAACGAGATCCAACAGCTTATTTACGTCAGCCTGGAGCGTAGAAACTTCTGCTCTCAGTGTCACTAACTCTGCTCTGCTCACTGAAGCATCCAAGGATACTGTTTCGGCCATAGGGCAACAGGGAAAGTACAAAGGATGGTCGAGAACCAAAAATGTGGAATAGCCGAACACTGTACCTTGAAGCTCGAACAGAACAGCTGTATGAGTAGCAAGAATAATCCACCACGAGTGACTCTGTAGAAACCACTGTTTAATCCACAATACAAAAACGAAGATAACACACAGAACACTAATAGTAATACTTCAGCACATGCATTAAATCAAACACAAAAAAAAAAAAAAACTACTTAAAAAACTAAATACCCATTCTATTTATTTATTTATTTATTTATTTATTTATTTATTTATTTATTTATTCCAAATTCTGTGATACATAGTACAAGTTTTTAGTAGTGGGTTCTGTATTTTTCCCAGTTCCTTGTAACTTTCCCATATCCTTGTATTTTAAGTATTTTAAGTAGGTAGAGGGTTAGCTTACAGTATGTAGTAGCATATAATGACGCACAGCACATAGCATTCTAATTGACTAAAAGGCTAGTATTACAATGAAGTAAATATATATACTTTTTACACTTTTTATACTATTTATATTTTTCAAAATTGAAAATTCATCATATATATATATATATTTTAAATGATATAGATGTATATTTTTTGTAATTTCTTTGTAATAATTCATATGTAAGTGTGTATGTAATTTGTTTATTTACTTTTTATATTAGTAGTATTTTAACTTTATGCACTTGAGCTCATTTAGCTATTCAACAATATGAATTAATCAATTGATGAATTTTGGCGCCAAAAGAAGGTATAAATGTCAGTTAATTATCACAATTAATGGTTCTGAGGAAGTCTGGCATGGACAGATGAAAGCGCTTAACCTACATGTGCTGAAGTATTACTATTAGTGTTCTGTGTGTTATCTTCGTTTTTGTATTGTGGATTAAAGAGTGGTTTCTACAGAGTCACTCGTGGTGGATTATTCTTGCTACTCATACAGCTGTTCTGTTCGAGCTTCAAGGTACAGTGTTCGGCTATTCCACATTTTTGGTTCTCGACCATCCTTTGTACTTTCCCTGTTGCCCTATGGCCGAAACAGTATCCTTGGATGCTTCAGTGAGCAGAGCGGAGTTAGTGACACTGAGAGCGGAAGTTTCTACGCTCCAGGCTGACGTAAATAAGCTGTTGGATCTCGTTGGAAGATTAACTGAAACGGTGCAAGCGGGTAACCATATGGGATCCTCCCATAACCCTGAGGGCACCGTAGACACACCACCATACGTAGCAGAGCGGATTGTGCTCAACAGCCAGGGGGATATACCAAACGGCCAAGTCGAAGGTCGAATAACACCAACGCCGGTTCCTACCTTGGATATAAAGGAAACTCTTGACAATGTTTTGCCTGAGGCTGAATTCACGTTCGATTTCAGCCTGTTTCACCAAACAGAGGAGATTCAGAGATTAGGGATGCGCCCTAAGCAGCAAGAGAATATTAAAACATACTCTAACATCACCAGTAAAGGAGCGGACAATAAGCTTAAGAAAGGTACTGTTTTTAAAGACTTAATATCTAGTCCCAAAATTGGCATTAAAACAAAAGTAAAATATGGAACAACATCTACGAAAGTTACTGGTGGTAATATGGGGAATGCTATAAGGGACTTTTTAGTTGATGACTGTGAATTTTTTAATGATGGTGATTTCAAACAAACACAAGGCAGGCATGCCTCTAGTACATCTTCGGGCAATTTAAAAACAAAGATATATCTTTTAGGAAAAAAAGTTGATGCATTTAAAATGTACTAAGCTTGATAATGCATATTTAGAGAAATGTATGAATGTACATATTGTACCAAAGGGGCTTCGTTTTTTTAAACTTCCTCTAGGTATTGATTATAACAATACTGTCATACAGGAATTTAATAATATGTTTGACACATTTGGATACACGTATATGAAGATGATAATGAAGTACAATGATGAAAAGATAGCAACACTTTTGAATGAGCTAGAGGTTTTGAATGAAGAAATTACTCAAGATAATGAGTTTGAACAGTGGCATGACCTGTATTTTAAACAGTTTCAGACAGCAAGTTACAGGGTCAAAAGTGTATATAATAGAAAGATGCATAAGATAGAAAGGGACACAGAACAGTATAGGATAGGGAGGGTGTATATTTGACACAACGCTATAGAGAAGGTACCAATACTTTCAATCAGGAACAAAATATAGGGAGAAATAAATATAATAGACAGGACGATGACACAAATTTTCAAGGGGGCAGATTCTATCTTGCCCCAAAGAAATTTCAGAAAAGGTACTGAATACAAGTTGCAGTAGTCACCCTATCATTTACATGGATGGGATGAACGAAGTGGACACTACTGAGAAACTAGATAAAGTAACATTCACTACAGATATCCAGAGTGTTGACACTAGAAATAATGGCAGACCTAGGATATATAACTTTGATGGATTTAAGGTATACAATTACACTAATTTTGAAATTACACAAGATTTTTTCACCCTTTTTAGTAAAGGAATGAAATATATTCCAACTGTTAGTTTCAACTTATTTGACACTTTCAAAGAGATAAAATTATATTGTCGTAGATTGAATTTGGCGCTACTTTTTAAAGATAATAATGAAGGGCCAAAGATAAATGAGCGGAGACTAGTAAAGAAAAGTTCATATATCCCACCATCAAACCCTCAAATAGCAGTATATGAACAAGTGGTGTGCAAAGAAGTCTATGTATTATACAAAAATATTAGGAAGCAGGCTGATTTCTACGGTATGATTAGTGATAACATAACGAAGGATGAACGAAAAACATTAGATGACATCATCTCCAATAAAGAGATTAGGATTATGAAACCCGACAAGGGGGGTGGGATCATACTATTTGACAAGGTTGAATATTACAGTGTGATCCATGAATTGTTATTCAATTCAGGTAATTATGAGGAAGTCTCCCTCAATCAGATTAATATAGGATACAAGCGTATAGATCTAGCTATTGAAGAATACCTCTTAGACAACAGAATCTCTGAGGGGTTATATAATTTTATCAGGAATGAGTACCCTATGATGGCCCACATTGTGGGTATACCAAAAATCCATAAAAGTTTGGAAAACCCCCCGTTTAGACCAATAATATCGGGATCAAAATCCAAAACATTTAATATGGGGGTCACAATAGGTCATTGGACCAAACATGTATATGAAAACGTCCCACATTTAATTAAGGACTCCTGGGGTTTTCTTAGTAAATTAACCCCGGAAGTGTGGGATGAAGACATTATATTCATCACTGTAGATGTAAAGGACCTTTTCTCCTGTATACCCACGAAAATAGGGTTGGAATATTTTTGTAACAGCATGAGGAAGTTCTCTGGTTTAACTTGGGAGGAAATTAATCTTATATTGGACATGATGGGGCTCATATTGGACCATAACTACATAGAATTGCAGGGAGAAATGTTCAGACAGACTAGAGGGGTAGCTATGGGTGCATCTTGTGCACCCATATTTGCTAACTTGGTGATGTTAGAATGGGAGGACCAGTACATATTCCCTAGTGAATATTATAAAGATATGTCGTTATACACACGTTTTTTGGATGACATATTTATAATATGGAAAGGGGAAAAAGGAAGTTATCCCAGACTTTATCAACTATATCAACAGCACCACAGAATTCCTGTATTTCACCCATACAGTTGAAAAGAAAGGTATAGCGTACCTGGAAACACACATTAGCAACAGTGGGAGTGGTTTTGTTTCAAAATTGTACAGAAAACCAACCTTCTCCAATGATTATATCCAATTTGGGAGTTGCCACCCACCACATATATTCAAGAATGTAGTTAAAGGGCAATGTGTTAGAGCTGCCCGCATGTCTTCAACCAGAGAACTCATGACACAAGAATTAGATTACATATACAATTTGTTTATGGAAAGAGGTTACCCCACAATTATGCTAGCAGATGTGGTGGAATATGTCAAATCACAATGGGGTATCAAGTATTGTCCATTATTAGGCAAAGAAGAGTCACACACGAAGATGAACAAACCTCTGGATAGACGAGTTTGTGTTATCATGTACAGCACACATACAAATATAGTCAAGGAGATTTTACGTAGGCACTGGACATTATTATCAAATATGGAAGGTACAGGACTAATAGTAGGGAATACACCTAGTGTAGTATTCAAAACAGGGAACAACATCAAGAAATTAATAGAAAGAAGTGACAACAGGAACAACAAGGAAAATACAAAGATGGGTACAAGAAAATGTGGAACATGTGGACAGTGTCAGTATGTCAATGAAGAAAAAAGTGTTAAATTAGACAACATTATGAAAAGTACATGCAAATTTAGATCAGGAAACTGCAATAGTCAGGGAGTAGTCTATTTAGCCACATGTTCGCATTGCACAGCATACTATATAGGGAAAACAGAGAGAAAGTTAAAAACCCGGATATATGAACGTATACAGAATGAGGAAAGGAGATGATAAGAACGCACTTAGCAAACATGTTAAAGAAAAAGGTACAGATCACAAGTTCAAGTTTGCTATATTAGACCAAGTAGACAGATCAGTAGGTAGTGGTAATTGGAAAGCACGTTTAGGATCTATGGAAAGCAAGTGGCAGATTTGTTATGACGCCACAACGTATCCAGGGTTGAATAAATATATTAGTTTGAAACCTTTTCTTATCTTGGGGTCCTCCTAATTAAATCAAACTAAAAAACTAAAAAACTAAAAAAACTAAATACCTATTCTATTTATTTATTTATTTATTTATTTATTTATTTATTTATTTATTCCATATTCTGTGATACATAGTACAAGTTTTTAGTACTGGGTTCTGTATTTTTCCCAGTTCCTTGTAACTTTCCCATATCCTTGTATTTTAAGTATTTTAAGTAGGTAGAGGGTTAGCTTACAGTATGTAGTAGCATATAATGACGCACAACACATAGCATTCTAATTGACTAAAAGGCTAGTATTACAATGAAGTAAATATATATACTTTTTACACTTTTTATACTATTTATATTTTTCAAAATTAAAAATTCATCATATATATATTTTAAATGATATAGATGTATATTTTTTGTAATTTTTTTGTAATAATTCATATGTAAGTGTGTATGTAATTTGTTTATTTACTTTTTATATTAGTAGTATTTTAACTTTATGCACTTGAGCTCATTTAGCTATTCAACAATATGAATTAATCAATTGATGAATTTTGGCGCCAAAAGAAGGTATCAATGTCAGTTAATTATCACAATTAATGGTTCTGAGGAAGTCTGGCATGGACAGATGAAAGCGCTTAACCTACATGTGCTGAAGTATTACTATTAGTGTTCTGTGTGTTATCTTCGTTTTTGTATTGTGGATTAAAGAGTGGTTTCTACAGAGTCACTCGTGGTGGATTATTCTTGCTACTCATACAGCTGTTCTGTTCGAGCTTCAAGGTACAGTGTTCGGCTATTCCACATTTTTGGTTCTCGACCATCCTTTGTACTTTCCTCTCCTATGCCTACCATTGAGTATAATGCACCATTCAGCAAGTAGAACTCCATGCACAGAAACCAGCTTGACCTCAATGTTTTCTCACCAAGCAGATCTCAGGTATCAGTACTCTTAGCTATGCTGATAGATTACAAGCCCTTTCCCTTTACTCAGTGTCATGCATACTGCAGAGGTATGATGTTTGCATTGACCTCTGTGGTATGAATGACCCATAACTCTTTGATCTCCTTCACCTAAATGGAAAAAAAAAATAAGAAAATCATCTGTTCTAGAAAACAGTTGTACTACTACTATATCAATAACACAATAGGGCTTAAAAGATTAATGAACCCAACATATCTACAGTTTTTGCAATAGGTCAACCTTACCTATCAGCCAGAGTACTTCTCCAGCAACATTTAAAACCAGTATAGATAACTGAATGGGTGATCACATATTTTCACCAGACATATGTGGAAAAAAGTCTACTTAATGGATGACATGGTTAGTCTCCCATTTGTACTGGGTGATGTGGTTGAGCTTCCCGATTATATTCTTAGCCAAAAACTTAGTAACAATCTGTAAATCAGAGGATGACCTAAGATGGGGTGAAGGGACAGCTGCCCCAGGTGCAAAGTGTTAGAGGGCATGATCAGCAGATGCCGATGGTATGATAGTGCTGAACCAACATTCAGACATTGATGCAAATACTGTATTTATGGTCAGGGAAGAAATACTTAATTTGGGGGATTTCAACGGTAGCACCTGCTTTTTGCGTGCTGTATTTGAAACAAGCAGTTTGCTAGAGTTTATGATTTTTTTTTTTACTCCACCATTTTGTGATGATTTTTTTCTCTTCAAGTTAGAGTTGGCTGGGGTGTCCGATCTAAGAAAGCACAAGGTAGCAGATTACCTAGCTATGGCTCTGTTAGCAGGCAGGTATGGTACAATGTATTCCATATATGGCTTCAATGGTGGTGCATTCCACCACACACCCACAGTGCTGAGCTAGTGAGTAATCTCTTCTTCCTGAGGCTCATAGCTCCATCGCACATTCTCTTTCACTTAGAGTGCAGCCTTTACCTGTCATTTAATCCAGAGGGTTCATACTTGTAACAAGATATAAACCATCCCCCTCACCTCAGAATGTGTGAACCAGCATCAGCCACTAATAACCACATGTCCTTGGGTGGCTAATCTAATAAGAGGACCTCAAATCAGTTGAAGCCAGGTCATCTCAGCAATAGCCAAGGCTTCATTTCTTTGTTTCATGGAGCTGACTAAGTTAAACAACTTGGTTTGTCCTGCATTTGTATCCACATGGGAGCCTGTGAGCTGTGAAAATGTTCTTAAATTACAAGATGGGTAGTAGGCTAAGAAAAGGAATGCTCCCCTATACCAAGTGCATAGACCGGAGCAGTGATGTTTTTTAGCAATTACCTGGTTGTTCAGTTCAAACTGTGCTCAGAAAGAACAAGTCAGTCACTCACATCACACCATTTACTTGCCTGAACAACAGACCACTGCTATAATGGGTGCTGTGAAATGGGATTCAGTGTTTATCATGTCAGGTCAGGTTTCCCTAATAAACATCAGTTTCACCCAAAAACACAAGGACACCTGTTTCCTTGATTCATTTAAGAATTGTAATGAGGCAGATGTACATTGAGTGAGCAGAAAATACTGCTCCTAACAGGAGAGCAGGGATTGTTTTTCATGCAGTCATCAGAACTGTAACAATTCAGCTGTCTCTACTGCATAGAGGGATGAAACCCTAACTATTACCTAAATGGCCTAGAAAAGATTAGTAATCAGACTGGTTTAGGAGTCAACAACAGAGGGTGTGAGTGAGCAATCAGCCTGGAGCACTTATCCTGAGTGAAGATGATAACAAGGCCCACTACATGGCTGCCTCCTAGAGGAGTCAGCAGGAACAACATCCAGCAATCTGTTGGGTCAAAGCAGCCATTTTCTCCATGAGGTAGAGGTGTCATCAGAACTGATTATATGGAAAGGCCTGTCGTCATGGGACTGCAAGCATTTTTGTTGACTCCTCCTGATCCAAACTCAATGAAAGTTGTAAACTATGAAGAAATCAAGTATAAGATGACACATATACTTAGATTAGCAGAAGCATTTCAGAAAGAAATAGTAATGTAAATTAAACCAAAAGTAGATAACAATCAAGGGGCAACAAAAAGTGCCAAAACAAAAACGAAAAAATATAAAGAAAAAAGAAAGGAAAGAAAACATGAACGTTTACAATTGTAGTAGTAAGTACAGAGAAGTCCTCAGATCCACCATATGTTGATCAAGATGTGATGCATGAATGGCTAAGGAAACCCACGTTAATAATTGCAACTCAAGATATTTGCCTATGTGCACAATGGTTTGCACAGTCCATTGAAAATGTAGGAGATACAAGCTGATGAAGGCTCTGTGTTACAGAACTATAAACTGCACATCTTGTTGCTAGGTGCAACATACTCATTGCTGTGGGTTAGTATACTGAGAATCCTAACACTGCAGCAAGACTGCTGCACTGGGGATTTTGTAAACCTTACAACATACAGTTGTTTGGGAAGCACTAGAAAAGTAAAGTGAATAATTCAGTAATACAAACGCCAGCAGCATACAACCAAGTGAGTGAGGTACTGTAGCCAAAATTGCATGCGAATGATAACATTCATGTGTTCTTTCCCCTAGAATTGCCCCAGGAAGCCATTTACATTGCCAAGCAATACAAGAAAGAATGATAACTTAGTTACATGATGACCTGCTAAAATGGATTTCAAAAAACATTTCCTTACAGGGCATTACAAATTAGATTACCTCTTAGCCAATCCCAGCCTTTTAGCATTCAGTTACCATCCAATGTTTTGTCACATACAAAAGACTATATGCTGGAGCAAACAATCTAAGTGCAAATAAATGTAGTCTGGCAGTATTAGAAGTTTTAGCTTTAATGCATTGAGATGTTAAGCAGTACAATATTAGGAGAGATGACCAAAATGTCTCTTCTATAGGAAGGTTCATGCAAAGACATCTGAAAGCACTGTTAGTTGTCCCATATTCCCTCAAGGCACTAGAGAACCAAAAATTCCATCTGAGAAAATGTGTTACTCTTCTCCATTCATCTACATATCATCTGGGATCCATGAGGAGCAGGCTGTCACCTCCGCTGCCAGTTGTCAAAATTTGCAGACCTGCAGTTGAGCAAATGCATCAGCAAGTGCATTACAAATTCATTGGATGTGCTCAGTAGATGCAAGTTCATTTATAAACAGGGGAGTAAAGTCTTAGGCTGATTGAACCCGCACAGCCCTGGATGACCTTCTGGGTAAAAACCTTCTCAACAGCCTTATCATCAGACTGAAAATAAAAATACTTTTATGTTGCACATATCTTCCTACCAAATGCCCACTGCAACCAAAATGAGCACTAGTTCAAGAAAAATGATGTATTTCTTTTCCTATAATTTGACAAAATGAATGTCAGGGCTTGGAAATCCATTGTCTTTTAGAATTTGCCTACAGCACCATCCTCCCCCACCCTAACCACTGTGTCTTGTAAATGACTGTATCATGCTACTTAACACCCATGGAGGTCTGACCCCACCCTTCTATTAATCCTGACTCTGTAGTGTTTCTGAGGTCCATCAAGCAACAAATTAACCAGTGATCTGGTAATGCCTCCATAAAGCCAGTGCCCTGTAACTGAAATATGAAAGACCATGGTACTCAATAACCTGCCCAACGTTTACTATTTTGGCTAAAAAGAAAAAAAAACTAATGTAGGGGATAGGTTTTCCACCTTAACCAGTGGTAATCTAAAAGAGGAGAAAGCCATGTTTACTTCAAGTAGCAAATATCTAATGATCTTACCAGGACCTGGCAGTATTAGAACTTTTAGCTTTGAGGCATTAAGATGTTAAGCAGTGCAATATCAGGAGAGATGATCAAAATCTCTCTTCTATAGGAAGATTTGTGAAAAGACATGAGCACCCCTATCTGGTGGCATAAACCCTGAAATGCAGAAAGGGATGTCAATCTCCCTTTGCTGTACAATCAAGATATCATTTAGATAATGCACGGTGTATTGGAAGGAAGACTGCTGTACTTAATCTCACTGCAAAACTGTGCTATGTTTCTCAAAGGTGGGTCATGTCAATGATCAGCCCTTGTACAAGGTTATGTTGAAATCATAATTACCTTCAAAGTGCATGCCCAGTAGGAGCCAATAATGAAGGTATATAGGAATGACAAAAAGCTGCCTCCATATCCAGTTTTGCTAGCCAAGGTCCCTTAAACTGATGGATGATGTGTATGGCATCATCCAGCAAAGCACACTGCATTTTCACATTCTCATTATTTTATCTTCATTTGTGGAGGAGCCATATGGAAAAGCCAGTTGGTGGATTAAATAAAATTCCCTTCATTCTTTCTACATACCAAACTGACCACAAAGACTCTAAAAACTTTGGATGGGAGAAAATGGAATGGGACTGCAGTTCTCCCTTTAACAATCTCTTTGGACAACAATATCCTTAATATTGCCTCTTTACCAGCCACTGACCTTATGTTCTTACATATTGTAGCCCTGAGAGAGGCCATGTGTTTGAAGGAAAAGCCTGATGTGAAACCTTGAAAAATATCCAAAGTAACTTGTTTATCTAGGTAATCTTTTATTAAAACAGATAAAATGTAAGGTTTGTTGAGAGAATAATTCACACGGTCTCTACTGTAGGCCATTAAAGGAACTACTTCTATTGAAATATTAAAAGGCTGCCATAACTTTTCATGGCAAATTATCTACCATACCCCAGGATGTGTCATTAGTGCTATTAGGAAGGGTACTAGCCTTGCTGCTATCTTTAAACCAGCATTTAACAGTTAAATGCCTGATCCCATAGTGAGATGAAATGTGAGATGATTTTTTTGGAAATTTACAATAAGTCAACCACCAGCACTAAAAGCCTGATTAGTCTTAAAGCTAGAACCTAATTGATCTTCACCAGTACAGGCCAGTGACCTTGGTCTGTTGATCATAACGCCTAACCTAGTGTTAAAATGATGTTCTTCCCACCTGAAATGTTTGTGAACTATCAGTTTGCGTTTGACCATACCATAAGCATGCTAGACACCTTCTAAAAGAGTATGCTTTTCTGATGATTAACAATTATTTAGTAAAGGCAGAACCTGAGGAGATTTTTTTTAAGGAAACCATGTTCACTTCAAGCAGCAAATTTGTAAGGCTCTTAGCAGGGCCTTCTGTTTTGACTTGAACTAGGGGTATCCCCACCAGGTCTTACAAACCTACTACCTGGTTATCCTATAACTTAATCTTAAAATTCATGGATTAACTTCTGGCTACAAGATACGAGATGTTTTGCCCCTGGCACCTCAGAATCCATGATACTTTGGCGCTCATGTTGATCAAACCACGTCAAAAATTTCAACACTTTCCCTATGCCAACTCTTTTTTTAAAGGAATGAGGAATAGGTGAAATGACTGTCAGATCTTTTTGAGCAACAATACAACTGAATTCCACTAAACCTTGGTTCTGCTTAATTTGTCATAATCGACGCAAGCTACTCATGTTTGCAAGATCACCATTTAGTGGTAATTGAGGAAGAATGAAACTGCAAGGTTCAGGAGCAGCTGCATCGATATCACCTGTCTTAAGGCACATCACCTGTCTTAAGGCACATAACCTGTCTCAAGGCCCATCTGTAACAGGGAACGCAAACCCTTCTCCAAACTAAATGAACAATCTAGATCTACCTTCCTAATTTACAGTATCAAAAATACATATATACATAAATAAAATAAAGTAAAAATAAAATTCTGCAAATATTCATAAATTTACTGGGTCTGCCTTCCCCCAAAACTCTGATAATTCTCCTGACCTCATTACTTGGTTGAATTGGAATAGAAGTGCTGCCTTCACTTGAAGCAGCAGTATCCTTTCTTGCCTTGCTCCTCACTCTTTTTGGTGCCAGACCCTCCCCCAGTGTTGATAGTTTAGATGACTGCTGACTGTCCCCATTCAAACTAAGTTGAAGGGCCTCAATTGACTGCTCAGTACTGCACAAGTGTAAGTCTTCAAAAATGCATTAGCCTCCCAAGAGATTCAGTACCACCTTTCCTGAAACACTTGCATTGTGCCATATTTCTAAAGAACAAAAAAGATGAGGGAAAGAAATATCTGTATATCTATATCTATCTCTCTATCTATAGACATGCTTATGGTTCATTTGATTAAATGCTCATTTTATTGAAAAAAAAGAAGCAGTATATCATTTTGTCAAAACCGCACAACATTTTATCACTCAAAATATCAAATCACAAAATATTGAAAAGCTCTATCCAGCCAAAAAAAAATCCAGTATCATACTCCCCAACTATAAAAGCTAGATTGAGTGTCATCTCAATAGTGGTACTGTTAGGGAATATGTTTTTTAGTAATGTAATGTGTATGGTTGGGGTTAGGGAAGGTTAGGGTTAGTTTAGCATGCATGAGTAAATGATAATGACATCCCAGTGCATAACACAAAAATAATGACTGTGTACTGCGCCAGTGACTCATAGCAGAAATGTACAAAGTAAGAAAATAGGGTCTATATCAGAAGCTCAAATGGTTAAAAGAGCAAATGCTCTTTGATCAAGCTATAAATATCGAATGCACTAAATAGCAAAGACATGGAACAGCGATTTTTTCCCATGCCATTTGCTGCACTGTGGTGCAATTTTGGAGTTGGTATATTTAAGTAGGGGTGTGTGGGGGCATAGCCCCCCACTTTATGTTGTGTTTGCATTTGTTTTTAATTAATTTTTTTTTTTTGCAAAGCAGTGATTTTTTTCCCTGTCGAAAAAAATCGCTGTTCCGTGTCTTCGCTATTTAGTACATTCCATATTTACAGCTTGATCAAAGAGCATTCGCTCTTTTCAGCTTTTGAGCTTGTAATATAGACCCAGAAAATAGTCTTTGCTTCAAGCTTAATTTATTTTTTTCTTTGAAGAATGAAATAACTTAAATCTTGTGCTTAATTCTCAAAGTTGATAAATGTAATTGTGCCATAGAATTTAAGAAGAAAACAATTAAACAGGATACGTAAATCATATCATTGAGTAGCACACTGCAAATAAGCAGCAATACAGACTTAAAAAAACAAAATTTCACGTAGCACAAAATAAACCAAAGTATAAGAAAGCCAAAACTAGTCAGTTGGACTCTTCAGCCTATATTAAAAAAAAAAAAAAAACATCTGTTCAGTTCTTTTGTTTTTCACTTATTCAAACATCACCTGAACTAACATCAAAGTAAATCACAAATGTTTAAACAATCCATTTTTTTTGTCTTTCAAAGAGCATATGGTTGCTATTCAAAGTACTGTCCATGCAAAATTCAACAAACATTTATTTAGAGGATTAATGCATGAAGTTGCATTCAACTGTTCCATCCCCACATCGTGAGAAATGCTAAAAAAAAAAAATCAATAGCATCTACCATCACACATGTTGAGTAGTTTTGAAATTCAAATTTTGCTATAGAACTTAAAAAATATGACAAGGATTTTTAAGACGTTTTTCATTTAAAAAGTCTTCTTTTCTCCATCTCTGCTGATGATATAACAGATAGAGAAGCCAAGACGTTCCAAAATCCACAACAGAATTTAATATACTAAAACAATAAATGTAAAGCACTTTTTGTCCAGTCAGATCCCCGGACTTCTTCAGACAAAAAAACAGTACACAGACACCAAGTTTAAATACAAAAACTTTTCCCTCCATTCATTCATCTACCCAATCAAATAAAGCACATCATTTAAAGCTTATTAATGAATTAGCATTCACTACTAGTACTTAACCCTGTTTTAACCATGTACTTTAATATTCACTAACATATATCCACATTTAAATTGCCATGTTTTTTAAAAGTCACTTCATAATACTACGTTCCATATTTTAAAAACATAGATGTGTAAATACTGTTCCTAAAATATAAACACAAAATGAATTTTTAAATAGTTAAAATATCAAATTCATCTAGTGAGAATTCTCAGTTTTAAGATACAGGCAATAGAAATCACTTCATTTAAGCCTGGCTTTCTACTAGAGTCCAGTTGTAAATGCCATAATTAGGAGACTGATTCATTGTACACCAAGGAAAAAATATAAAAAGTGCTGGATTAGCACCATCATTACTTCAGGAACTGCAGTGTAGGAGATATTACCTGTACAGTGCCATACTGGCACCAAAGATATTATGGGGGCATGGAATACATTAGACACCAGTGAGGCATGTCCTAAAGTACAGAAAGGATGACCGGGATGGGAGGGAAACAGCAGACACACTGTTAAGTGCTGTAATGGCACCAATTCCAGTATAGTGATGGGGGATTGGCAAGTAGACCATGAAGGAATACATTTCCATGATGGCATCAATGTTACAGGACTGATGTTGGGGAAACCACAGGACATCAGGGATGAGTCTCCAAAGTGCCATGATGACACTAACATTACTAATGATATCTGATCTTGGCTTAGCTAGCACTTTCCTGAATTACAAATGGGCATGTTGAGCTGGAAGGGCCTTTCTAGCACAAATCGTACTCCTTGTACTATTACCTTAAAATAATTCCTCTATCCCTTTTTAATTCTTTACATTGCAGATCTAGTCAGTTTCTATTTCTAGCTTCATGAATTATTTCTAAGGTAAGTTTCCTGGCAAACAACTTTAATTCAGCTAATCAATCAACAATATCAAAATTTTCAGTAGGAAAAAAGTGAATCTTTTTAAAAAAAGCCTTGCAATCAGTGAAATAACCCTTTTGTAGCTGTAGTTGTAAAACCATACAATTAATTTACAATACCTGATTCATATATCTTTCCTCTTCCCCATTGCAAAAGCAACACTTCCCTTGCATTTTTCCATTGGTATGTTGAATTTTTGGAGAGTTCATATTATGAATCTAGTTGTTGTTGCTGGTATCTTTTTCCTTCTTTCAGTCATGATGACCTCCATAGCTAAACAACATCCAAAAATCTCATCCTTTGCATTAGGACTATCATCCTTATTTGTAGTTGTTTGACCATGTCTCTCCTAGGAACTGGTTTTGGATAGCAACCTTTTCAGCAAATTCATTTTTGTCCATCAGCAATGTCTTTTCTTTCCATTGGCTTATTTTGGCACATAATCTTTTTCAAGCACATTTTTTATAATCTTTTTCTTATGTTAAAAATAAAAGATATGATTTTATTTATACTACTAGGGATTTAATTTCTTGATCAAGTCTATCAAGTTACAGTATGTTGTGTCTAATTAATATTGCTGTAAACCCAAAGACAGTCTGGTCAGCAAGTTCTAATAATTCATAATGTGACCCAGAATCTGGCTAAAGATTGTTGGGATATTTCCACATTATTTATCCTTTGTAGCCCCTCAAGCCTTCATACAATCTTTGAAAGTACAAATTATCATTTTCTAATGCCCCTTACTTTCATAACTTTTTTCAAGGGATTTTAATTTGACTACTAAAATTTCATTCTTACAGTTGCTCATAATCTCTCTCTTACCCATTGCTATTTTTTGTTAAATCAACTGATAACTGATGTAACTGAAGTCATGGATGATGCACCATTTCCTGGATACTTATTGCAATGTGAAGTTCTGCCATTAATGCAGTCATTGATAAGACCATTGTTCACAACAGGAATTGTTTTCAGTTTGGGTTTAATTGATGCTTGCTTCGGACATGTTTGGTTCAGCAAAATAACTTTAACTTGTTTAGTTTATTAGAATCTTGCATTAATAATAAAATAAAATGTGTTAAATATGGGAAAAGTGGTTCTAGTACTTCCTTTATTTAGCTCAGCTGTACTCTTCAAATCAAGCATATTGAAAACAGTTTAACTCTTTCATCTACCCTTATCTGGATTTCATCAGAATTAACACAAAAGTAAACAGCAACTGTTTAGAAAATGAGTCAATATATGATAAAGACTGACTTCTAAGATAGCTGCGCACTGATCAACAGCTTATCTTCAGGTCCCCCAGTGTGAAAAATGAAACTGACTAATAAAAGCTATTAGTTTTAACAGATTTAGTAATATTTAGTTACTGGATAGTAAATACACTGTCTGCATGTAAGTGAAGAAGATACTTAGACAGCTTGAAAGAAAATGAATTAGAAAAGTTGAAGAGAGAACACTGACTTGGGAGAATCCTGCAGCTGTTCCGCAAAAAACAGTTCACACTTCAGCTTTGCTACAAGAAATGGCTTCCAGTAATTTAGAGGAAAAATAAATCAAAATGTGCTCACAGCTGATTAAAATAAATGAAACACTGGAGGATTATTTCAAGTCAAGTAACAAAAATTGTAGGGTTGGAGGGCAGAGCATACAGAGAAAACATGCAATTTTCTGTTGTACCAGAGAACCTGGAAGGAACAGGCTATACTGATTTTATGTAAGCACAAGTAAACAAACTGAACTGATTTTCACAGCAGGAATTGTTAATTGAAAGGATGCATCTTGTTTATGCTCTAAACCTGGCCATGAGAAAGCAACCATAAACTTTATTAGTAAAGATGAAATCATACAAGCAGAAAGAGTTGATTGTGACAACACTGTGAGAGATAGTAGAATATTTGTGAAAAATGATTATTCACTGTACACCAGGCAGAAGAGAAGCAAATTTATTCCAGGAATTTGGCAATGTCAGGAGACAGGTGTAAAATCCAAGGTGCTGTTTCCAGCTGTCTTCAAAATATTTTTTTTTTCTGGAGGATCTAAATCATTTTTTTGATGAGGAACAGGATAAGGAGGAAATAAAAAAAATTTGCCCAACAAAGGATGAGCCATCAAACAGCGAGCTACTCTGCCTCTCATTCATGTGATAATAAAGCTCATTGAGAGAATTTGCCAGTGAAACTTTTTCCAGTGTTCCAATGGAAAATGTTTGAGAGGCAGAAAAAAAGCATAAGAACTACCTAGAAGAATCAGGAGTACCTTGGACTTGAACTCAAGTCTAGTGTTGGAAGATGGAGATGAACAAAAAGCAGACCAACAACACAGAAATTACTGAATAAATGTGAGACTATAAAGCATCAATCACATTTTTGAAGTATGGCATTATAATAAAAACTGTCTGAGAATGATTGGACTTGTGTTGACTTTGTTATACATGTAGGAGGAGTGAAAGGTATTCACCCTATTTAATGTCATTAATGTTTGGAAGGACACCAAAAGGAAGAAGGGGAAAAAGGAACAGCTGTAAGTAAAACAAGTTTTGTTCTTTACTGTATTTGTATGAAGCATTTCATAATATAAATTGTGTGCTACATAGTAAAGCATTTTGAGTCTTGTATGTGATAGAGATATTAAAGTAAACAAGTACATCTGTCTTTCTTAGTTTTAATAAATGTAGGCATAACAATGTAAAAAGAGAAGAAAGGCTGAACAAAAGCATGTTCAGCTTAATGTGCTGTAATCATACAATCCTGGAATGAGTGATGGAGTGTAAAAATGTACTGATTATCATATATATATATAGAGTTTAGTCTTTTTGTTGTACTTCTGCATAAATGAATGTCTGGATTAATGCCCTTGGCATAATCTAACAACAAGTTCCTTGTGTAAGCATGTATGCTACAAACTAAGAGAACACTGAATGTAACAAAATAGTTTCCTTTCAGCAAAAAAATGCTCATTGTGAGTTGAGAAGTCAGCTATATATTTTCTTCTTATGATTCCAGGAAGACTAGATGACTACAGGTCTAGGCAATAACTTTAGACAGCTCTGGATGTTGATTGCTGAAAGAAACATAAAACTAAAAGCTACAAGGGGAAGCAGCTTAGCAAAAAAAATAAATAAATAAATTGAAATTAATGGAACTGAATGAGAGATAGCAGTTTTCCTGATACCTAAATATATCAACACGCTTAGTATAACAGTGTATAATTTAGTTTTCTTAAAGATAGCCAGTGCACTATATTTCTAATGGGTAAAAGTTAAAAAGTCTTCTGAATGCATACAAGCTGGGCTTTTTTTCACATCTGGGAGGAGAATAAATATAAGACAAGCATGGATAGCAATTGGTGTAACTAGGAGCAAATACTGCAACAGCCTTAATCATAGTTAGGTAATGCCTGTAGGTGCAGTTGTTGACTTGGTACAATTGGTCCTGTCAGGAGGGTTAAATTTCACTGTTTGAAGATTTACATAGGTTTCAGTGTTTAAGCTGAAAGGCTATGGAAGTATTCTGGTGGTGTTTTTTTGAGTGTTTTCATAAAAATAAAAAGTCTTGTAAAATATGGCATATTTCCAAATGTAAATGACAAGAAACAACTGTTAAAGTAACAACCTCACAAATCTTCATGGGTGCCTGTAACACAAAAGTGGGGAAATAGACATTTAAAAAAAACTGATATTATATATATTAAATTGGCATAATAACTTCTTATTATAATGGCAACTCTATCCATATTATTTTGGAACATGAATGGCCTCAAAGGTATAGAAAAAAAGGTAAGAGTATTGAATTAATGATACAGGAGACACACTTGGAAAGGAGTAAGCATGTGAATTTGATAAAGAAAGCATTTCTGGATGGATATTCAGCAGAATATCAGGGATGAAGAAATATAGGATTTCTTATACTAATTACTATGGGAGCTCCAATAGTGATAGAACAGTAAAAATAATGGTATGATTGTGATAGTAAGGGCCTACTGGCAAAGGAGGAGGATTATCTGATTTGTTTATATTCCACCTAAAACTGCTATTATGGAGCTTAAGAAAAGAAAATGGGATGCAAATCAGCTTTCAGTAGGGAATATTAGTTACAGGTGGGGACTAGAACTTGACTTGCAGTGGTGAAGATGTATGTTGGGGACCTAGAAGGGAATATATAACAAAAGAGAGTAATTTCTGAAGACAATTTGTTAAAATGTTTGGTATGGAAGACATGATTTTAGTAGTAGCAACCCAGAAAGAATTTACTTATTAATTCCCAAGTACAATAACTGGGCTAGACTAGACAAAAATATATATTTTACAGGAACACATGCATTAAATTGAAAGCATCAACACACAGCCAATAACTATTTCAGATTATGCAACAATAACAACTAAGACAGAAATGCAGGCTAATGAGGTAAAAATGAGACACCAATACTTCCCCACCTATCTGTTAAAAAGAGAGGATTTTAAGGAATGGGTAGTGAAAATTTCTCGAGAGTTATTAGAAAAGAGAGAAATTTCTACAGAAGTTATAGCTAATGAGTAGAATAACATAAAAGTGGAATTTAAAAATAGGGTAGAAATTAAAGAAAGAAAATGAGATATGGTTAAGAAGTAACAAAAATGTAACTGCAGAGCGCTAAACATAAGATAAAAGAGTAAATGCATAATGTGCATGAGATTTGAAAGACTGCTAAGCAAGTGTTTTTTGCTAATATCTTCAGACCATAAATTTTTTAGGGCAACTTAGGCAACAGAAAGTAGAAAGCCTTGTTGCCAAACTTAGAGAGCCTGTAACAAAACAATAGCTAGAGATCCTGTAGAGGTATTAGAGATATTTGTGGAATTTTATGAACATTTGTATAAACAAGAGAAATGCAGAAACCAAGAAAGCTCACAAATGGAAATATTTAAAGAGGACTTAAGTATGCCAAGGTTACAGGTAGATGAGGCTCAACAAGTAACAGTTAAGAAAGGAGTAGATGAAATAAAAATGGTGACATATAATCAATCTACAGGTAGGTCTCCAGGAATAGATGGTATTCCTGTGGAAGTTTTGGAGCTAAGAGGGAAGACAGTGGTAAAGACTGGAAGGTTTTGTTTAATACAATGTTAAAAGGAGGGGAAACATCAACATCCTGGAAGAAAGCTGTGGTGGCTGCAATACCTAAAAACAGTAGAGACCTATTAGACCCAGCTTTATATAGGCACATTTCAATTTTAAAACATGATTATGAGAGTGATTATGTCTATAACAGCTAAAAAAATGGCAAAGGTGTTGCGAAAATTGACAGACATGGATCAAATTGGTTTTGTGGAGAGAAGGCAGACATTTGACAACATTAATAGAACAATGATGATCCAGCAGGAAGCAGAATGTAAGAAAATGCTGCTGTTGTCAGTGGGTTATGAGACAGAGAAAGCATTTGACCGAGTAAACTGAGATTTTATGGGTGGAGCAATGGTGCATTTGCATTCCTTGATACAATAATAAGGTTAATTAGGAGGATATATGAAGGATTGGAAGCAACAATTAAAATGAAGTGTTCCTCTCTGATGCATTTTGTCTGAACAGAGGAACCAGGTAGGGATGCTCTCTTTTTCCTTTATTATTTGTATTATATTTACAGCCAGTGACAAAGAAAATAAAGGACTCATAAATTCAAAGATATAATTGGTATGGTAATCAAGAGAAGTTGTCTTTATTTGCAAACAATATTAACTTGTACTAAATAAAACTAGAAAAGGACATTTCAATTTGCTGGATATTTTCAGACAGTTTCCATGTATTTGAATTACAAAATGAATGACAGTAAAACAAAGGATATAGCTGTAAATTATGTACCCACAAATGAATTGGGTCAGCAATATTCATATTTATGGGAACAAGATAAAATGACACACTTAAAATATGGATTAAAAAGGATTCCATTATGACAGCTAAGGATATGTGGAAAGAGAGTAAACTAAAGGTAGTACAAAACTAAGAAAATGGAAGCTCTTGTTTGTGGATATGGATAACAAGATACCAGCAGTGAAAATGTTTTTAGTCCCTTTACTTTTATATATACGTCAGGCATATTTTATCATCTACAGAAGATGTAAACAGTAATTAATAAAGAGTTGAAGGATTTTATCCAGGAGGTGAAAATGGCAAGCTTCAAGTGATACAAGGTGATCCTTCCAATAGAACTAGGTGGATTCAGATTAATTGACTTGAAGAGATATTTTAGAACTATACAGTTAAAGCTCAAAAAATATAACACAAGCAGAAAGCTACAATTCAAAGTGGAAAGGGATGATGATGAAGCAGGGGGGGGGTCGGGAAATAAGGAGACAGTGGGAGTTTGGATGCCGATCCTTACGGAGTATAACAACAGCCATACAGAATAGTATTCTAAGAACTAAACCGACATGAGAATGTAGAAAGGAGATTTTGCTGCTAGAGATGACTGCAGTCAGGGGTACAGAGAATTAACAAGACAGGGCTGGATATTACTGGAGAAAACTGGCAAAGGAATCAAGGTATTGACAGCAAATAACTAGAAAGGGAAAGCTAATAATATAGGAAAAGGCCACACAGACATTTGGACTACAGACTAGAGACTGCCTTCCCTATCAGGGACTGATATCAAAGTATATGCAAAAAGAAAGGTATAGGGGGATCCTCAGTGAAACACCAGTTCTTGTAGAGTTTTTAGCTGAATCTAGAACAGAAGCTGCTGTTAAAAAAGGGATAATTAGTAGGGCATATACAATATTGCACAATACCTATAGGAACCAACCAGAGGAGGATAGAAAAGATTGGGAAGAGAGTGAGACTGGAAAACAATACCTATAGGAACCAATCAGAGAAGCTTAGAAAAGATTGGGAATAAAGATATTGGATAACAATTCATAAGAAAACAATAGGAAGACATATGTGTGTCTCCCAAATATGCAAAACAAATCTAAACGATTTAAGATTTTTGCGTATAAGTGTTTGCATAGGTATTTTTATACCCCAAGTAGACTACAAAGAAATTTTCTTCAGGTAGATGGGAAATATTGGAGGTGTGATGGGAAAGAATGAAGTAACTGGGAACACAGGTTTTGGGAGTATAATGAGTTGGCAGAGTTTAAAAATTAGGAACCAAACAAATAATAATGCCAAGGAGGATTTCGTATTGGTTGAATGCAAAACTTAATTGATAGTTGAGTGCTTTTGTCCCTCTAAAGAGACTTCATCAGAATAAAATACGCTTTAAAAAACACTTATATAGCAGTTTACAATCTTTTATTTGGTTAATTAATAAATGAATGTTAAAAATAACATTCTGTTCTTTTTAAAGTTACAGTAAACTCTTCATAAAATGTCCTACAACTAACCCTTATTCTTTTAACTACTTACAAGATTATCTCATGTATATTATAACATTTGTTGTTAAATTGTCAGTATATCATATACTATTTAAAAATCTTTTGTAACAAAAAATAACCATTTATAATTAATTAGCCTTTGTGTGCAAAACTGTTGCAATAGATGTATGTTCATTCAACCCTGGTGGGAAAGTAGTTCCTAACCTAAACTGCCAGATCAATTAATGGATTCCTAAACAGCTTTTACAATGTCCCCCTCATGGATTAAGAGTAATATGTTCCAAAATATTGAAAGTTAATTTCTTAAAGGAGGTGTAAATTATGGAATGTTTATACAGCGCACTATTTTCTTTTTTTATTAGCAGTATCATAATTACGATCACGAATACATGTTTTAAAAGCACTCTCCGTTTTACCATCATAAAATGCTGTGCATTCAAAACATTTTGTCAAATAAACCAGTCTTTGAGTGGTGCAGTTCCCTTTCTGGAAAGTCACTGTTTCTTAAAATGTTATCAAGTACCAGAGTTTGGTCAAATGTAATATATATATATATATATATATATATATATATATATATATATATATTTTTATATATATATATATATATATATACATTGCTTGCAACATCCACAAAGTGTATTGCCCATGTGTGTTGCTGAGGACACATTTTGTTTATTTTCCATTAACTTTTTAAAATTAGGAGCTGTCTTGAATATAAAGTAAGTTCAGGCCCCAAAATATTAATAAGACATAAAATAACTTTAAAAATACTCAAACTTTTTTTAACTAGCTCTTTAATTTTGTTAGAAGAATTATGCACTGAACAATATATGCTTTCACATATTTTGCCTCTCACTGCTCAGTATGAGTAACTGATAAACAATTTCCTAATAGTGGCTTGTATCCCCCCATTCATTGTATATTTCCTTGACAAGGGCAATTACAAAATTACTGGGGTATCCTCTAACCATAAACATTTCCCTCAATGTTTCCATTTCTCCCTATACCTCCTCATATTCAGATGTCATTCTAGCAATCCTGATGGTTTGTCCTTTCACTAAACTTTTCTTCTGTGAAAAGGGTGACAACTAGTGCAGTGTAAATAGAAATTACAAAAAGTGTTTTTTCTGTAGACATTAGACTTAAACCAGGATGCTGCATGGGATATGAGTGTATTAAGGTAATTTATCTTCTCTTTACTCCACGTGTAAGTGAACTTCAAAAAATCGGTAGTCTTGTTCAACTATTCGAAAAACAAATGGATTTCTTCTACCTCTCCATCCCATAAAATAAAGATGTCATCAAGAAATCTGAGATACAAGTAAAGGCTTCTAGAATAAACATTTTGAAATACATGCTAGGTTTTACATTCTAACAGCACCAAATTTGCAAAAAATAAGGGTGCAAGTTCCCATAGCCACTACTCTAATTTGTTGAAAGAACTCTTGCTCAAAACAAATACTATTGTCTAAAACTAGTGAGGTCAAGTCAACAATAAGGTTAATTTTTTTCAATGGATAAATAGCATGAAAAAAGTCTAAACACTTCTTTTTTGGAATGACCGTAAATAAGTCTGGCACATCAATAGTCACAAATATGAGATTTTTATTCCACCTATTAGTTTTCAAATGACCCAGAAATCCAAAGAGTCCTTAATAAAATGTGGTACTGCATCATAAATAAGCTTAGGACACCTATCAATTAAGACAGCCAAAGGATATGTAAGGAATTTATAACAATAGATTTGCTATGAGTTTTGATGGTTTGGTAATGGGACATGTTGTTCCATTTCTGGATGTAGTTTTAGATATTTCTGATGGTATGAATATTATTACTTCGATTAATAGAAAATTTGAAGGTACTAATCATTATTTACATGGTACTAGTGGCCATCCTCTCCTCATACCCTGGATGCACTACCTTATGGTGAAATGTTACGTACTTATAGATTATGTGGGAGACCTGATATTTTTCAGCAAGAAATGAATTGTTTGGTGGAGTCTTTTATGAATAGAGGGTATAATAAAGACACTTTGAATAGATGTTTTGACAAGTTGGTTAAAAGGATTGAGCCTGTTGATGTCGAAAATAATCATTATGATAATAATATGGTTAAATATGATAATGGCAGAGAGTATAAGGAAAATATGTATTTTGTGACTACCTATGGATGTTTTACTTTTCAATTTCTTGATATAGTTAAACAATTTTGGTCTTATTTACACTCTTGGAAAAGCGTTCAACAATGGCTGAATGTTAATCTAAAATTTTCTTTCCGGAGAGGTAGAAATATAAAAATTTTTTTAGTGAGAAGTAAATTTAGTATACCTCCTTCTCAGTTTTATAAAGAACCATGTAAAACTGGCACCTTTTCTTGTGGAAGGTGCAAAGCCTGCAAATATATTGTATCTTGTTTTCCTTTTATCAATGATGTTAAGTTTATGTTTCTGTTAAGCAGTTTTGTTGTAATACAGTAGGGGTCATTTATGCTCTCTGTTGTCCATGTAATATTTATTACATAGGCGAAACAAAAAGAGCTTTTAAACTGAGACTGTTGGAGCACATAAGGGACATTAACAATGGCAATATAGAAAGCCCTGTGGCTCTGCACTTTTTAGAATTCCATAATAAAAGTAGTGTAGGTTTAAAAGCTACTATTTTAGAACAAGTTAAGCTATCTTTGTACTGTCATGAGGATGTTAAAACTGTTTTATTACAAAAAGAAGCTTTATTCATTTTAAAGTATAAAACTATGTCTCCTTATGGGCTTAATGAAGAGTTCAATTGGAGAGCATTGCTTCATTAATTATTTAATTGTTTGATTGGTTAATTGTTTCTGTTATAAAAGAATGGGTGCTTGTACACATTTTTATTCTCCTTGAAGGCTTTGGCCGAGACGTCAGAGATTTTATTAAAACAAAGATTTGCTGGATACTGTGTTTGTTGTTTAGGCCAAAGGATATGTCTTTGACCCTTGTACTGAATCAACAGGTCTAAAAAGAGGTCTAATTATGTCTTTATGAATTTTTTAATTTTCATAATACCAAAAATTGTGGGTATAACTGGTTTCAAGTTTACTAAAAAATCGTATGTCTCGACATCTATTCATTGGTTTAAGACATATTGTTCCAAATATTACTCTATTCTAAGATAAGCGACATCAATTTGGTTTTTAGACACCAGAGTTTAAGTTTATGTGTTGTGTAAAATGTCCAGCATTACACTGGAGTAATCTTGTGTATCACTGCAAGTCAGTTTCACCCCCTTTATCGGATTTTATAATATGCACAGTTTTATTATTCCATAGTTTGTTAAAACTTCTTTTTCTCCCCTAGTAAGGCTGTGAAATATTCATTTATTGTTGTAACATGTTTTGTAAATGTCCTCCATCACTGCTTTTTCAAAAATGTTAATAACTGAATGTAGGGAAAGGCTAAAAGCACTAAGTTTTTTAGATGTATTTCCACAGCTAATTTGTCATAAAAATTATATTTAAATTGAGTTTTCTTGTGAATAATTTCAACTCTGTCTGGGAACCTGCAAGATCAATATTCTTGGTAGGAACAAATATTTAAACCAAAGAAAAATATTCTCTGATAATAGGCTTAGTGGTATAGTTGTAAATATTGTAGCCTCCCTATGTACTGATAATACCTTCTGGACCTTTGTTAATATCTCTTCTCCCCACTGTCCTCTTGGGATAACCTTTGTGTGGTGATCTATGTGGGGATTTCTGTAAGTTTGGACCCAAATTCAATATGTGTTTGGAGTGACTTGCCTCTCTCACTGATTGTCTCAAATTCTGAAAATCCTGGGGCTCGTCTGAAAAAGTGTTCATATCCACGATAGCTGTAAATTGTTTTGCCCCTCCTTCCATCCACCTAACTTCTATTGATATGTGTGGTTCAGAATCAGAAAAATGAACTCTTTTTTCAAAATTAGAAGAAACCAGGTGTGCTATGGGATAAGCTTCCTTTTTTTATACTGCTTAATATTCCACTCAAGTTTTCTTCTTTTTTTTCTAGACTATGTTGTTATATTTTCTATCAACCTTTAATAAAACTGCCTCATATAAATTAGAATAGTGCCCAAACACCGAATCATATAAAATCTGTTGATGAAGTGCCTCAATGTCTTGACACAAAGTTCCTAAATGTAATGCATTATACTTTATAATCTTATGCATAAATCAAAATCATGTTTATCAAACAGATTAATAAAATTGTTACGCATCTCTTTGTGATATAATAAACCAAAAGAAAAGTTATATACTCTAAAACATTGAAGAACTATGTCCACATTAAGACATTGTCTGAGATAACTGTTTTCTATTTATAATCTTTTAAGTTTCAGTAACCTCTTTTCAAACTGAAATATTAAATCTCTCAAAGAACCTGTACCGTAATCAAAATCTAAACCAACTGCATTTGAAGTAATGAAAACTGTATCAGTGGAATTTTTAAAAAAGGGTAAGAGAAAATTTCATAAAAAGGTGGAAATTGTGGGAACAATACACACAAAATAATATTTTCGAGGAGGAGTGAGGTTTAAGGGAAAGCTGGAATTGGTTAATTTATGGGATTGATTACAATTAAATGAAAGAATATATGTGATGTATAATGTTTGCAACTGAAAATATGTTAATATGTTTTTTCTTTTATATTAATGTGTATTACCTATGTTTTAAGTGATAGTTCAATAAAGGTGTTAAATATATATATATATATATATATATATATATATATATATATATATATATATGTATATATACAGTGGCGGCTTGTGATATCGGACTGCAGCCCTCCCAGCTGTGAAACACAATGGTACAGTCCTACAGTACTAGGAATCCTCCATACAAAGTGAATCCAGACTGCTGCCTTTCCAGTCCAGATTCAGGAAGAAGGAAGCAGACTGCCGATTCCCCAGAAGAATGGGATTGGACTGCAGAGTCAGCAGTCTTTAAACAAGCCAAGAAACCAGACATGTGCATTCCAAGCCAAGAACTGGAAGTGTGCATTCTGGCTCGAACGCAGGAGAGGAGAAAGCTGAATGAAGCTGTAAGCTGTGAATTTATTTATTGCAGGAGAAATGGCAGATTTATTTACTGCAGAAGAAAGCTGTGGATTTATTTATTGCAGGGGCTAAGTACAGAGACTGAAACAGAAACAGAATGCAAGTACCATACCATACAGATTTATTGCAGGAGAAACAGTGGAGTGCAGGTACAGAGAAGTGTGTGTGCGGTGAATTTATTTATTGCAGGAGAAACAGCAGATTTATTTACTGCAGAAGAAAGCTGTGTATGTATTTATTGCAGGGGCAAAGTACAGAGACTGAAACAGAGTGCAAGTACAGATTTATTGCAGGAGAAACAGCTGTGTGTGTGTGTGTGTGTGTGTGTGTGTGTGTGTGTGTGTGTGTGTGTGTGTGTAAAACAGCCCTCTTCATATCTGGTGGTGGGTAGAGAATACCTCAGGCTTGAACCCTGTACTTTAGAGTCAGGTAGCAAAAGCCTGAATTCCCTACCCATCACCATATGTGACAACTCTGCAGACTTTTGCCTCATATTTTTCTTCTGTTCCTCATAAAATCTGTGTTTTTTGGAATGGATGTAGTTGAATAAACAGTTGTTGATGGTATAGTGGTGCAGTGGTAGCATTGCTGACTCACAGCTAGAGGTTTTCTGGTTTGATTCGTGCCTTCTGTGTGGAGTCTGCATGTCCTCCCTGTGTTTGTATGGGTGTGCTCTGGTGTCCTCCCATGTTACAAAGACGTGTATGGAGTGTTTCTCCCTGAGCCTCTGCTGAAAATTGCCTTTTGTTCCAAGTCAGACTCTCCTGGTTAACAAATGTTAAATTAATAAATGACAGACATTTCAATCTCAGACTTCATATTCTTCAGAAGGTACACGGTAAAACAAAACATTTCATTCTACCAATTTTCTAAGTTTATAAGATTAATATTTGAAATTTGTCCCTATTTTTGGGACTGTATCCCCCCCCCCCATTATTGGCTTCGTCCAGGTTTTTTTGCTAAGGTTGACAGCTATGATGAGAACTGAATTCACTGAATATGTTTGGGGGCTGCCTGCATTCCCCCGTTATTGGCTTTGTTCAGGTGTTTTGTGCTAATAGGTTGACAGCTATGGTGAGAACTGACTTCACTAAATAGTAGCCATTTAAGTTTCAGTCTTCCTCTCTTTAAGCAAACACCTGATTTGGCATAGTGGTATGTTGCTTTTACTGTATTGCACGAGGTCCAGGGTTCAAGACATACCAGTGAAATGTATGGTAATAACACAGTATTTTATTCTAGCAATTTTCCAAGATTATACAAGCAATGTTTAAAATGTGTCCCTGGTTTTTGGGCTTTTGCCCCCCCCCCAATAAATTTTGGCTTTTTCCAGATTTCTTGTGCTGCAAAGTTGAGAGATACAGCTGAGTGTCTAGTATATGTTACAAGGAGCTGAGAGCTGCAGGGAAGAGAAGTTTAGTGCTGCCTATGCTGAGTCTGCTTGGATTGTTAATAGCACAGCAGGTAGCGTACTTGCTTTTGATGCAGAAGGCTGTGGGTTCTACTCCCACAGTATGTAGATGCATTGCTGATACTGTAATGTGTTTGTTAGAAAAATATGTATTAATGTGTGTATTAGTAATATGCTTAGTGCATTCAGAGTCTAAAAGAGTTAACACATTTATTCTGTTTCATACTGCATAAATTTGTGCAAACTGCAGTTGCTTTCTGACCTTGTATTGTCAGCTAAATATTGCTTGTGCCTTGGAAATTTACTGAGAAGCAGATGATTTCAGCTTGAGTTAGGAAAATAATGAATAGAACAATACTGCTTATATGAAACTCAGACAAGAAGTTCCGCTGTGCCATGAGAACATACATAGCTGTAGAAGTAACAGATAATTAGGACAAAGCCTGCTTGAAAATATGAACTGCAATCAGCATTTGCTTGTATTTGTATTAGAAAAGTACCTTGAAAAGTAACAGTGTACAATAGACGCTTGTAAATGGATTAATAGTCACCAAGGCCAGGTTGTTTTTCTGAAAAGTTTCTCACAAATCTAGTCATGTCAGCAGAAAATCTGAAGTAACACCTGCTGTAGTACAATGCTTAAAGTTGTGTTTGATTACGTCAGCTTAGAAGGCCATGTCTTGTAAAACACTATAAGAATGAACATACTTCCTGTTAGTAGTTAGACAAATCCTTGTATTTGCATGTTTTTGTCTCCTTGCTGCAAGTAAATTAAAGTGCCTTAACTGAACCTTACGTGTATTGGTCTTTGAAGTTTTTTCCTTTGACGGTGTTATAAAGGGGGTAAAAGCTACAGTCCTTTTTGGTGAAGATACCTAGTAATTATGAATCAGTTATCAGTTTGCCAATCATCCCCTATTGCAATATTACTAACTTATTTTTTTTTTTAATTTAACATAGGTAATTTATTTCTCAAGGGCAACAGATACTTCATTTGTAGATGAAACAATGAAATATAAAGTTGTTTGCTAGTAGCAATCTCTTCATTAGTTACAGATCTCTTTAATGTAGAATTATTTAGATGACTTTGACTTCTTCAGAGATTGTGCATATTTACTGATACTGGTGGATTGTAGAAGTATGAGTATACTTTTATGATGGATATGTTCTGAATTGGGCAGTTTTGTCATTATTGGTACATGCATTTTGTTTCACTCTTTACTAGAAAAATGTTCAAAACAAATTAAAATGCCTTCTAGCTGTATTATACAAGGAATATTATTTAATACAATCAGGAAGGTGTATCAAAGAATGTATGCATGTTTCATGTGCAAGGAGCCTATGATTTAAAAACGGCCCAAAGTTAATCTTTATCTGCCACTGGCAAAATATATTTTCTTTGAATGTGGCTTTCAATGCTGTTTCAATGAATGTGAGTTTCAAGGGCAGAGAAGTTTTAATACTAAGTATTTTCATTGTGAAACTGAATTGCTTTGTTTAGCAGATTGTCTATTAGTGTTTGTGTTGTAAAATGCAAAATAAAACCTTCAAATGAAATCCAAATCATCACAGAAGTAAATCAATTTGTACATTACAGTGTTTATGGTAAATGGGGCAAAATAGCCAAGTAATGGGACATTGGAATAACTGCAGGGGAGAGGCTCCATTTGACAATGAATTTGTGAGGGGGAAGGGAGGCAAACTCAGAGACAGCCCCAGCTGAACTATAACTCTCAACTGTCCAGATTTTTGCAAAATGAATACATTTTGCTTTTTATTTTTGGTTTCTGCCTCATAAAATGTGTGGTTGTCTGGCAAATCATTTAGGAATGACATCACTAAATAATGACAGCCTTCATAACCTTCAGAAAAATGCATGCTAAGCAAGACCTGTTATTCTATCAACTAAGTTTATACAAGAGGAATTTTTAGTACTGTTTGTATGTTCCCCCAATATATTTGGCCTTGTCCAGATTTCCTGCATTAAGAGGTTAAGAGATACGTGCAAATAAATTGCTTTATAGAATGAGGAATATCCAAACCTCTCAACTGTCCCCGATTTTGGCTCAAAATGTTGCTCTCCCCCTAATAATCCCTCCGTAAAATGGCAATTTTGGAAGAAAATGGAGGGTTTACAATTATAAGCAACTGCAATGATTAGAGTTATAGATTACTTTTATTTCAGAAATGCATGTAGATTTTTATTTTGTCAGCTGCTCAAGTTAACAGTGCTAATATTAAAAAAGTGCCCCTTTTTTGACGGGTTCCCAGCTGTATTGTGTGGCAATTTTATATTTTTGCATCACATTTTTGGTCTGTTTTTTCATAAAACTGTGTTTTTTCTGGCAAATTAGTGGCAAATCATTAAAGATTGAAGTTAGGAAATAATGAGGGATATTTGAGTTTCAGATTTCATTCCCTTCAGAAAATGCATACTAATGCAAGACCTACTACTATTCTATTATCTTTCTAAGTTTATAAGAGCAATATTTAAAAATTGTCCTTACCTTTGGGCCTTTGTCCCACTACTATGTATGGTTTTGTCCAGATTTGTTGCTCTGAGGTTGAGAGGTATGACAAATGTGTCAGAGCCATCATCGCCAGCCAGAGACATTTCAAATTGTGACATACTTGTCGCACCACACTCACCCATGAAGTGACTCTGCACGTGTCCAAGAAAGGCAAGGAGCAGTTATGCAGTGTAAGTGTGCAGGGTATTCCCCCATCCAAGGTAGACACAAGTACAACAGTGGCTTTTCATCTGTCCTTGATTTTGCAGAATGTTCTGGTTTTCTGACATATTTTTATACTGTTGATTTATGCTTCTTGTTATTTAGAAAATGCATGCTATTGCAGTGCTTTGTTGTTCTGTGTTTAAGTAGTAATGCTTTAATGGCCATCAGATAAGCTTGTCTGAGATTGTAAGATGCAAGTAAGCATACTGTTAAAGAATTACCAACACTGAAAGCCTTTTTGTTGTTGCCATGCAGAGAATATTTACATAACTAGATAACATATAAGCCTTAGATATTGAAATGCATATGACAAGTATTTGTAATAAAGTACAGTATTACATTATTTTCAGAAGCTCATTCCATTTGTTGGAGACTTGCAGCCATCTTTGCAGGCTTTATCCATAAACTAAACAGCATGCCAATCTATCATGTGTGGTCCATATCTTGTGCAGTAATCCTTTAATCAATTTATCTTGAGTTTCTTTCTTGTTTGCTGTTCATTTTTTACTTTGATCATGTTTTCCCCATGAAACAAGTAAATATTTGTCAGGCAGCAGGACTTTTTTGGATAAGAAACATTTTTACAAGTGAGAGTATCACAGAGATTGCTACTTTCAGCATGTTACTTGGTACGTTTATAAAGCTGAATATAAATTATAATTAGAACTGCAGTGCAAGGAGAAGTGGTTTGAGTTGAGTGCTGCTTGTTTTTTTTTTATATACTTGATTTTGACTGGCATTCCAGTAATGTATTTAAAAAGTTATTTATTTTATCATGCCTCACAACCTTTTTCTTTCCATCTAGATATTAACTAAGCTGTCATTCAGCCAATGGATTGAAATATGTTTTTCTTCTACACTTCATTTTGTCTTGATCGGACATTTGTAATGATGGTTTGGCACCCAGGGCAGCCGTATTTAATTAAAGTTCCAGTTGTTGTGGTTTTGAGCATAGCCCTGCCCCTTTCTGGTTGACCACACCCCTTCCCATTGGCCCCACCCATTCAGCTGTCTCCTGCAGCCCCTCTTTGATTTGAAGTTACCAGCCGCCACTGTATATATATATATATATATATATATATATATATATATATAATAAACATCAGCCAAACAGAAAATGAAAAAAATAATAATTTACTTTTTAATCTAAATTTTTTATGCATTCAACTAATCCCAAAAACCCTACTTTTACTAAACTTTATAGCAGTTCTCATTATATATAATATCTTTGCATGATCATAATATATTACATTCTTATAATTTAATTGCTTTGAATTTTACAGTACTTGTAGATACTAAATCATTCATACCAGGTAACTCAGTTTCATTCAACAGAAATTGCAAAAATAACAATGCACTCTAACTTTGTTTCCCAGCTTCCACCTGTTACAATAAATGGAATTTCATCTAAAAAAAAAAAAAACGTCTTAAATTTTGGACAAAGGGATATATGTCATTATTGTAGGTGTTCTTACCCAGCCTAACGTCGCATTTGACCATGATTGTCTCTGGATGATGAGTACTGTTTGGAAAAAGGTTTGGCGGCTACACTTACAAAGCAAGAAGAATATGGAGATGTGATTTAGAAACATACTGAATGGTACTGTATAGATATTTTCTTCCTATATGTCCTTATTGGATGTTAGCAAAAATGTCACCAAGTTAATGTTTTGCTTATTTATCATGATCTGTGAGGTTTGATCTTTGCTTAGTCCCCTCAATATAGCATTAACTCTGTTACACAGAAAACAGATTTTCTGTGCATCTCACCTTAAAGTATCTATCTTATATATGCATTGAAAAAAAGCAAAACTTCTGTGGAAATACTGTGTATAGCCTTACCTGGTATTGTAAAAGCTACCAAGGAAAGAAAACCTGATGTGCAATTTAACAGAATGTATGTAATCTTTGTGATCATATCAACCTGTATCTTGGTGGATAAAATGGATCTCATCAATTTTTTTTTTCAAATTTGCCTGCAACATTCTACTTTGGAACTTCTTTACTTTAGTGCTGAGGTCACAAAGACTAAGGACTACTGTATCTTTATTGCTTCATCTTTCTTCATGTGAAGGCCAGCTCAATCATGGAATGGTTAGACTAAGTAAGTAAGGTGTTGCAGTTGCATGATGTTTAGCCTTCCCCAACAATAAACTTCTTTGAGGGTGTGCGTGTGCGCGTCCACATATCTGTGTGTGTGTATGTGTGTGTGTGTGTGTGTGTGTGTGTGTGTGTGTGTGTGTGTGTGTGTGTGTGTGTGTGTGTGTGTAACTTCAGTTGTGATAGGTCATGATTTGAAAGATAACAATCAGATTTAATTGTAGGCTGTATTAGAAGCAGCAAACAGTGTTTTTTTTCCATTCTCATTACATTTTTTGATAAATTATTAGCATGTATTAGGCCCACGTAGCTGAGGTCAGCCAAAACAGAAAAGAATCTCTGTCATAAATTCACCATGGATAGTTGAAAATCTATATTTAATGTAATGGAACAATCTAAAAATACATCATGTTGAGGGCTTTCTTCCCAAAAACTTGTGACTTCATCAGAACACTCAAACCATTTCTTCAAATCTCGTTTAAATAGTCAAGCAGTATACCAAAAATATAATCCAAAAGCTGATTAATTGACTGTCTTAAATGTATAGTAACCTAAGCCAGTAACAGCATTTGAATAAACATTAGATCGATATTAAAACCTCATTATATAAAACTTGTGAAAATAATAATGTATTCTTAAGAACTAGCTAGACAGAAATATGTTCATTCAAGCCAGGTTTAACTGTAAGGTCCAATCTTTTTTAAGATTTACATAGAAAAACAGTGTTCAAACTACTCACTATCTTGATGTACTCTTGACTACAGGGGACAACCATTTTGCCTTTTGCATATATAGGAAAGAAACCTTCTCCAGCTCATATTTGTACTACAACAGCAGTCACCCCTGGTATTTTAAGAAAGGCCTTGTTAAGTGTCAGTATATTAGTGGTGCTAGAATGGTTTCGGATGACAAAATGTTTCTACAGGAAATTGAAATTATGCGAAATATGTTTATTGGGAAGTGTTATCCACTTGATCTTCTGAAGAAATTTAGAAGTGAAGTAATTGAGAATCGGGACATGAGAATAGGGGCACCAAATATCCCCCAATTGTATGGAAACCGATTAATGTTGGAGAGCAGGACCTTTTGCCTTTAAATGATGCTCCAAGAAGAATATGTTTCAAAATGCTATGGCTATGAGGTTTAACAAAACCAGTAGGCAGGTAAAAAACATTATTGCTAATAATCAGTCCATCTTTAAAATGCAAGAAGAAGTGTTTAAATCTGTGTGGGTTACCCCACCATTTAAATACAAGGTGGACACCTGCAAATGGATAAATGCAAATGGAGATCAGTTGCATGACTGCTGAATCATACACCAATGCACTGTACAAACATGTACACAAATGCATGGATCTCACCATACCCAATAGAACTAAGACATTCTCTTCCAAAAAAAGGAAGCCAATTTGGTGGTCCCCTGCCATAAACAAACTCTACAACAGAAGGAGGAAACTGATGCAGAATTAGGTGAAGTCCCAAGATTGGAAAAACTGCCTTATCAGCCTCAACAAAATGCTGAGATATCCCATCAAATCCTCTAAAGCTAGCTATGAAAACAGAATTGCAGCAGATAGTAAAGAACCACAAGGCCTTTCATATTTATGTAAAGAATCTCAACGGCAATGCCCAGATTTGCTCTGAGTTACTGCACAATGGTACCTCCTATACCAAGCCAACAGATATTGCCAATATACTGGCCGACAGATTCACTGCCAACTTTACCCCTCTCTCCCTGCCAAGGGACCAGTCACAATACAAGTAGATTGTCAGGCACCCATTATTTCTTCTGCACAGGTTAAAACAGCACTGTCCAAGGCCAAGCATACAGCTTCTATGGGACCTGACAATATCCCAGGCTGTGTTCTACATGAACTATAGAGGGAACTGGCACCTCACATGTGTGCCCTGTTCAATCACAGTCTCAACTCAGGCTTTCTCCCTACTGAATGGCGCAGTACTACAGTCATCCCTCTTCACAAAGGAGGAGTGACTATAGACCCTGGGAACTGAAGTGATCCTTGGAGTGAATTTTCTATTTCCCATCCACTCATCAAGATTTCTCTTGAAGAGGGTCAGTGAGGTGCTCTGCTTGACATGTATGGGAAGTCTGTTCCATAGCATGGGCAGTCTCTGGGTTATGAACCTGCCTCTCCATCATGTTCTATTAATTCTGGTAATGAGGTTGAGGTCTCTGGACTGTGTGGTGTGGAGGAATTGGGATTTCTTTAGATGTAGCATTTCTAACAGAGTTGGGTCAGACATGGCTTTGTAATTCAAGCAGAGATTGCCTCTAAGTAGGCGATATGAGACAGAGAATAGTTGGAGTTTTTTGAGTCTGTCCATATAGGACAAGTGTTTAAGTCCTAAGATCCTCTTTGTGAGGTACTTTTGGGACCTCTCCAGTTGTTGAAGGTGTCTAGTGAGGTACATGCATTGTACTCGATGACTGGCCTAATGAGGCCTTTGAAGACAGTTCCACCCAATGCTAGAGGCAGATATTGGGAGAAAAAATTGGAATATAGGGAACTGCTCTGGAAAATAAGATTGGACACAACAGTTGGTTTGAATGATCATATTTCTATCCAGCCAGTTTTTAAGATGAGAACAGCTAAACTCTGAGAAAGTTTGTAAAAAAGGTATAAACCAAATATACAAACTACCAATGATATATATTATGTTATTTACACTCTTTTTATATGTATTTTATATTTTTTAATAGTTTTATATTCACAAGTTTTATATAATAAGGTTTTAATATCATTCTAATCTTTATTCAAGTGCTGTTACAGGCTTAGGCTAATATAACTTTTAAACAATCAATTAATCAGCTGTTGGGTTATTTTTTTAGTACACTGCTTGACTATTTAAATGAGATTTGAAACAATAATTTGAATGTTCTCATGAAGTCCCAAGTTTTGGGGATGAAAGTGCTCAACATGACGTATCTTTAGTTTGTTCCTTTACATTAAATATAGATTTTCGGCTTTCCTTGGTGGATTTATTACATATTCGGAAGAGAGATTCAAGTCCACTTTGGCTGGCCTGGACTATGTGGACCTAATACAGGTTAATGGTGTTGCTTTTGTTTGCATGGCATCACATTTTTTTAATATGAGTTTTTTTATAAATTCAAAGATTTTTTAACAAATGTTTTCAGTGTCAGAATTAGTCAGAACCCTAGGGCTACCCTGGGCACTGCCAACATATTTCTCTTTACTTAAAACTCTAAACCTATAACTCATTTTCATTAGAAAATTGAAAGAAGCATACTTCTGAAGATGTTAGATTTTAGAATAAAAGTCACCTGCAATATTAGAGGGTCCCTTTATCTGTTTAAATTACATTTGTCCCTTATGTTCATATGGGCATGCCAATACTTGCTTTGCCTTCCTTCTAGGAATTATAAACAATTTCCTAGCTGTTCTTAAGATGAGAATACTTACATATTCAGTGGTAAAGATATGCTCTCACTGCTTTGAGCTGACAATGAGCACCCTGTTACAGCTACCTAGAGAGCTTGAAACACTTACGCTCTTGTATGTGGCAAATAATTTCACTAAAAATGATTTGTATATAAGAAAGATGTGAAAGTTTCTTTTGGTCTTAAAAAAAAACAGTGAACAAATAAACAGAATTTGCAGCTGCAGACATTTACTTGTAAGTAGTAAAACTTTCCCTGCAAGGTCAGCCTAGCTTACAGCAATTATTTTTTCTTATTGCTGCAACCAAAATCCTGATGCAATTTCATGCTTTACTAACCAAGGATTCAGAAATGTGTGAATGACCCATCAGACTCATCTGACAACACATACTCAAACTTCACAACCATCCAGTCAATGTCATCATTAACTGAATCTCCTTCAGGAAATGAAAGATGGCGACTCAAAGGGAATTCACCTGGCTTCTTCTTGGACACTGAGCCCATTGAAGATATCCTATATTTCTCAAATGGTGGCACTGAGAATGGACCCATTATATGGGCTGCCTGAATTTCCTTATCTAACAACCTCTGTATTATCACTTCCTGACCTTTTGCAGGTTGTATTTACAATGTACCTTACCAGATCCCACCACGCCAGGTTGAAAAAAAAAAAACTTTGCAATACCTGCTGTAAGTTACCTGACTATAACCTGATCTGGGAAACTTTACACTGAGATTACAAAGTCTCTATATTAATATTGGAGTGAGTTGGATCATTTCCTGCACCCCGCACCCAAGGGCAATGCTCCTCTGGGATCCTTATAGTTGGCCTGATACGTCATACAGAATGCTTCTTCCCCTTAGAAATTCTTGCATGGCTGGTGGGGCACAGCCTACTTGGCCACTTTGTAAAAAGTATGCTGAGAATAAAAATAGAGTGGTACAATAACCAGAAACTACTAAAAAAACAAAAAAGTACCGAAACTAACACAGCTGAAGGTAAAACAAAAAACTTTAATGCACACAAAATAGAGTAAGCACTATCACAGCGTGCTCTCACCGTATCATCAGACTGTTCTCAACTAGTAACAAAAGAACTTAAATAGCTTAAGTTAATTAGTCAATTAAGGCACTAATAAAAGCATCAATTATCTCAAAGAAAAATGTCACAACTGAAAAACAGGCAAATGAAACATATAAAAAGCATAAAAAATATATACAAAAGACAATCCTATACTTAGTGTTTGAGAGGTCTAGCTTTTAAAAAAGGCTTAAGAGAGACAACTTCATTAAGACCCGGTGTCTTATCAGCATTAAGATACAGGATCCATTTTTGCTCTGCAAATTCTGTGTGATTCCTAAGGTCTCCCCCTCTTAGACTCTCAGGAATGATCTCTAGCACAAGAAATTTTAAATTGCCCTCAAGCATGGAACCTACAGAGGCTTATGGTACACAGGGTGCTGACAGCTACGATCCACCAGCTCTAATGAGCTACTTGAACATTTTCCCACAGTGGGAAGATATGTGACTATCTGTCCTGTTTGCCTTCAGACCCCCTTAAGCCTTTTCATTACCATTAATTAAAATATACTATTTGGAACATGCCTCTAATTGGTTCTTAGAAATTTATATTTTAGGAATGCCATGAAGGGGAAGGGTAGGATCCATGAATAAACAAGATCTTCTGCACCCCCCCCACACACTGTACCCCAAATCATTCTCATGTTGTAGGGAGAGATGCTAACCACCAAAACAAATACCCCTCCATGAGACCTAATTTCCCCCTACCATGGGCGGCGCAGTGGTGCAGTGGTTAACGTTGTCACCTCACAGCAAGAGGTTCTCCGGTTCAATTCTCGGCTGGGGTGCCTTCTGTGTGGAGTTTGCATGTTCTCCCTGTGTTCGCGTGGGTTTCCTCCCACATTCCAAAGACATGCATCTGGAGCATTTCTCCCTGGGCCTCCGCTGAAAACAGGCTCTGTGGAACCTAGTCAGACTTTCCCAGTCAACAAATGATAAATAAATAAATAAATAAAAATTACAGTACACCTGTGTGACCATCCTCAACCTAAACTGTCTCACTCATTATAGCCACCAGAGTACAAATAATCCTACCAATCCTGCCAGACATGAATAGCCAATGAAAATAGAACTTACCCCATCCAACAGTCTTAAGCAGCCTACTCACAAGCTCCGCCAATGCCTACTCAGTCCTTGTGAGAACAAGAGCCTGTTAACAGACTTTTATTTAGCAAATGCTTGAGCCAAGTGGTCAGAACAACCTTTGGAGGTTTACTGTCAGAGGTCCGATGCAATTGGCCATCAAAAGAAATAAAATAATTTACAGATTTTCTGGATCTGCATTTCCTTTCTGTTCAGGTTTTGCTTTAGAATTTATTTTTGCCATGACTGAGTATTAATTTGTCATGGTAAATAATTATCTTCATTTTCTGAACCCTCTTTTTATCACATTTTCTTTCTCCAAAGCAGTATTGTTTCAGCTATTCTCCTGCACATTTCCTACCATAGATGAAAGAAGACTATACTGTTTTATGTAGCATGTAGTAGACGACTATTTCACAGTAATTGGCTGAAAGACTGTTGAAAAAATGACTGTGCATTTCATTATAAACAAGCACTGGAATATTACTACAAGAACACTGTATTGTATTATGTGATGAAATATAAATTTTGAGTCTTATGAAGAGGAGGTGGCATCTCTGATCAGTTGGTGCAAGGAGAACAATCCTGACCTGTATGTAAGCAAGACCAAAGAGATTATCATTAATTTCAGGAAAATGAGAACAAACCACCCAGTGCTCAGGATCAATGGTGAGAGTGTGGAGAGGGTTAAGAGTATGAAATTCCTGGGTGTACACATCAGAGGATCTCTCATGGCTGGGAAACACCAGACAACTGGTCAATGTGCACCAATGGCTCCACTTTTCAAGAAGATTGAAAAAAGCTAAGCTTCCTCCTCATATTCTCTCTACCTTCTATAGAGGTGCTATAGAGAGCATCCTCACCTGCAGCTTCGCAGTGTGGTTTGGAAGCTGCACAGTTACAGAAAGGAAGGTGCTACAAAGAGTGGTGAGGGTTGCAGAGAAGGTAACAGGTTTCAGTCTTCCATCGATACAACATCTTTATTCTGCAAGAAGCATCCAAAAGGCCACAAAAATAATACAGGACAACAAACATCCTGTGCATAGACTGTTTAAGCATCTGGCATCAGGCAGGAGATATCGCAGCATCCACTGCAGGACTTCAAGATTCAGTAACACTTTCTACCCTATAGTGATTAGACTTCTGAACTTGGGCATGAGTCCCAGGGGTCTGTACACATAATAAGCCAATTTTTATTTATGTGTGCACTATATACTTACATATATTCCAAGTAAGTGCAATATGTATTTATCATATCCATACTCAGCATTATTTAACTCACTCAAGTGCAAAATTAAACAAAAACTCAGGTCTTTCAATCTGTGGTGTGTTTTGTATTAGTTTAAATAGGGTACTTAATTCACTTCAGGGGAGGGTATTCTTTTCGTATATGAGTGTCAGTAAATGTCTCTGCTCTTTCTTGCATGCATTGGGAGTAATAATGTATTTCTTAGTTATGTTTATTCCTCTACTTGTATGCGTTGTTGTGCTTTCCTTTGTAATCTCAAGAATTGAGCTGATGCACAAAATTTTGTTTAGGCTACAGGTGGGTAGTTCTAAATGACAATAAGGTTTACTTTGACTTTGACTTATGTGCACTATTTCTTAGGGTGGGAAATTCTGATGTGGATATAGGTATCATCAAGAAAAAACAATATATTATTTTGCAAAAATCTATCTGTGTTCTTTTCTCATAATTGTAACGTTATATCATCATATATTTTGGTTAATGAGGGAAACCTATGGTTTGTCAGTGTCAAGTTATTTTCAGAACATCGTAACTGGAAGGCTGACCTCTTAGTAGCGGAGAAGAGAGGGGAGGTTATTTCTCACCTTCTCCATTTTTCTTTTCTGAGATTTTGCAAACTTATATACATATATATATATATATATATATATATATATATATATATAGATATGATTTGTGTGGGTGGGGGGTTGCCTCCATGTTGTGGGGGGGGGTTACAAGGAGACTAGCAAAACAGGTTTTGTTTTATACGACTGGTAGTATTGCTACTTTGAGTTATAACCTCAGAAGTTTTCAAAAAAATTAAGTCTGCTTAATCATGTTTTAGTTAAATAAGATGCAATTATTGCCAGTAAATTTGAGTAGTGAAGTCATTGTGTATAGTTAAATATAATTCAACATAAATTCTTGAATATTTTTTCTAATCTATACTGCAGACAAAAATGGCTATTTGCGCATTAGAAAATAAATAAATAAATACATGGTCAAGTGCATTTTCAGATTCCCTGAACTTAAACAGTTAACTACAAGATATAGTACTTAAATAATCACAATTCAGACTACATGGGTAAACTTTAAATGATGGATTCGCAGGTAACACAACAATTTGCATGAAATGAAAATAATATTGATTAAAATATATTTTGAATACAAGCATGGAAGTATTATTTCTAAAAGTAATACTAAGAAATAATGTTTTTCAAATTAAAAACTGTGATGCTGTAAGTCTGAGACCACAGCACAAGATTTATTTATTATTTATTTAACATTTGTTGACCGGGAATGTCCGACTAGGTTCCACAGAGCCTGTTTTCAGCAGAGGCCCGGGGAGAAACGCTCCAGATGTGTGTCTTTGGAATGTGGGAGGAAACCCCCACAAACACAGGGAGAACATGCAAACTCCACACAGAAGGCATGCCAGCCGAGGATCGAACTGGAGAACCTCTTGCTGTGAGGTGACAACATTAACTGCTGCACCACTGTGCTGCCCGAGATACTTTGGAAATCATTTGCAAAGATGGAGAGACATGTTAATCCTGAACCTCATTAAAGTTTCTGAGCTACTTGTAAATGCACCAGTGAAAACACATTTAGTCAAGGTGCCCAAGAAAGTGTTCTAGTTGAATAATCATGTAAAATCAGTAAAATAAACCTTGCCATAATAAGGCAACAGAATTGATTTTAGTCTTGATTTCTGAAAGAAAGTGTTGCATAGCCCAACATTAAGTGCTGTTTAACTGTAGTAAGTGATTTGCATATCAGTGGCATGGCAAAATGATTTATCCTGCCCTACTCATAAGCTAAATGTCTCCATGCCATAAATGTACAGGGCTATAATAAATGCATGAGCAGATGCCATCACAGCCATTAAAGAGTTGACTGATGTGGCATGTGATTTGTATGCTGACCTCTGAGGTGACCTTTCCCATTTATGCAACATACTGCTAGCCATTGTGGGGAGGGGGGTGGTCTGTGTGCTGCAGGAGGACAACGATTGTGCCCTGTTGTGCTCATTACTCTCTTTGAAAGGTAGCCTCTGACTGACCCACATAGTGGAAGCCCATACATGGTAAGGCATAGCATGATACTAGTATTGCATGCATCATCATTAATCTTTGGTATGATTAATTTGGCCCACAGCCATGAACAGCATGTTCATAGGTTCGTAGGTGTGTACTAGGCTAATTGCCATGAGGCCTTTACAAGCCTAGTCCATAGAAGTGCCCTGGCATTGTGCCACCCATCATTAGTTTCCAGTGCCTCTATCAAGTAGAGCCACTGGAGTGATCCCTGGGGTGAACTTTCTATTATAGCTTCACAGGTTGTTGACTCATCATTGCCATGAAGTACCGCACCCACCTCCCCCTTGCATGGTCATCCCATGTGGCTGGCTCCTCTAGGGGCTTCTTAACAGTTTCTGTTAACTCTGAATATTACTTTCTTTTACAATGAAAATACTCTGTTGTATATATTTCTGCACCAACACTTTGAACAGTGTTATGCACACAGCAAATATTTTGGTGCTTATTTCCAGATTGTAGTACAGCATGCCAACAAAGACATCTAGATGGTGGGAAGCAGACTTTTGTCAATTCAAGCCTATGTTTGGTGATGGTTATGTCTTCAACAAGGCAATGTCGTATGCATTATCTGCCATCATCTGTGGGTTTCTTACGGGTGTTATTAGTCATGGTGCCAGGGCATATCTGGCATTGCCAAAAAAAGTCCCTGGGGGAAATCGTCCCACATAAAATGCTGATAACAGTCAGACATGTGCAAGATGTTGGACTCAAGTGCATTGCCTGCCTGGCACGCTGACACATTGTATATTATACCCCATTTGGTGGAGTGGAATTCCTTACTGTTGATATACAATGTTCCCTGTGTCCTAGATGAGGACTTGATAGCAGCATGAATGGGATCAATGTCTCATTATACTTCGGGAATCTGGCTATTTAATAATATGCACGCATGCTGCTATGTCTCTCCTCAGTGGTGCATGGGACCCTCACATGATCCTCCACATGCACATATCATGGACAGAAGTAGGTTAAAAAAATAATAAAAAAAAAAAAAAACAGCTGGGTGCACAAGTTCAGGATAAAAAAAGTGTAGGTGCACTGGTGACAGTACAGAAAAAAATGATAGTACAGAATCCTCAAGACACAAAAACATTCCAACAATGGGGTTAGGCCAGGCTCAGTGGGAGTATGCCCCCCGCCCCCCCCAGTCATAGAAGGAAGTAGAAGTCACAAAAAAACTGACAGGCCAAAAAAACAGCCATAATGATAATAGAGTGGATTATTTAGGATAAGAATAAAATTATGTATTGTTACTATTATGCAAGAATATGGATAGAAGACATACAAAAATATTAAGAGAAATTTTAGAAGAAAGAAAATACTTTCACATGGAAAACTGTCAAAAGCTTCAAATGCAAATCTGTGTTCATTAAAGCAACATACTCATGAAAAGGATTATATAGACCAAGAAACCTTACTTGGGCCATTTGGAACTGAAAAGGTATGAAAATATAAAGAACAAAATATAGAGATTTTTGAAAGGTACAAAAAAGAAACACTGACATGGGAAAAAAAAGAGAGAGCTGATAGGTGCAATATTTATGCAAAGGACAAAGCCAAACTAATCAAACAAAAAAGGCACCTCTAAAGAGATATAGACAAAGGCACCTTGATATGTAAAATTTCACAATATAAAAAATAAGATCACAAAGGGGAAACTTTAGAAAAGAAAGCTAGTAAAGACTGGACTGTGAACAGCAGTATAAACACACAGCAGATAGTTATAAGCTTGATTTTTTTCCGCTTTTATATAAGCCTCACATTTGTCTGATCATGTTCTTCATGCAGCAGTAGTTAGAGGTCCCCTGTATATATGCAACCACTAAAATTTAAACTTTTGCCCATAAAAGCTACCTCTGAAAGAGAGGGGTACAATATGTGAGAGATGTAGTTACAAAATGACACTGGAGGAAAGGCTCTGACATACAGACACTAAAAATGCAAAACAGGTTGTCAGCAACACACACACACATGCACACACACGCATACACATGCACACACATGCACGCACACACACACACACACACACACACACACACACACACACACACACACACACACACACACACACACACACACACACACAATACTCAATGGACGTAGAAAGGGTCAAATACATAGACCCACATATGCAGAACTGCTCACATGTAATTTACCTATACATCAAAGGCCTCAAGATGCAATTCACAGAAACTCCACATTCACACCAATGAGATAAATCTCATCACAGCACGTAAAACTACCTCTCATAGTGTCTCAACTACCAAACCTATAAACGTAACAACACACAACTCAATATTTTGGTCATAGGAGGCTCATCACACTGAATAAGGAGGTTACAGTTACTTGCCTGTCAGGGGCCAGGATTCACCAGATCACACAAGCACTCAGGTCACTAAACCCCGAGTACCAGTATGTGTCAGTCATGGTGCATGTGGGTGTAACTGAGTTGAGATGTACATCCCTGGACTATATAAAAAGAGAATACTGACATATAAAAAGAGAATACTGACATCTTCAGTTACTGATATATGGTTCAAAGCCATGGAAGGCACTCAAGCAGTGCAAGGCTATAATGGCTTTCACAGGTTTTGATCACCCACTGCACATGAAAGGGCAAAAGATGGTGGTGTATCCATCTAGTATCACTTCACAGTTTCGAAATAGTGAAATCTTGAATTTTAGTATCTTGAGACGGAAGTGTCGAAAGTGCAGTTTCCCAAAACTGCATATTACTGAAGTTGGAAATGTTGAATCCATGGTTGTGGTGGTGCGCTATGTGATGTGTGGTTTACTGTGTCTGCAAGGTGCAGTGTGCTCTGGGATATGGGGATGGCTGCCGATGTGTGGTTATAGCTGGAGATTCAGGTAAGTTTTTTTAAGGGTTTTTGGGTAGGGATTTGAGTGTATGTGAGTGTATTGGGAAGTTTTAGGTGTAGGTTAGGGTAGGTAGGTAACAGTGTGAGTGTGTAAGTTTTGAAAGTGGTGGTATTTGTACATATGCAATGTGTGTTTGTGTAATGGGACTGTAGAGTTTGAAGCAGTGAGTTTAGTGTCTTTTTCTTTTTAGTGCAACCTCGGAGTTTGTATATATAAGTAGCGGGGGTGTGGGGGGCAGCTCCCCTCAGAAAAGAAGGAGGGGAGGGGCCCTTGCCCGCCTATGTTGTATGTTAGGTGGTTGTTTTTTTTTTGTGTGTGTGTGTGTGTGTGTGTGTGTGTGTGTGTGTGTGTGTGTGTGTGTGTGTGTGTTTTTCTGGTTTGTTGTAGTGTGTGGAGGAATGTGTATGTGTGTTTGCTTGTGTGGTGGAGGGTTTATTTTAAATCATAGCATCACATACTGAAAGTTTGATATCCTGAAGTTTCAGTATTGTGATGTTCGGTTTTATGGGGTTCCATGGTTTTGTGGTTTCGGTACTTTCTTCTCGAGATACTGAAATTCACAATTTCAGTATTTTGAGATTGTAAAGTGAATCCATCCATCTACATAAAAGATAAAGACACCTCAAGACTGGTCAAACAATATGACATGTTTGAACTACTCCATGTCCAACTAACCATGGGAAAAATCCCCTACCATATCCTCAATAGGTACAGGCCACCCACCATGAATCAGGAAAACCAAATATCATACCTGAATTTACCAGAATAATTTACCATTTGGCCCAATACCATGGCCATGGGTGATTTCAGTTACCCCTCCGTTAACTGAAAGCATAAATGACCACAAACATGCAGGCTCAAAGATTTCTAGACTTTGTAAATGCAAATCCCCTGGATCAGCTAGGCTGCATCCCCACTAGGGGTACAGATATCCTAGATCTGGTGCTAACAAATATAGTACAGTGCCCCCCCCCCCCACACCAACTTTGATGTCCTCACGGGTTAGATCAGATCACAAATTAGTCTCCCTTAAAATAAATATAAAATTATAACTCCATCTAACCCCACGACCTGTAAGAACTTTACTAAGGCAAACTACCTCCTATTAAGTGATGCAATAACTAATTTCAGACCCAGAAAATACAGAAGCTTATGTGCAGGCTTACACAAAAGCTCTTATGATCATATAAACAACTGCATAGAAATGGTAGTACCAGACTCAAATAAGCCTAGGACAAACCGTAAAAATAAAACCACCCAGATGGACTCCTGGTATAAATAGGTTGTACAACAAAAGAAAGAAAATCTTGTCTAAAAGTAAGAGAAAATGTGCACAACAGAGCAACCCCCAGTTAGTCTAAGCAAGCAAATCAGGGGACCAGTCAAATCTTCAAAAGCAAATTTTAATGCAAAAAAAGCCTCCCAAGTTAAAAATAATCATAAGACATTTTAGCTATGTCCACAGACTTAAGGGCAACACCCAACATTGTGCAGAATTAGTTCTAGAAGACATTACCTATACCCAGCCAGAAGATATAGCAAGTCTGCTAGCCAATAAATTCAGCACAAATTTCACCTCCTCATCACCTCTGATTCTCCCCAAGAAATATCCGCCACTGTTCCTCCACCCATTATCACCAAAGAACAGGTGATCACTGTGCTCTCTAAAGCTAAATACATGGCTTCAATAGGCCCTGATAATATTGCAGCCTGCCTCTTAAATTGCTTGAAGCAGGACCTACCGGGCCCACTAGGACCTCTATTTTACTACAGCCTCTAGACTTGGTTTTGTCCCTGTGGAGCGGAGGACAGCAACCATCATCCCTCTACATAAGGGAGGGTCACCAACAGACCCGGGAAATTACAGACCCATAAGTTTGAATTGTTTTATATGCAAGGCCATGGAAAGAATCCTCATAGCCTCCCAAGCTATGAATAGCCATAATGCATTTTTTTTGTTATGTCCACAGTCTTAAAGGCAACACACACCAGTGTGCAGAATTAGTTGTAGAAGGCATCACCTACACCCAGCCAGAAGATGTACCAAATTTGTGGCCAATAAATTCAGCCCAAATTTTGCTCCCCATCACCTCCGATTCTCCCCAAGAAATATTCTCCACCGTTCCTCTGCCAGTTATCACCAAAGAACAGGTCACCACTGTGCTCTCTAAAGATAAAAACATGGCTTCAATGGGCCCTGATAATATTGCAGCCTGCCTCTTAAATAGCTTTAAGCAGGACCTACCGGGCGCACTAGGAGCTCTATTTTACCTCATCCTGTAGACTGGTTTTGTCCCTGTGGAGTGCAGGACAGCAACCATCATCTCTCTGCATAAGGGAGGATCTCAAACAGACCCAGGAAATTATAGACCCATAAGTTTGAGTAGTCTTATATGCAAGGCCATGGAAAGAATAATCATAGACCTGATAAATTATGACATAGGGAACCTCCAAACCCTGGACCCAATCCAGTTTGGCTTTTTCAAGGCCAGGCCATGCCTGCTCAATCTGGTGGACTTCTTCGAGAAAGTCATTAGAGCCATGGATGTGGGTAAAACAATGCATACTGACACCCTTGACCTAGGTAAGGCATTTGACACAATTTCCCACTTGGGTATTACAGACAAACCTCACAAAACTGGGCATAATTCTCTCCATCACCAGATGAATAGACAAATAAATCTTAGACAGGGCATGTGTTGTTAGAGTAGGAGAATCAAGATTCAGCAAGAGGCTCATTGGGATCTGTCCTATTCAAAATATACTTCTCAAAAGTCAAGGCTAATGTAGAAGGCTTTTGGTTGGCCATCTTTGCTGATTACTGCAAGTTGAGGAAATCATTGAATTGTCCAGTGATCTAGATAACTAAAACTAAATGAAGAAAAAAAAAACATAATTATACCCTTTGGAAAGTCAAATACCTCTACAAATTACCACATTAATAGCACATCCTTAATAGTGGACTCAGAAGTGGGAGATCTGAGTACACAGATAGTAACTTGAACTTCATCCACCATGTGTCCACAGTGGCGAGGAAGTCCATATATGTAGCATGATATATAAGTAAATGCATAGCATCTAGCTTCAATGAAGTTATAGTCTTACTGTACCTGGTCCTCATCAGACTAATAATATCCACAAAACAAACAGCACCAGAATTACCTGTTCTAAAGACTTAAACCTTGCCTGTGATATAAATAGGACCTGCTAGAGAGACCAGTATGTATTCCAGAGACTACCCCCATCTCTGGAACAGGATCCCATCCTTTTGAACCAGAGTTTCTCCCTAAATCAATTCAAGTGTAACTTGGACAATTGGATGAGGAACAAGAGATCTATCCCTGGCTTAACATCTGTGTCTCTAATGGATACAGGCAACCTGTAAACGGTTCATCTCCCAGGCCCGTGTTTGTAAATGTTTCATCTCCCAAGTCCCTGCTTACACTTATTAAGGGTATCAGTGAGAGATTTGGGGTGCATGGCTAGGCCTAAAAAGGCTCTTATGGTTATTAGTCTAGTAAACACCTATGAACCTATGAATCTGATTGTACAATGCAGCTTTCCTCATGTACTTGACCAGCACTTACAACAGCTGGAGCAGCATCCAAGGTTCATTACAAAAAAAATACAGGGAGTAAACAAGTCTTCTGCAGATAGACTAAATCACTTTTCCTTTACTCTGTCTTTTACCAGCTATTAATGGTTGATCTATGCCTTATATACAAGGCACTCCCAAATTCATCCTTGAGGAATTGCTATACTGCAATCAAAACTGCACGAAGACGACCCAGTCTAAGGATCTAAATCTTGGCTGTGACACGATTAAAACATGCTGGAGAGACAAATATGTGTCTCAGACATCCCCCTTCTCTAGAATAGGCTTCCTTTTCATGTAAAGCAAAACCCTTCCCTGAACCTCTTCAAACTCATTTTTTGGATCAATGGATGGGAAATAGTAAATTCACTCCTATGGTAGCATCCATCTCCCTTATGGACAAGGGCAGTCTGTAAAATACTCAAAGGCAAAGACACAAACCTAAGCTATCCTCTAGACCTTAGGGATTAGAAATTGGGTAAAATTCATATAAAATGGCTAGGCTTGTAAGGGCATTTGAGTTTTTAGCCTAGTCATCTCCCATGAACCTGTGAACCTGTTTGCGAAGGTTACAGATGATAGTGAGAGGAAATTCCTTCTTTCCTAGGGGTGATCTCTCATCCACCAGACCAGGCTTTTCAATCTCCTCCTGTCCTTTGACATATGATATCTCAGGGAGTTCATAGGTTCATAGGTTAGTAGTAACAGAGCTTTTTCACAGTTTGAGAGAGGTTTATCAAATTATGTTTTTGGTGTCAAAGAAAGAAAATGTTTGGAGGCCGGTTCTGGATATTTCTTTCCTAAGCCTATTTGTGATAGTGCCCAAGTTCAAGATTCTGTCAGTTCACAGTTTGTTACCACTTCTTCCTCACTTAAGTTTCCTGATAACAGCAGATGTAAAAGATGCACCCGTGCAAAATAAACCAAAGAAAAAGGGGGTGGAGAGAGCAACTACTGCAGCAGTGATCATTCAAACATCTACTCTTATATTCATCATATTGATCACTGCTGCAATAGCCTTAGCTATATGGATAGCTTACTACTTTTGGGTGGTTGGAGAGGAAGGGCCCAGGAGCTCCTGGAGAATGTTCCTAGCAAAACCTCATCTAGGCCTAGAGAAGGAATTAAGTGTGTAGTGACCTACTTGTAAAGGTATGTACAGAGGACCAAGCTGCTGCTTTCTGGAATGCTACCAAAATCCAACCCTTTTCAAAATAACATAGAAAATTACAAGACCCTAGTAGAGTGGGCCTTGATCCAGCCTGGAATTGTTTTGTTTTGGTGTGCATAACAAAAGGTATCTGCCTGAGACATATATTAGGAAATATTCTATTTTGACATAGGTTGTCTCTTCTTTTTCTTTTTACTTTCACAAGAATTTTACAACTGATCCAAAGATCTGAATGATGTTGATATGTAAAGATAATTCCTAAGTTGAATGTGGATATCCAAGGTATGGTGTATCCCTTCTCTCCAATTTTTAGATTCAAGAAAGACAACAGAAAAATGAATAGTTTGGCTGAAAAGTCAACTTGGATACCACTTTCAGCATAAAAAGGAGTAGTTTTCAAAGAAACCCTGTTTTTGTGGAAAACGAGATAGGGTTGACTCAGCATAAGAACTTGCAACTCAGATACCTTTTTGCAGTGGAAAGGGTGGAAAAACTTAAAGGAACATTCCTCTCCAAGTAAAAGAACAGGTATCTGTCTTCCAGGTCTTCCCTCGTGGAGTCATGGAGCAGAATGTTTCCAGATGATTGTTCAGAGAGGACACATATAGGTGTAGTTGAGGAACTTCCCACAGATGGATCAAATCTTGGAAGAGCCCTAAACTAGTTTCCATTTGTGAGGGTCTGCCTTTGTCCTGCTCAATGTGTCTGTCAGACAGTTTTGCTCTGATGAGATGTAGGATGCTGATAGTATCTGAATGTGTGTCATAAGCTATCATGGCCAGTCTGCAAAGGGGGTAGGACACAGTTATCCCTTGCTTGTAATTCTACAACATGACTGTGGTATTGTCTTTAAAAATATAAAGAGGTCCAGGGGACCAAAAATGGATCAGGGAGTTGAATGTTTTGATCAGAGCAAGCATCACTTTTTATATTTATATACTTGTGTCTGTCCTTGGTGTCTCAAACAACATGCACTTTTATCTCCTGAAACTGCTCCTCAAGCAGAGAACAATGCATCTACATTGACTGACTGCTTTGGAGTGTGGGAATGGGGGAGAGAAGGGGAGACTTGAATTTAGAGATATTTGCTGTCTCCACCAAGTGATTTATATTCTAACAAACCTCAAAACTGTGATTTGAAAAGATAATGGTTGTTGGTGCTGTTACCAAAGAAAGACACTGCAGATACCAATGTACCTTTCTCATGTGCAGTCTTGTCAGGGGTATCATGTGAATCATAGATGGTATGGGACCCAAAATCTAGAGATATTCTATCGCAGTGAATGAAGTCTTAGTGAAAAAACATGTTAATTTATTACAATTTGATTATTTTTGTACAAATGTAAATTTGTCTATGTCACAAGCGATTAAAAAAAATAGATCTATTTTTTCCTGTATAAAATGGGGTAACAGCATACCTCTGAACAGTCCAGATTTTTGCAGAATGTTCAGATTTTTGCCTCATAGTTTTTGTTTGTTCCTCAAAAAAATTGTGGTTTTCTGGATTTTTGTGGCAAATCAATGCAGAATGAATTCACTGTATAATGGGTATTTCAGATTCAGACTTCATTTTCTTCAGAAAATGCATATTGACACAAGACCTTTTATTCTTCTAAGTTTATAGCAGCAATATTTAAATGTTGTACCTATTTTGGGGGCTTTGTCCACTCATCATTATTTGCTTTGTCCATATTTTTATGGCATGAGGTTGAGAGCTATGGGCGAGAGATCTCTTTACACTTTGAAAAAGACTCTGCAAAAACAAAAAAGTAATCTAAATATAGAAAAATGTGGATACCCTGTAGCCTGCAATGAGCTATAACTGGAGCTAGATACTTTGTGAAGACTCTTGGTGCAGTGGGTAGTCCAAAGTGTGAGGCAGAGAACTGATAATAGGATCCAGACACACAAAACTTTTATGAAACACCTGAAGTCTGGATGAACAGGAATGTGATTGATAGGCATCTTTTAAATCTAATGTTACCAGGAAACATGAAGGAAGAAGTAGAGGTAACAGGTTATAACATGATAGCATTTTGAACTAGAGCACTATCACAACTTGGTTTTGGAAATAAAGATCCAGAGCTACTCTCTAAGAATTTTATTTCTTTGGCACCAAAAATATCCCTTGAATAAAAAACTCTCCAAGTCTGGGAAGGAGGCAATGATTCTATTACTCCCTAAGACAAAATATGTTGAAGAATAGGGAGAAATAGAGGAGTCTGATTTGGTGGATGAGGAATTACTCCTTGGAAAAGAGAAATTTCCTTGCACTGCCATCTGGAATCTTAAAAATTTTCTAAACCTATTTGCCTGAAACTATTCATTGCCAAAGAAAGAAGTGGAGATCCAGATTTTCTGGAAGGGAAAAAGGAACAACCAGAGATCAGGGGGAACAAATTCCCTTAGTCAATCTGACTTGTTGGGCTGTTCTTGCTTTAGGGGGCTCCTGTTTTCTTTTTGGAACTCCTTTGCATTTATTTTTTATGTCTGTGCACTGGCATTTTGCTAAGACTGTTTATTTTGTTTCTTGCCAAAACTGGACGAGGAGTTTGAGAACCCTTAGAAAATTTAGAAAAGGAGGATTGAAGAATCTCAGAGAGTCCAGCTATCAGCTTACATCTTGCATCACACTTTTTCATAATCTCTGCAGCAGAAGGACTAAAAACTAAATTTTTATCCTAAGGAGATATTAAAATCTAATTTTTCATATCATCTGGAAATTCTGAAAATGCAGCCTGGCAAACATCCTCAAAACAGTACCAGTATCAACAGAGTCATTCACAGAGTTTAAACAATGAGTTTTGACATTTAAAATAAAAGTAATAAACACACTTAAATCAGATTGCTTTCACAAGTAGAAAATGAAGACAAGCCATTCAGCACGTTTTCACAATTAGAATAATCTTTAATATAGAAGCCTGACAATTAAAAAAATCTGAAAATCAAAGTTGCAGAAGCATACACATTTTTTCCATACTTAACATTTATTTTCCCTTCCTTGCCAGAAGGTGTAGGATTGGGACCTAACTGAATGTTTAATAGCAATAGGACTAACTAAAGCTATAGCTGCAGGGTCAGGTTTGGAATGATTGAAAAAAAATTAAAAAGAATGAGGAACTTTACATAAGCTACCGTTTTAATGGCAGCAGGTTGACTATCAGGAAAATTGCAGGCAGTGTCTCAAATCCTCTAAAACTAACAGCACTGAAAGGATGGATATAGGTTCCAGAAATTCCATCTGTAACAGCTCATAGCATTTTCACAGGGACTGAAAACCCTCAGTGTTCTCCCACTGTAAACACTAGCTCATTCTGAAAATAGTTTCAAAGAAAAAAGAATCCGCCACAGAGAGAATCAGATACTATGCTCTTTCTTGAATCTGAATCAGAAATCTGAGGAGAAAGCTTTGCATCTGTCCCTTTATCTTCCTGTCCAGATTCAAAAGCTATAACCTCTTCAGGAAAAGAGGCATCCCTCTTTCATTTACATAAAACTACCTTATAGGAAGGATCAATAGCCTGAATTAAACCCTAAGCCAGATTGGGTAAACAAATCTCAGCTAGAGAAATTTGAGGTGGACTAGATACATAATTAGTTTTCTGTTTCTTTTTGACAGGAAAAATAGGATTGTTAATAGCAGCAGAGGCTTCTTCAGGGATGGGCACGACATTCTTACTAAACAGGGAAGCCTTCCCTGTTCTCTCTCCTAAAATCAGAAAGAGTGGTTCTCACTTGCCTGTGAGTGGACCCCAACAGCCACAGAGGATGTAGCCATCCCCCATCTGCAGTGGCTGTAGGTGCTACGCTGGATGGTGCAAGGGTAAAAGATGAGTGATCTGAAGAACCAGCTTTGGTTATAACAGAAGTCATCCACCTGCAGCTGAGGCAAATTGCTGCCTTACTGTGGTGGCAATGGCTGTTTGCTTAACATTTTCTTTTTGTGGCTAGAAAAAGGACCAACCGTAGGACTGCTAGTTTTTTTTTTTTTTTTTTTTTTTTGCTTGTCCAAGCTGAAAATAGTGTCTCTTTCACAGGAAAACAAGCAACATAAGGCAGTAAAAATTTAAAGTTGTCAAAAGTCACTTTTTCCCACAAAAGAAATTAGGAAGAAGCACTTTAATATACTTTGCCAGCTCCAAAAAGTGAAACAAACATTTTTTCACTGAAAAAAAATGTCAACTATTTTAAACAACTTAAGAAAAAGTGCACTCATTTAAAAATACAGTTAAGTATTGTGATAGTCAATCACAACTAAAACTTCCAGCTTAGAAATAACTTTCATAAACAGGAACATACATTACAACAATGCATTTTTTATGTGGAAGGTTTTTCCCCTAAGGAAACTTACCTACTTAGCAAAAGAACAACACAAGCCAAAAGTTGATCCTCAAAAGCCAGCAGAGAAACACTCTCTTCAACAGCAGAAAAGCTCTAAAGAGCCTGGATCTCAAACTTGTAGTTTTAGGCAACACTGCTCAAGCTGCCTAATGTAGTCATGGAAGGTGCCTTGAAGCTTTGGAAGCTGGTTGGCTGTTATATCCTTGAAAGGATATAACCCATATAGCAGTGAGTGAGGTGATGAGCATCTGAGATTTGTTCTTACAATATAATAAGCATTCCCCCAGATTTACAAAGCCCTGTAGAACGTGCAGGATTAGTCTAAGAGCTATTTTCGGCAATATGGCCGACGTGCGATCCAGAAACGAGCTCCCAGGACATGCATGTGAGCTCTTAGACTAATCCTGCATGGACTGAGCTTCTGTATGCAAATTACCCTCATTTGCAGGTTAAAACCATGCAAATGAGGGTAATATCTGACCCATGAAGCTGGCAGCTGTCCATGCAGGACGAGTGCAGTGTGCAAAAATGCACATGGTTAGTAACCGAGTACATGTCTGCAATCTACAAAACAGAGCTATGACAGTTTCAAATAAAGGCTGCATTTCATTGAGGAAGTATGCCAATGTCCAAGTATAAGGCCATTGGCATTGCAAACTGTTTAAAAAAAAATAAACAACTTTTAATTTTTTATTCGCCGATCTCACCTGTTTAAGCATAGGACAGCGACGCTCAAACGGGACCAGGGGGGAAATAATAAAATAAACTTAAAATAAGCATTCTAACTAAAATCAGTATTCTGCCATGCAAGTTAATGGCAGGCAGAAGACAACCTGGCCGGTGAGTAATGGTTGCTCAGTGTGGGACATGTAACTATGCATTAGCAGGCAATCCTATGCAAATGAGGGAAAGGTTAGTGAATCCCAGATTTTCCCAGGGTGTGAGGCAGGTCCCAAGAGTGTAAGAGTATAAATAGCTGGGTGCAAGACTAGGATATAGGCGACATCATGGGGGGGTGTCAGGCATACTGTAAGTGGATTGGAGACCTGTGGCTCGGGATTGCTCCTAGCTTAGCACAGCTAAGCTAGGGGTGTGTCTAAACCTGCCTAGCACTCTTTACAAAGTGTAATTAGGTGTGAGCTCCATTCACTGGGTTTTACAGGAAGAAAAAAGAAGTTAAACCAGGAAAAAGCAGCTCTGTGCACATTTGAGCACTCTGTTTGCATGGCGCACACACGGGCCTAAACAGGGTGGCAATGGGAAGGGAAAACAGCAGTAGGAAGGTAATCAAGGAGGACTAGCTTAGCTCACAGGTGAAATGTATCAGAATCAGCCAATTACATAGGCAGCAGACCAGCCCTGCCCAGCACACCACTATAAACTATGCAAACACCTTTCCCCCTTGTTTTTCCCAAAAACTCTGCACCACCGGTGTATACAGACAGGGAAATTGTACAAAACAAAAGCAAGAGAAAAAATGTTAGGGGCTGCTTTTGCTATCATAAACCAGCATGTGCTAGAGGCTGAGGGTGGTGAGTGAATGCTGCTGAGCAACCCACAGTGAGGAGATGGAGAAGAGTATACAGACCCAGGGTAACCTACCAAGGGCTACATGAGCTGGAGATAGTGGAGTGCTATAGGGTGGACAGGGACCTCCTACAGCAAATTGTTGAGCTGTGCCTGCCACGCCTGACACACAGAAAAAACAGAGGGGAACCCATCCCAGTGGATACCAAGGTATGTGTAGGCCTAAGAATACTAGCTTCTGGTGCCTTCCAAAGGCCAACTGGGGATATGATGGGGATCTCACAGGCATCAGCATCCAGGGTACTCCACCAGTTCCTGGATGCCATGTCAGCACATGTTGGTGAGCACGTATATTTCCCCATCACCTGTGAGGCATTGGCCAGCAATATGCATCTCTTCCACCAAATAGCAGAATACCCTGAGGTAGTGGGTGCAATAGACTGCACGCACATATGCATTAAAGCACCACCATTAACTGCCAGGTCGTATGCAATGCCCAGGGCATAATAATGAATGTGTGTGCTGACTGCCCTGGAAGCTACCACGATTCCCACATCTGGCATCTGATGCAGCTGTACCAGACATTTGACAAAGGGGACATCCCACACGGTCACCTAGTGGGGGATGCTGGATTAGCACTGAAGCCATGGCTGATGACACCCATCAGAAATGTACATACACCCGAACAAGAACTCCATAATAAGGCGCACGCACAAACAGGAATCATAATAGAGCGTGTGTTTGGGATGCTCAAGTCATGGTTCCAGTGCCTGGACACATCCGGCGGAGCCTTGCAGTACCCACCAACTACATGTACCCAAATTGTCCTTGTATGTGCCATGCTACACAATATGATCCTGCGGAAACAGCTGCAGCAGGAACAGCATGGGGAAGGGCCACACAGCCCCCCCATCATTGCCAAGGCCTGCACAGATGCAGAGTGACTCAGAGGAGGAACAACCTGAACCTGCCCCAGTAGGCAGAAGGAGGCATGCCCAGTATGCCCTGGCCTTCACAAAGAGGCAACACATAGCACATGCACTGACACAGTAGGGACCCAGGGAATGACACCTCTCTCTGACTCCCACATACAGTAAAAGGGATGTCAAACATGACACTACCTGTGCTCAACCATGTATAGGGAGTGTACTATGTGCATCCGACATAGGCAGCCCTGCAGCACCACCCACAATACTGGGACACCCACAAGGTAAGTGACTCACACATGCCAGTGGGGAGGTCGCATACCCAACAACAGTCACAGCCAGCAGGATAGGTGTAGACAAACACAAACAAATGCTGTACTATGGCCTCTGAATGAGCCCCATGGATAACCCCTACACCAGGCCTACACAGATAGACTACAGCAAGCCAGCCAGTTGGATGTAAGTTGTGAAGGCTAGGAAGTCAGAAACTAATATGTAGGTAGTGAAAGCTAACATCTGTAGTACACTGGTATGCCTCTAGCTAGCATGATAGGTAAGACTACAGACTGAAATGGTGTACCTGACATACCAGTACAGTCCAAGCAACTATGTAAAAGTGTAAGGTGAGCCCCACCATCCTATGTACACTTATAGTAACAGTCAGGTGTGCTCCCCCCACCCCTGTGTAGAAATGTAGAAACAGTCAGGTGCCGCCCCGCTATACCAAAATGTAGCAACAGTCAATGCCAAATGACCGATGTATACCCTGCAGACCCAGCATGCTACCTGTCAGTGTATAACACAAAGATCAGCACCACAGTATAAACTACCTGGACTTGATCCACACATACAGTATAGATGGCCATACTGGGCATGCTCACACACGTAGAGTAATGAAGGCAATGTCAGTCGACAACATACTGAAAGCCCATACAGGGCATGCTTACACACTTAAACACATGAAGGCCATGTCAGTAAACACCAGTGGACCAGACATATCTGGCAGTTGCAGTTCTTAGTGCAGACACATGTCAGTATGCACCACTCCTGCCTTGCACACACAGTGGATAGGAATACAGACATATATGTAAGAACAACACACTATAATAAGCCAAAGGTAGACAGACATAGATGTATTGAAGAGGGTGACTGTGACAAGGAGCCATCTGGGCCTGTCAAACCCAGCACACAGCCAAAGGGCCCCAAACACATGAGGTGCAGGTGTCACTCACTGCAGACTCTAGCTACCAGTATCTGTCAGCATGACAGCGTACTGCAAGTGCCAGCTGTGCAACATGACTGTACAAGGAAGTTGTCACCTAGTAGCTGTATACACATACCTGTAGCATATGACACAGTGTGTGCCCATATGTGGCATGTCAACCCCTACATGAATGAGTTATGGCCCATGTACACACCACCCTCCCCATAGCAGTATCATGACAAGCCTGCTGAGGTCATCTAATGTGAAATACACCTTTGGGAGAGCTGTAGCTCAGTAATCCCCATGGCTCGTCCCATAACGGTGTACTGCTGTACTGATAAACTAATTAGATAGTAGTCCTAACCCCAGATTTGGCATCTGTGTGAGTGTGTGTTTGTTTGCATGTCTCGGTCTCTGCCTGTGTAGAGAGAAATGCTTTTTCAGCTACTCCCACTCAGTACAGTTCATATACACAACTTTGGCAAGGCTGCTGATATCACTCACCTAGAAATACACCTCTGGGGAAATCATACCCCAGTCATCTCTGTCATGCATCCTATAACTGCACACTGCTGTAGTGTGATAAAGTAAGTAGGTATTCTAACCCCAGACCTGGCAACTGTGTGTGTATGTCTGACTGGGTAGAGAGGAATGCTTTTTAGGCCACTCACACCCCGTACAATTCATATAGTCAACTTTGGCAAGGCTGCTGATGTCACTCACCTAGAAATACACCTCTGGGGAAATCATAGCCCAGTAATCTCTGTCATGCATCCTATAATTGCGCACTGCTGTAGTGTGATAAAGTAGTTAGGTAAGTATTCTAACACCAGACCTGGCAACTGTTTGCTTGTGTGTGTGTGTCTGACTGAGTAGAGAGGAATGCTTTTTAGGCCACTCACACCCTGTACAATTCATATACTCAACTTTGGCAAGGCTGCTGATATCACTCACTTAGAAATACACCTATGGGGAAATCATAGTCCAGTAATCTCCATAGAGTGTCCTGTAACTGCACACTGCTGTAGTGTGATAAAGTAGTTAAGTAGGTGTTCTGACCCCAGACTTGGCAATTGTGTGTGAATCTGTGTGTCTTTGTGTTTCTGTCTGTTTATGACTGAGTGATGAACAACGCTTTTTATGTCACACACTCCTTAGAATTCATATACCCAACATTGGCAAGGCTGCTGATGTTACTCACCTAGAAATACACCTCTGGGAAAGTCATAGCCCAATAATGTCTGTAGCGCATCCTGTAACTGTGTACAGCTGTATTGTGATTTAGAACTGTGGTAGGGTTCCATCACCACCCATGGCAGTTCTGGATGTTTTGCGTGTGTTTCAATGTCTGTGTATGGAGCAATGAATCATAGGCTACTCACTTGCAGTACAATTCAAATGCCCTACTGTGATAGTGTTCCATCACCACCCATGGCAGTTCTGGATGTTTTGCGTGTGTTTCAATGTCTGTGTATGAAGCAATGCATCATAGGCTTCTCACTTGCAGTACAATTCAAATGTCCTACTTTGCCAATCCTGCTGATGTCATTCACTGTAAAATACTACTTTGGGGAGAAAGCTCCCTGTAATCCCTGTGGTGTGACCTATAACTGCTCCCTGTGGTAGTGGGATATAGACCTTGGTCAGGGGTTCTATACCCACACATGACAGTTGTGGATGTTTTGTGTGTGTCTCACTGTTTGTGTAGAGAGCAATGCATTTTAGGCTAGTCACTCGCAGTGCAGGTGAAATGCCCTACTTTGGTAATCCTGCTGATGTTAGTCACTGTGACATAAACATTTGGGTACTTTAGTAATGTCTGTGGTGCTTACTATAACTGCGTAGTGCTGCAGTGTAATAAACTAGTTAGCTAGGGGTTTAACTCCCAGACGTGACAGATGTGTGTGTGTAACATATCCTGTGTAGAGGTGGGTGTGTGACACCTGTGGCCAACGTGGAGTGGATTTTTCTCATTACTTTTATGGTGGCCCTACTATATATCACAATGTCAACCATACAGGGATAACAGATGTAAACTAGATAGAAGGCTGGGGTACAAAGCCATACCCATACATGTGACATCAAGGCCAGCCAATCTAAATTAGCAACCCACTATTACCCAGAGTACACACACAACCCATGTGTTATACGCACACACATGCCTAGGCAACAGCCACTATGTGGTTAGTACACTGCATATTGCTCACTGATAGTAACTATGCAGTGATAGCAGTGGGCTACAGAAGGCATGTCACCCTGCCCATCTGTCCAATATGCACGTACATGCAGACAGTGCACCTCCACCATGTTCCCCAATGGACACCTGCACTACCTGTGGTGCCTCCACATGTGACTCAGAATGGACATACCATGCCTGACAACAAGCCCTGTATGGACAGATGACACTGACATCAGGGAATGCTGTTGGCATGCTATCAATGTAGGTGAAGGGTAAACTTGCTGCCCATTACCAGTTCCTGCCACAGGTGGGCAAGACTGGCACATCTGATGATAATCTGTGTTCACAACAAGGGACAGACACCCCAGGTACAATTCCACATGTTCAATAAAGCTTTTGGAGAAATCTTTTGTACCACTTGATTCATATGGATATTTTGTCGCATAGGACCTCTTTGTGGACATTTATTTAGCATCTAACATAACTGATTTTATCCTGGATTCTGTCTACAGCAACCATTTGAGTGTGGAGAATTTACAAGTGTGGACTATACAAGAATCCCCTTGGCATTCACAAGTACAGGGTAATTTTGTCTTCTGGTTTTTGTTTTCACTTGTTTGTTACTTTTTGTGTTTGTTGGACAATTCCACATGTCACTGTACAAGCATGTGGGAGGTGTGCACATCCCAGACACCATCCATGTCATGGACTAAGGAACACATACATGGCATGTGGTGTACAGCATTGGCCACACATAATAGTCACCCATCGGACTGGATGGGGGATGCAATACCCACCTGTGTGATCAAATGTAGTAACTACAGGTCTGAGCCACAGTGAAGACCATTGTCATGTAGCCTGATACCATGGTATACCCATTGCCTACCCTTGTACAGCCTGCTGGCACAGTTGACCACCACACACCTGTGTAGACATGCACCCATGCTTTCAGAACTGGCACCCTGTATGTAAGTGTGTGTGTGTGTGTGTGTGTTGTATGGTGCGTATGTCCACATCCACACTCACTACAACCCCCCAGGGCATACTGAAGTATACTGTCTGATGTCTGACATCTCCTCATACTCTTTGCCCATACGGCCTCTGTATGACCCGTGTGGTGCATGTGATACCTGCACATTGATGTGTTGTGGCAATCCCACTACTGATGAGTTGCAATCCTGGCCCTGTCAAGGGCGTCAATGTGTGTGCATCCCTGTGTGAGTGTGCTTGTGTTGATGCTGGCATCTGTTCATGCAGGCAGGCACGTGTACGACGCCTACCATATATCTACCATATCCCTGATGCAGATGTCACTCACATATATGTTCTGAGTGCTACACATCAGGTAACCCATGTGGTGCATCCAATAACTGCATCAAACTGTGATAGCACTACATAGTTGTCAGGGTTTGATACCCTGTGCTGGTAGGTGTGCTACACAAACATGCTTCAATTTTACCCTCCCACCCCTCCCTGATATGTATCTGCCTCTGTCTGCCTCCCCCATTCCCTCTCTGGTGGATGTGGAGAGCCACACATGCCTTGCTTAGGCAGCAGCATGTGTATGTTACGTGATGCTCATTATCAGATGATGGCCTCTGCATGAATTGCAGCCCTCCCCTAGCTGATTGCATGTGGAACAGCTGTGGTAACAATCCCATAGCCAATTGCATGGAAACACACTCCGGTACCTAGGAACATCATGGTGGTGTTGGGCCTTTGCAGTCACTGTGAGCATGAACTAGATTTGATGGTTGGCAAATATCATCCCAGATGGATTGCGGATTTACCTCTAACAACATACACTGTGGAAAGAGGGCATCTGACAGGAGGGGGATGTGCCTGACCTGACTACAGACTGTAAGTGCTGCTATACCGCATTTGGAGTAATGTTGGTTAAACAGTGTTTGTCTGGATATGCCTGTCGTACATGTCGCAATACCTCCCATGTCAGTTCCATGTATATGAGGAATCCCCATCTGCAGGGTCATCTGCAGACTGGGCAGTGTTGTGCCTATGGTTGCATGTGTTAGCCACAGTGCATCAATCTGTGGAATGCAGAAGGTAGTGTGAGGATTGCAGTCTGTAGATGGTGAAGGCCGTGACAGTTACTAACTTCATATCCCTCATAGGGCATATGTTGCAACAAACCCTATTACAATGGAAAATATATGGGGTTATCACAGCAGCATGTCTATACTGGCCCTGTGTATGTGCTGTCAGCCACACCTCTGTCAACCTTTGTACATATGGCGTGCATGAAGTGGTGCATATGTGCTGTACACCATAAATACTGTCATCATATCTGAAAACAAGCCAGTGATATATCAGATTGCTACACATGTCATGTACAGTAGTGGTTATATTTCATGACATAAGCTGGACATTCTGTGGATGATTGTACAGTAGTGAGGTCTGCATAGTGATGGTGAATGTTGGCAGTGCATGTATTGTTGATATGTACTGCAGTCTGTGTACAGACTGTGGTAGATGTCATTGTTCTAGCTCCCCTTCTCTTAGATGTTACATGCTGCCCCACTGAACGGTACCATTTTGCCATACATGTTTGTAGGGTCATACACACACATGTCCCATACCACAGACAGCCATCATGCCAAACTGTGTAGCAGGCCAGTATATGTAGAGTCATTCTGGGAGTGGCACATATGAGGATGGTATTGAACAGATAGTCCATATACTGTAATATTATGCTAGCATACCATATGTGGCTGTAGCTGTGTTCCCATTGGTTGTGGTTATGCACTGTCACACAGGTGTATCTTACCATGTGCTGTGACATGGCTGTTGAGCCTGCTATATATGCAGGTACATGTGCATTCCCCCATATGAGAGGTAGGCCAGTGTTGAGCCAGTCTGCCTGTAGCCTGCACAGTGCATTGTTACATGCCTAGCAGCTTAGTGTACTTAACCAGTGGGATGTTATGTGTAGATACTTGCCATATGTACTGCTGCTGGGCCTCCCTTAAACTTCATGTATGTCAGACAGAGCAGTGGGATACTGTACAGATGTATGTCAATATCTAGTGGGTGGTATGTGTCCATGGCACCCCTGTACCAGCAGTCATTATGTGTCAGGCCAGACAGGAGTGTGTGAATCCAACATCTATGGTGCCATATATATACCAGTCATTATGTGTTATACCCATCTACATCGCTGTCTACATCCATATTGTCAGGCCTGGTACAAATGTGGTGCACTAAGGGATCATGTGTATATGTCTGGACTGTACAGGGTGTGTCCGAAGTTCCACATATAGTGGCCAATATTTCTGCTGCACTCCACAGGGGCATTACATGCTAGCAGCGGTACCTTACAATGATTTCCTTAGGATGTCTGTCAGTAGCCAGTGGCACACATATTATAAGCAGATGTCAGCATCCACACACATCATGTCTTTGAAGACAATCCCAATGACAGTAGCAGCAGTCTAGTAATATACCTGCTATACATAGATTTAATTCCCTTGCACTACTACTTTGGGACTGTAGGGGCTGGCGTACAGCTACACTCCATGTCCAGGACTTATGGTGGAAATATATGTACATCTACGTATCCAGATAGCCATATATATATATATATATATATATATATATATATATATATATATAATTACACGTGTACTACATTGAATTACCACTGTCATGGCAACCAACCACTATAACTCCCTACAGCATGTGGGCGTGGTCCCTTTACATTTCCTGTATGATGGACATCCATGCTGTGTGTGGGCATCAGTGAAACAGGCAGCAGGTAGCAATAACTCTTACAGGAGAACCTGCACGCTCAGAGCAGAAACATATTTGTAGGAGGATCAGGAACTACAGACAGGCTGTGGGTAGAGTTATGTAATGCTTTGCATAGTACTGGTGTTACAGGGTGTGTGTGTGTGTGTGTGTGTGTGTGTGTACATACTAGTGTACCATGGAATGCCATCTGTCAGTATAGCTCACTACTGTGGGCCTAACCTCTTGCTGGACAGTGGTATGCCTATCATGTGTTGTCCATCCACCACACATGTCCTGTGTCAGATATTACACTGGTAGTGTGTGTGTTGCGTGCTACCAGTACATGGCTAAATCCATGTCAATATCTAACCTCAATTCCTTGACTAAGGGCATGTTGCAGACTATCCTGTAACACTAGCACCTTGCTTAGTGTATGGCAACAGTGTTCCACATATATGCCTGTGTTCCAGCCTCCGTCCTCCATCTACATACCAAGCTTTGCACATATGTCATGCTGTTGGGGGTTGTTCTGTAGTGGGCTGGGAGTATATCACACTGCCATTGCTGCCATTAGTCCACTGCTGTTGTATCCCCCACACATACAGTGGTGCTATGGCCATATATGTGTGGGCATCACCTACACAACACATGTGCTC